>NW_024425563.1:22178660-22296724 GCF_017311325.1 Ursus maritimus | reverse complement strand
CCCCCCCCCCCCCCCCCGCGCCCTCCCCGCGATCAATGGGGCTGGATCGCGTTTCGCAGAGCCCCGGCAGGGCCCGGGATAATGGCTGGGACTGAATAAGCAAATGGAGCAGTGGGGGAGGGGTGGAGAGGCTGGAAAATCCACTTCACACAGTCCCTCGGGGAGCTGCCATCTCCAGAAGGTCCAAGCCCCACAGACAAACAGGGGCCCTGCATGGGGGGAGGCGGGCACCCGGGCCCCGCTGCTCTTGAACACCAAAAATCAGAGCAAAGTGCTTCCCAGAGACCTCCCCACTCGGAGAAAATGCTTTCAGCTGCCGAGGGAGGGACTTGGGTCAGACTACAGGAACCCCTGCGGGGCACAGGGCACTGCCCAGATCGGACATCTCCCTAGCTGAGCTGCCCCTGGCGTGGGTAGAACCTTTTGCTCACTCTCCCGAGACACGCAGAGGAGGATTCAGGCCCAGTTTACAGGGTGGGGAGGCACAAAGGCTGGCGGAGGGGGGAGGTGAAGGCAGGCCTCCCACCCCAACCGCCAGGAAACTGGCCTCTGGAGGGGAGAGCTGGCTACAGGGGTCCCGGCCTGGCGTTGTCATTATCGTGGGTGAACTTACCCCGCCCGGAGCAGCGGCTGGGGCTGACCAGGACCCACTAAATTATGAGGAGCTGAAACTAAGGGCCTGCAGTCTTTCCCAGGGAGCACTGGGGCTGGGCCCCAGGGACAGCCAGGCCTGGAGGCTGGCAACAGGTACAGAACTAGCCCCTCTACACCCCAACCAGCACCTGCTACTCAGCGCTCAGCAGAAGCAGCAGCAAAGCCACAGGCAGAATGGAGGCCAGCTGCAGACCACCCAGGGGCTGAGGGGCAGCTGCTCTAGTCTCCGGCTGGAGGGACCACCCCTCCTCGCTAGGCTGGAGGGACCACCCCTCCTCACTAGGCAGGAAGGTACAGAATCGTGGCCAGATGTTTCAGAAGTTCCAGGGATGCTCTAGAAACTGTCACGCCCAGGGGCCTTCCAACCCCCTTGCTGGGTCCTTGTGTCCACACCCACCCCCAGGCCATGGACACCCTTCTTCCCTGGCCCTCAGACGGATGGCATGGAGCCCGGGAAGCTCTCAGGCAAGGCAGCCATTTTGGCCCTGGAGTAGAGGGGCCGGGACAGAAGGACAGGCCCTGTGGGGAGACTGGGCCGTCAGAGGAGAGATCCAGCTGCAGGGGCAGAAGTCTCCTTCTTGGGATAAATAAGTAAATAAGAAGTATCCCTTCTTTCTCTGCAGTGCTTAGAAGAGCTTCTGCACAGGGACACCATCACCACATCCAGGAGCAACCGTGAGGGACCAGCAGAGGGAAATGGCCCAATCCCGCCAAGGCCGTCGCTAAAGACTAGGGAGCCCTGTGTTCTTGCTGAACAGTCCCTTGGATCCTGCCGTCCTGCAACCGACAGCCTCAACAACACACCACCACCCCCATTCCTACCCCATGCCTGAGGCTCACTCCCAGGGAGAAACAGCTCCTCCATCGGGACCTGGGGTCAGTGACTTCAGGCTTTGACAGCTTTCCCAGACCAGTCAGCTGGCCTCTTGCTGAGTGCGAGCCACCAGGGCCTCACACCGGGACAGCCTGGCTGGGTCCAGGCCTCACAGCCTCAGTATCTGTCATCTGCGCCATCCGAGACCAGACCTGTCGCTTCAGAGCTGAGAGCCTCCAAGCCCTGGGGGCCAGGAGTGCCCAAAGCCCAAAACCACTGAGGCTGACAACCCACAAATTGTGCTTGGTGACTGAAAAGCGACACTGGCCTCACCCAACTACTCACTGACTAACCTCTTCAGCCAGGCCTTCCTTCTCAGTGTCCCCATCTGGAAGGTGACTGACCCACCAGGGCCCGAACCCACACACTCCAACTGCAAGCCCACCACACACCCTGTTCTCAGTGCCCCTCCACGGCAGTCTCTGCCCCCGGACAACAGCCCCTGGGACACACCTGGGCTGACCTCAGGACACCCCCTCTGCCAGGAGCTGGCTCCCTCAGTTCCTGCCGGAGAAGGCCAGCCAAGGTCTCACCCCAAGGGTGTGAGCAGGGAGCCGAGCTGGGCCTTCCTGACCCGTGGCACCCCCTGGGCTGGCCCTACAGATGGTGACCTGCCCCCCCGCCCCCCACGGCTGCAGGCGGCCCCATCTGCTGGCCCAGCTCGGATTGCCGGGCTTCCAGCTCTGCTGTGGCCCGAGGCGGTGTAAGGCGATCTGGCTGCCCACGGGGCTGCAGCCCTCCCAGCAGCTAAGCCAGATGGGCCCGGGAGTGGTGGGGAGCCCTGGGGCCTGGACACGACACAGGGGAGGGGCACGCGGCTGCAGGCCCGCTTTTCCCATATTGGCACTGCACATGATTGCTCAGAGCGGAGAGACACAAGCAAAAATGTGCTAGTGCCAAAATCGGCCAAGCAGATCGAAGTGTCGCAGGCCCTCTGGGCACATACCGGAGGGGGTATCCCTGCACCCCAGCCCCACCAAAGCAGCCCATTTCCGATGTCCAGGCCCACCACGGGGCCAGAGGGGGTGAAGAGTGCTCCTGAGACACTCGCGGATCTGTCTCTGCTCTGTTTATGGCCCTTCGGTAATTCACTGACCGAGACTGTTCACAGTGAATTCTACCAGTGCCATACACAGAACAGGAGTCGCGCTCTCGGCCTGCCGACCCTGCAGAGAGACTCCCGCTCCCGCTCCCGGCTCCCTGCAACCCTGGGCAGAAGGTCCAGCCTCCCACCCAGCCCTCAGCAGCCCTCCTCACCCCACACCGTCACAAGCTTGACATGCGTTGTTTCAGCCCCAAAGGACCTTCCAGGAGGTGGTGACAATGGGGGAGAAGGGCTGAACACTCACAGCTTGGGGGAGGGTGGGGCAAGATGTCCACACCAGGGTGCTTCCGGTCTCCACCTGAATGCCCAGCCACCGTGCGCCCAGCCCACCCTTACTTCAAGCTGGGGAGGGAGTAAACCCAGTTCAGAGCAGCAAGCAGCTGGCCAGATCCTCCTCTCTGCCCACCACGCCAGGCCCCAAAGGGGGCAGTGACCAGTGACATCCAGGGTGCCTCTCCTGACCTCTGAGCACAGAGCCCTCCTGTTCCAAGATATCTCGGTCTCCGCCATCCTCCAGCGCCCCCCCCACCCGCCGTGAGGCAGAAACAGAGCCCCGGGGCAAACCAAACCTGCTGCTCCCTGGACTCCCATCCCAAACCAGCCCCGATCCCCAACGGCCCTGGCGGGGCATCACTGCTGCCGGCCCGCGGCCAGGACAGCAGGGCAGGTGGACGGGAAGTTCCGTGGCCGAGCAGGCGGCACGGAGGGAGCTGGAGGCACGGCTGCCTTCCGGCGAGGGGAGCAGCATCTGGCTGGCTCGGAGGGGACTGCAGAGGAAAGCAGAGGCGAGGGAGGCGAGGGAGGGGCCGGCAAGGTTGCATCAGTGGTTGCCAGAGTGGCTGCCTCGAGAGTAGTCACTGTGGCAGCTCCTGCCTCTGGTGCCCGGAGCCCTGGGGAAGGAATGAGGGAAGGGGAGAGAGGGTCGGTCTCAGGGGAGCCGGTGCCCCGGCAGGAGGGCTGGGGACTTTGCAGAGTGGCAGTCTCGGCCCGCTCCAGGCTTGAGTGGGGACCAGGGGGCAGGGTGGCTGGAAAGCAGCCTGGAAGGGTCAGACAGTGAGTCTCCGGGCCCAGAAACTAGCAAAACAGCGTGGTGATGCTTCTCCCAGTGACCCCAGGCTGCTGGAAGCCACTCCGCCTCCCAGCACCTACGCTAAATCCTCACCCACTCTGCCCTCATCGCTTTGTCCAAGGGAGCCCAAATGGCCGCTCAGGGCTCCACCTTCCCCATGCCCTCAGGGGACACTCGTCCTGCTTCAACACGCGCCCACTGCTGCGCTCTGGCCTTCCAGAGGCCAGCCCATCTTCAGAAGTCACCCCCTGGCACTCTGCCTGTTATCCCCACGACCACTGTGCTCTGGGCTAGACGAAAAAAGAGACCGGCTCTCTCCCACCCCCGGGGGAATGTTAGCACAGACTGTAGGTCAAGGGGAGGTAGATATCAAAAGAGCTCAGGGTGACCAGCAGACTCACCCCGGGGGCCCCTGAAATGCAGATTAGGGGGCACGCTCAGAAATCTGCATCTTGATAGGCACCCAGGCAGTTCCGCAGCAGGGGGTGCAGCCCTCCTTTGCGAAATGTCTGGGAGCTCTTTCCTGAGGCCACCACCGAACGCTATCAGAAGCCTCAGCCCAGGGGCACTTCAACCACCCGAAATTCCTTTTTCTTTCTTTGGGGAGCTGGGGGTAGGGAGAGGTGGGGCGGATGAGGGAGAACACCGGGCGCTAGCCTGGCACCAGGCGACTAAGGAGCAGGCGGAGGACAGCAGTTACGGGGCCTGCTCTCTCCCGGGTCCAGAACTGGAAGGTAAAGAGGGCTGCAGCAGGCCGTGGGGCTCCTGCGGGCTCCTTCTAATTGCGGCATCCGTGGAGACACTTGGTCTGTTTTCCTCATCTTTGCAGCTGACCTGGGTCTCTGTAAGCAGAGAATAGCTTAAAAGCCAAATGCCCTTCCAGCGAGCGGCAGAGCTGGGCCAGGCTCCTCCCCTGCGCCTGCCTCGCCCCTGCGAAGCCCAATGCGGCAGGACCCGGTGCCGCAGTGCTGGGGCGGTGCCAGACCCGCGGCCCGGGCCACCGGGGTCAACCCCCAGAGCCCCGCGGTACCTCCCTGCTCTCCGCTGGGAGAGCCTCAGGCCTGGGTCCTAGGGGAGCATGATATCCCAACTCTCCTGAAATGAGGGCCAAGGGCAGCTGGGAGGGTATAAGCAGCAAAAGCCTCATTTGAAGGGTCAAAAGGAAAAACTGAGGCCTGTGGTTCAAGGGGAATGCTCAGAGCAACCTCTCTGGCCTGGCGGGGAGGAGGGACGGCAATCTGACACAGCCCCGGCCTTGAGATCCAAAGGCACAAATATCTACTCCTGGGAGGGGGAAGATGAAGGTAAGGTCTGGGAGCAGGCAGGTCCCTATCTCCCACCCTGGCCAGAGGGAGATCCTGACAAAGAAAAGAGCTTCAGAGCCAGTGTGGCCTAAAGGGGAGCTGACCTGCGGGCCAGGTGGGAAGGCCACTGACACTGAAGCTACCAGAGCGCCCAGAGGACTTGAGGGTCTCAGACCGTGTGAGTGTCCTCACGCCCTCCAAGGTCTCGCCTGACACCGCCCCACCCTCTTCAGCCCCACCCTCCAGAAACCCACTAGGACCACCTTCAGACACCTCCCTGAGTCCCGCTTCCTCTAGAGGGACAGAGCAGGTCCCATCCTCCCAAGTTCGAAGAGCTCACAGGAGGAGAGGGTCGCTGGGACACAAGGCCAGTACTCCGAGATGGCCAGTCTTCAGCCATAACAAAGCCCACCCTCTCCGCCAGCGGCTCCATTACACAAGTGCACAGCAAATACACAACGATTCCGGAGTCCCGGATCTGAGCTGCACCTCCCACGACCGGCGGGGGCCTTGTCCCTCCGGTCTCCAACGAAAGCCCCCAGGCCCAAGGGACTAGAGGCTAGGGGCAGCTGGGGCCCTCTGACATGCCTAGGGCCTGGTGCCTGTCCCCCTGCCTCCCCAGAGGCCCCAGGGGAGGAACCCAAAGCTGCTTTCGTGGCAGCCCTGGTCACCAGAGCTCCCACCACTAATGCGGGGGCCTGGAGCTGTGTGAGTTCAGCCAGGAGCCCCTGCACCCCAGACCCACCTGGTAGAGGTAAAGGAATAAACGAAATTTTCACATTCAATACCCCGGAATTTTTTCTCCTTTGCATAAGGCCGGTTCCAGAGGTCTCCCTAGTCCCCCAGGAGCGGGCCAAGGCCTCAAGTACACCACGCGGCAGCCATGAGCGGTTAAAAAAATAAATAAATAAATAAATAAATAAATAAATAAATAAAATCCCGCAGCCGAGGCTGCAGCTCAGGGGCCGGGATCCGAACCCGCAGCCTCACAGGGAATGCGCTGGCCTGTCTCGGCTGAGGGTTAGGTGTGAGGCCACGTTCCTTTGGGGTCGTTCGGTCCACCGTCAGGACAGATTTCTGGGAAGGCTCAGTCTCGGTTCGGAGACCCGACGACTCAGTGCCCGTTGGGCTCACTGCGGGAGGTGGTGCACACGGGGTGGAGACCAGTGACCCCGCCAGAGGACCAGGGGCGTAGCGCAGACATCGCCACCTGGCCCCCAGGAGGAAAATCAGGCTTTTAATCCTCTAGAGCTTTACGAAGCCCGACAGAACACAGGGAGGCTCGGTCCTCACCTAACCAATGGGGGTGGGGAGGTTGATTAGGGCACGGCCGGCTCCCGGCTCCTAATCGCCCTGAGCCTGTATTAGCGCCCCCAACCCCCAGCGGGTACGTCTATACACAAAGTAGGGATGCCAGGGCTGGGGGAAGGGACAGCGAATGGCTGAGCCTAGAGGGCCCCGCGGAATTGGGCGATCCTTTGACTCCAGGGCGGTTCCCTCACTGCCCAGTTCCTAGGATGCGCGCACCGGTGAGGGACCCAAGGCACGCCATCCAGCCGCCTACCCCAAAGCTGAGCTCAGGGGCCCCGGGTGCTCCATAGAGCTACCAAGGATATGGGGGTAGGCGCGGGGCGGCAGGGTATCTTCGCCGCGTGCTCCAAGGCTCCCAGGATGGTGCCCCGAAGCAGAAGCGAGCTGGGGGTCTGAGAACTGCTTTCCCCTAGAGACTGGGAGGGGCCGTCCCGGAGCCACAGAAGTGGTAACGACGGGTAGAAGAAGCCCGGAGAGGGGGCTGGAGAAACTAGCTCTCGCAGCAGGAACTCTCCCCCAGCCCAGGTCGGCGCCTGCCTTCCAGCCCTGCGCTTCCACCTGAGCCCACCAGGGCGGCGAAACGCCGACTCGACCCCCGATCTGTTCCCCCGGGAGGTGCTTGGGCCCGCGCCGAGACGCACCTGGCCAAACACAAGCCGCACCCAAACCGCGCGGCCGCCCCGGGCCCGGGTCGCAACCCTGGGCGCAGACCGACTCCACCCGGGGACCCAGGACCACGGGGCCGCGTGCGCACCTCCACCGGAAGGCGCGGGAGAGCGGGGAGGCCGCACTGCCGCGTCATCCCCGAAGGCCGGCTGCCCGCCCAACCCGGGTGCTAGCACTGCTCGCCCCGGGGCGCCCGCCTCCACCTTCTCCTCCTCGCCGGCGCTGGCTCTGCCCGGCCCCGCCCCGGACACTCACCTGCGCCGGCTCCAGGCTGGGCGCACCGCCGCCTCCCAGCTCCGCGCGGAGTCCACATGGGAAAAACAAGACAAAAAGGGCCCTGGTTCGGAGAGGGCCAGATGGACGGAACCCGAGGCGCGTCCGGGCCGAGGCCCGCGCCCCGAACCTCCACAGCGCTACGCGGGAGGCGGCGGCGCCCGAGCGCGGAGTCCGGCGGGGGAACAAAGAGGAGCCGGGATGGGGCCGCGCGCTTCCTGGGTGTCGGGTGACAGGTCTGCTGGGGGAGGCCCCGGCTCTGCCACCTGAGGAGGAGCCGCCTCCGCGCGGCAGGCGGGGCAGGGCAGGAGAGGCACGGGGGCCCCGGAGGCCGAGGAAAAGGGTGCGCGGGGTGCCCGGGACTGCGCGGCCGTAGAGGGGCCCGCCGGCTCGGGCGCAGAGGTGCGGGGACTCGACGGAGTGCAGAGATAATGACTCTGGGAGGGTTTACCGCCCCCTGAGCCCCGCCCGCCCCCCGCGCCGCGCCATTGGTTCAGGTGCCGTGAGGCGGGGAGGGGCAGGGGGCGGGCCGGGGATGATTCACCTTGAATGTGGCTTGGGTTGGTGCACCGCGCAGGGCACGCCCGACCCCGACTGCGGAGACGCTGAGAGCCCCGCCTGTTCGCCCGACCCGGCCGGCTCCGGCCCCATGGGGTCTCGCCGCCCGCCTTCTATCCCTGCCTCCTGCCGTCAGGCTAGGGTGCCGCAGGCCGAGGTGCGCCCCGACGCCCTGCCACCCCGCCGCCCTCTGAGCCCGGAGCTAGTCGAGGTGTGTGTAGAGTAGCGTGCTTGGAAATCCGACCCTGTGCTGGGGGAGGGGAGGTGCGTTTGGAGCTCGGACGCACTGTGGGGCCACTGGACGGATCTCCGCAGTCTCCCCCGCAGAAAGGTGCGCGAGGCTGAGCTGTGTCAGTGGGCCCACCCGGACCCAGGGGTGCAAGGCTGGAGCGGGAACGAAAGGGCTCCCCGCCACGTCCTCACCACCTATGCTTTTCCAGCTCTGCGACCTCACAGGTGTCTGGCCACTGGGAACAAAGGCTGCCTGTCCCGGAAGGGGGAGGGGGAGAGGAGCCGCCCCCAGACCCGTTTCCATCTCCCTTCCTTCTCCACCCCCCCCAACCCTCTGCGGCAGTGGCTCCCCCGGGAAGGGGCGGGGAGGGCCTAGGTTGGGGCGCGGACGCTGATTAGATACTTCTCTGCGGTCCTTTGCTCCGATACCATCCGGAGCATTCCGAGGGGCGGGGCAGGGGCTAGAAGACAACCAGGCTGTCAGCGTTGGGGTGGCCTCTTCCTCCTTCCCCAGCATCCTGAGCACCCAAGCGCCTCCCACCCCACCCCCCGCCCCGCTGCTTTGGGCACCCTTCCCAGTACCGGCCCCTCCTGGCCTCCCCAGACGGCAACCACAGTTCAAAACCAGATTAAAATAAAACGTTAATCCGTCCTCCTCCCTTTTAGCTCCTATTCTCCCTATCGAACCTTGCAGGTCTGGCGGCTAAGAAGCCCCTAAAAAGGAGGGTGCTTAGCGGATGCCCCCCACCAAATCTAAAGCTCTCTTGTATTAAAATCGAAGACCGTTAGCACGCTGTTCGGAGCTCCAGCGAAGAAAGAGTAGGCAGTGGTGATGGGGGGCCAGGGTCCATGGTCCCCACAACCCTAGCCCTGCCCAGCCCCTGAGGCCGCAAGCTTTGGTGCTAATACGAACCCTTAAATAGGTCCGACTCCTGGGCGGGGCCTGCTCTGGCCTTGGATGTCGCAGCCAGAGGAGGAGGCAAGACCCCCACCCCAGGCGGGACCGCCCGGGAGAGTCGCGGGGCCGTCGGTGACCCTCTTCAAGATTACCCCGAGATGAGGCCTGTGGTGCGCCGGGACCGGACAGGGGAGATCTCGAGCAAAGCGCAAGGCCCAAGGGGCCAAAAGGAGGGGGGTAGGGTCGTTCCACATTAACCCCTCCAGGGCCGGCACGTATTCCCCTGCCTATCCTGGTCACACTGAACTTCCCTGGCTCTGTCCCCAACCGCGCCCTACCTGCTCCCGGAGGGCCGTGGGATGCTGGGTGGTAGGGGCGCGGTGTGCCAGGAACCGCAAAGCCAAAGTGCAGGCAATGCCGGCTGTGAGTGGCCCCCGTGGCCTGTCGCACCCCCTTTATAGCGCGCCCCGCCCCCCGTGCCTGGCGCGCCCCGCCCGGGCCCATTCACCTGCTGTTGAGAACCAGACACCGCTCAGCGCAAAGCGAGCCACCCGGCTGCGCGGTCCTGCCGTCGGGGCTCGCGGGGCGGGGGCGCCGCCGAGACGGATCCAGTTTCCACCTTTTTAAAAATGCGCTGCTGAAAGTTGAGACGGCCCCGGCCTCAGGAGCCAACGTTGCGTTCTCCCCCCCCCCGCCGTGGCTCCTCGTGCACCCCAAGGCTCCCAACCCCACTCCGGGAGGGGGTGCGAAACTGCACCCTCAAGGGCCTCATACATATTTTAGGGAGCAGGACAGGCCGGTAACCGGAGCTAGACCCGGACAGTGAGGGGGCGGCCCCCGGGACCCGATACCCTGTATCCCTTTCATCTCGGGGCGCAGGCGGGGGAGGAGGTGGCTCCGGACGACCTCAGGTCCTCACTTTGCTGCTCTGTCCTGCGCATCCAGTGCCCTCCCTCAGCAGGTGGGCCGCCAGTCTGCCCGGCGGCGGCGGCATCCTCCTCCCTCTAGAGAGACCTTTGCCGCCTCTCCACCAATATCCCACACCACCCGCGAAGCGCAGGTTTGGGTTCCACGACCCTTGTGTCAGATTTAGGAAGGACCCCTAAACCTGGGCTACTCCAACCTGGAAGACACGCCCTCGCTCCGTCCCTGGGCACAGCACAGCCTTTCTTTCTCGCTGCTGGTGTTTTGGCTTCTTTCTGGCCAATTTAGTTCTTTCCCACTCCCTGCCCCATCCTGCTTCCCTAAGCTCGTCCTCTCCTTGGCAGTCACCATTGTGCTGAAGATGCCCACCGAAGAGGTCATCAACCTCCCGTCTCCCCTCCCTGTCCCTCCACCGGGCAGGATGTCTGGGCTGCAGCCTCCCTCCCCCACCTAGACCCGCCCCGTGGCAGCGGTTCTGCCTTTGGCCTCGCTCCGATTGGTCGGGACCCCGCGCTGACCTGGGCTCTAGGTCCACGACACGCTTAACTAGCATTCCGCAGAGACGGGCCACAGGTTCGGGCCCTCTGCACTCCACTTACCAGGAGCCAGATGTCCAGCGATTCATTTTGCCTCTCAGAGCCTCAGTTTCCCCATTTGCAAAATGGGTATAATGACTCACCTCTCAGGAGGGTAAGGAAAATGCATGTGTGCGAACGGGTACTTCATGACCGTAGATCTCTGGCATCATCACTGCTGCGAACCGTGTACCCCCCGCAAGCCCGATGCCTTCCAGGTGTTCGGCCCGCCACCGGATCCCAGGTTCCCAGTGCTGCCCCTTGAGATGTTGCCATTATCACTACCCTACGCCCCACCAGGGCCCTTTGCTGGCGGCTAGGGTCCACTAGGGAAGCTGAAGTACTGTCTTTCTATCTTGGCCCAGGCCCCAGCCCTCCGGGCTTTGTTCTAGAATCTAAATGTGCATCGGTGGACACTTGCAGGGGTGCTTGAAACCCATAGAATCCCCCATTTTCCAAAAAACGGTGTGTTCGAGATCTCTATGCCATTTTCGAAGGGCCTGGAAACCCAGAGATTCAGCTCCCGGCTTCGGGGGGCAGCCAGTGCAGGGGTTGATAGGGAAAGAACGAGTAAAACTCAGAGACAGACAAATGAAAGGCGATCCTGTCATAGGAATCTACTCCAGCTCTTAAAACGAGTAAGGAAAATATATATGGTCCTAATATATCCTGGGAAACATTAGGTGAAAAGCGCAAAGGACACGTGGGCTTCCGTTCGTGTAAAAATATAAATGAGGAGTACGGGGGTGTCTAGGTGTCAGGTTTGCTCCACCAGACACCCAAGACACAAATAGGGGTGACTTCCGTGTGAGAGAATTGGGGGCCAAGGGGCGGGAGACTTTCTTTTTACTGTCTTTCTGGACTGTTTGAAATGTATGTGTTTGTTTACCATATGATTGTATTAAATTTTCAATTTAAAAAAGAATAGAAATTGCTTTTTTAGAAATGTGATTCGGGATGCTGAAGCCTGGAGGAATTGAATCAGAGAGGGTGAGCCAGAGGCTAAGCTGGAGACCGTGAGCAGTGGTGGGAAGGGCTGGGTGGGGACTTGGGGTAGGGGGTCCCCGGGGCTCTCTGTTCCTGGTCGATGCGGGTCGTGTGCCAGGGCCACCAGAGAGGGAAGCAAGCGTGCATGGCCCGTGCGTCCTTAACATTTTGTCTCCTACCTTCCCCCACCAGGTGACACTCTGGCTGAGTTTGGCCAGAGCTGAGACTTGAGAGCCACCCCAGAGGTCCTTGACCGGCGTCAGCAGAGAAGGCGGCTGCCTGCCGGGGATAGGGGACTGAGCAGTGGGTGGGTGCGCAGGCGTGGGATTTGAGTTCAGCCTCTGTTTCCCCCTCTGCAGGAGAATGGAGAAGACCCGCGGCACTTTCTTCCAGAGAATAGAGGCAGAAAATGGGCGCAAGTCCCCTGGAAAGAACCCCTGTCGACCAGAGCTCAGCCAGGGGCCCTCCAGGGCTAGAAACCTAGCATTCCCACCCCACCCAAAGGCCCGGCGCTGCAACCCCCACCTTCCGGCATCATTGCACCCAGAAGCGCCGGCCTGCGAGGCACCCACGGGTGTGGAGCCCGGGTCCCAGTCCCCAGGCCTGGGGGTGGCTTCAGGGCTCCAGGACTCCAGAGCTGGAAGCCCAGAAGTTCTAAGGAGACATTGTGTCTGCGGTTGGTTGGGGAGGCATCTCGAAATCTTCAGCAGGTTATCCAGAGGTCGGTGACCAAATATGATTTTGGCCACGGTCCACGTTTCATTTCCCTTGTCCAAAGCAGAATTTAGCTGAATAATTCAGCCCCCACACTAGGCAAACGCTTTGTTTTGGGATGCGTCAGAGAGTTAGGATTTAATTGTATCAAATTAGAATAATCCGCATTTTTAATCACCCAACGCGTATTTGCTGGGTGCCTCCCTGACTTCACTGAGCCTTAATTTCTTCATCAGAAAATTGGGAGCTTACCCAAGTTAGAGGACTGTTTGGGGCATCGAATAACGAAATGTTTTTGCAAGCGCTTTGTAAACAACAAAGCGTTTCTCCAGCGGGCAGTTCTTTTTAGTCCTGCAGTCACCACCCACGTTCAAGGGGGTCAAGTTGTCCGCCTTTCTTGCACGAGGCTGTGCGGCCCCTGCGCGGGCGTGGCAAGGTCTTTTGCCTGCGCGCAGGCGGCTATAGAATGGGTGATACGTTCCGTTCAGGGGCGTCGCGTCCCTTCCTCCCTCGCTCCTAGCTGGCAGCGTCTCCCCGCGCGCACCCCACTGTGCCCTGCCAATGCCTTCTCCTTGCCGTGCACCCCGCCGGCCCAGGCTCGGGTTCCGCTCAGCCTCCGCGTCTTCGCCAGCGTCTCCTCTTGCTTGTCTGCCTCGGGGTCTGGTCTGCCTCCCGTCTGCCCCGACCCTCCCAGGGCTCCCGGGATTGTCGGAACCAACCCCGCGTCTTCCACAGGAGGGATCAGGGGCCCAACTAGGACCTGAATTCCAGCCGGAGCCAGGACCAGAGGGTTCAGTTCTCTGGACCCGAGCCCGAGTTTTTTCCATCCCACTGGATAGGGAGTACTGGAGCTGGCGATTAAGAAAGAAATGCTGAGGGACCCCCCCCCCCGGGGGGAGAGCCCTGAGGAGGTCTGGGTATCAGAATTGACCCAGTCCCCCCAGGGCCCGGTCTCTAGCCTAGTGGGTCAGGAGGGGGGCGCTCAGGAACTTGGAGATTCTCCCAGGACAAACCTGAGGAGTGGGTGCCAAGCAAATGCTGGGATGCCTAGAAGGAAGATTCCCTGGGTTCTCAGGCTGCAAGAGGACAGACCCTCTTGCCAGGAGATGCTGGAGGGGGAGGGCTGGAGAGCTGGCAAATGTGGAAGAGAGGAGGGGCAAAGGCAGGTGGAAAACAAGCAGTTTGGGTGGAGGCTGGGGGGACTGGGCCCATCAGGAATTCCGGAAGCTCTCCGATAACTCCTGGAGTCCGCTCTTTGCAAAGCTCCACCGAGAACCTGCCCCTACGGGCCCTCCTGAGACCGATGGCCGCTGAGGGAGAGGCTGGCAGAAGCCGTGGGCCCGCAGCTTGCCGCGGCAACTGGTAGCCCCGCCCCGAAGGGGGTGGGGTCTCTCTTAAGAAGCAGCCTTTGGCCTCTGTCAAGGACTTGGAGGTGCTAGGAGCACCCTGTAGAGCTGGACAGGGATGAGCTGGATGGGGGTGGGGGGGATTACCTGCCCAGGCTTTTAGCACTGTCCTGGTAACACGAAATGCAAGCTCTGGGACAGCAAGGGCTATGTCTGTCCTGTTCACTGCTATATCCCCATGCCTGACTCTCTCCGAAGGTGCTCCACAAATATGTGTTCGAGTGAATAAATGAGCAAGGCTACAGAATGTAGTCCCACCAGGGTCCCGAAGGATCCCCGCCCCCCGCCCTGCAGCACACAGAGAGGGAGAGCCGTTTTGCATAGGAGCAGGGTAGCAGCAGAAGAGGGGCTGGATGGGGCGCCTGGGTGGCACAGCGGTTAAGCGTCTGCCTTCAGCTCAGGGCGTGATTCCGGCGTTATGGGATCGAGCCCCACATCAGGCTCCTCCGCTAGGAGCCTGCTTCTTGCCCTCCCACTCCCCCTGCTTGTGTTCCCTCTCTCGCTGGCTGTCTCTATCTCTGTC
Source organism: Ursus maritimus (assembly GCF_017311325.1). NCBI lineage: Eukaryota > Metazoa > Chordata > Mammalia > Carnivora > Ursidae > Ursus > Ursus maritimus. The sequence continues at coordinate 22,282,652 of NW_024425563.1, read as the reverse complement.
GAATAAATAAATAAAATCTTAAAAAAAAAAAAAAAAAGAAGAAGAGGGGCTGGAACCATCCCAGACCTTTCTTTCCATCACAGTCACAGCTGCCTGCTCGACTTTGCTCCTCCATGATGACCGAGGCCATCTCCAGGGAGGCAGAAACTGCTCAGCGTGACTTCTGGGCGCCTTTCCTCCCCTCCTTTCCCCATCTCATGGACATGGGCTTTGGACACGTCAGTTCCAGCTCTAGATTACAGTCTCCTCATCTGTAAAGTGAGAGAACTAGAAGGAACCCTAAGAGCTGTGTCTGCTTTTCGAAAGGTGATCTGGACATACCTTCCCTTTCTTCCTTCATCCCTTCATTTTTCTTGATCAAGACGCACAGAAGTGTGCTGTAGCCATTCAAATGGAGGCAGGTAGCTGGGCTGGATTGGACGAGAAGAGCCCCACTGTGTGCTGCGTGGTGCAGGGCAGCACAAGTCCCACAGTGCTTCTGACGTCCCAGGCTCCTGCTGGTTAAATTAGCACATCGTACTCCAGTGCCTCAGCCAAGTCACCAAGTTCTGGAATTCTGGATCATAAAACAGACTGGCCCTTTGAGGAGCTCACATTCTTTTTGAGACAAAAGTGTGAATGCTGGGTAATGCTCCAACTTCCACTTCCAAGAAACCAAAGCGGTCCTGAAACTCCCCTTCCAGCAAAGACTGGCTGGGATGGGGTGGTCCAAGATTGCAGAGCCCATAGACTCAGCAGACATATCCCAACAGGGTTCCTCATTCTCTCATTGACCTGCAGAACCCCTGTGGGTACGGGCTCCGAAACCCCCAAGGGTCACAGGAGGAATGGATGGCAGCTGGCTATCAGGGGCCCCCCTCCCTGGGTGCTGGGAATCTGCCTTCTCTTCAGACCTACCCTCAGATGCAGGTCTTGGGTCCCCTCCTGCCCTCTGTTTTGGAGTTGGGGAGCAACCCCCACCAGGTCCCACTTCCCTAGGTCCCCATCATATGCCCAAGCCTCAGCCTTAGGCCACCTGCCAGCTGATGGGGTGTCTTTAAAGAATTGATTTCCACAGTCCCTAAAGTGATTCCTCGGCAGTAAATCTCCTGCCACCCATGCTCTCTGCTCCATGAATGATTTAGCACCTCGGAGGGGTTGGGACAGTCTTCCTGTGCACTCGGAGGCCTGAAGCTGTGACATCACCATCCCTGCGGTGATGGATGGTCTCTTCTGCCCTAATGGGAGGAGAGTGCACAGGGCCGTCTGGGAGGGGGTCAGGCCATGGAAGTAAGTACCCATCTGGCTCCACACACTTCTGGTTTGGGGGTCTTACTGATGGACCAGCCAGCTAATTGCCCTCCAAGGTACCTAGAGAAAGGGCCTGAGTCCATCTCTCTGTCCTCAGCCCAGAGGGACCAGGCTCATTTCAGATTGGGGTATGTCTTTCCAATTCCTGAAGTGCTCCAGAGAGAGGAAGTGTGCATACCAAGTGGCCTCTTGCCCGGCTCTGACTTTACAACATTTGCACACTCACACACACAGGCACCTACACGGGTATGCACATGCATCCACTTTCTCACCAGCACTCTCAGGAAGTTCATCCTTATGTCCCACCTAAATCTTTCTTGCTACCAGCGAAGGCTGTTTTTCTCTGAATCCATCTGGAACCGACAGAGAACAGCTGCTTGTTATCTGCCATATGCTAATCCTCCAAGCACCCGCGGTGAATGATGACCTGGTCTTGATCCCTCCCTGCCCCCATCCCCCTCCCAACCTCTTTCCTCTAAGCTTCCGTGACCCCAGTCCTCCTAGTCCCACCAGCCTTCAGGGAAAAAGACGTTTTTTGTCAATCAGCATCCATAGGTGACCAACTTCTTGAAGTGGAGGGCAGGTGGAAAAGACAGACCTGAATGGGACAGAAGCTTCTGCCCACCACAGGCACCCTGACCCCAGCGGGCCCCACCTCCCTGGAAGAGGCGTAACCTGAAGTACCACCCCCTGCTTCCTAGTCGCTTCCCCATTCGCCTATTCTGCCGTCAATCATTAGGTGGAGGTGTTTTCGCTAAGTCTGGTACTGGGGTGCAACCGGCCTGTCCACAGGATCCCATACGTGTTAGCAAAGACCCAAAGGAGTGCAATGAGGAATGGATATGTCTTTGCTTTTGTTTTGCTTGGACAATTGTGTTGAGATATAATTTACATACAGTACAATTAATCGATTTTAGCCTACAATTAGATGAGCTTTGACGAGTATATACACCCATGTAACCATCACCGCAATCAGGATATAGAACATTTCCACCACCCCTAAACTTTCCCTCACGCCCCTTCCAGGTCAGTCTCCTTTCCCCCCGCCACCCTACCCCCTACCTCGCCTCCCGCCCCTGGAACTACTGATCTGCTGTCTATCACTATAGTTTTGTCTTCGGTAGCATTTCATTTCAATGCAACTATGTAGTATGTAACCTTCTGAACCCGGCTGCTTTCACGCAGCATGATGCCTTGAAATTCATCCGAGTTCTGTGTATTCATGGGTCACTCCTTTTTACTGCTGAGTCGTATTTCACTGTATGAACGCGTCACCGTGTATCGACCCCGCCCCATCCCCCGGTTGATTGGCATTTGAGTTGTTGGCAGTTTTCGGCTCCCGTGAACAAAGTTACTAGGGACGTTTGTATACGTGTCTGTTTGTGAACGTATTTCCATCAGAGTTCGTGCTAGTCCACGTTGAACAACCAGCTCTCTGGGGTGGGAGAGAGCCCCGATTTGCAGCATTTGCTGGTGTCTGAGGTATAAATACTCCCACCGGCGCAATGTGAAGCTTTCGACATGCTGCTACTGATGTTCATTTCCCTTGTCTAGTGCGGGAAATGAGAGATCCGGTTGCCCCACATCCCTGCCAACACTTGAGAGCCAGTCTTTTTAATTTTAGCACTCTGCACAGGGCACGTAGCTCTGCGTGCCTGTGGGTTTAATTGGCATTGCCTTGGTGACGTGCGATGCCGCACATCTTTTCATGTGCTTGTGAGCCTGGCTGTGTAAGTTTTGGGGTTTTTTTTGTTTTTAAGGTCAGCTGCACACCCAACGTGGGGTTTGAACACACGACCCTCAGATCAAGAGTCACGTGCTCTGCTGGCTGAGCCAGCCAGGCGCGCCTGGATGGATAAGTTTTGAGGGGCTGGGAAAAGGTCCCGGCTCTGGAGTGTTATGGGGCCATGTCGTGCAGCGAAGGGCCACAGTGAAGGGCTCTCGGCACCTGGCAGCCACCGCACAAACCTGGGGCACCCGGGGCCAAGGATGGGCTTAGAAAGCAAGCAGCCATGCGTGAGGCCAAGCGATCGATCACACTCACAGAGTTTTTCCTGCAACACTTTCAGTGGTGTCGGAAGATCTGAGGCTGGATGGAGTGCGCACTTTCCAGGTTCAGTCAGAGGGCACCTGGCGGCCGGAGGCTCAGACCCAGGCTGCTCACTCCCAGCTGTGATCATGCCCCTTTGCAGCTTACAGAAACCTCTCCCATACTGCACCTCCTGGGGTTCTCAGGACAACCCAACTCCACTAGCTAGGGAAACGGAGGCTCTGGGGACTGAGCGACTTGTTCAAGCCCATGAGTGGCTGAGCCCAGACTTGAACCCTGGTTTCTTGGTTCTCTGGCTTCACTATTTGTCCCTGCGAGGCTCATCTGCCCTCAACTTGTGTTGGGATCCAAGGAGTCCCCTCTATCCTGCTTAATTCTATGGGGGGGCACAGGAGGAGCTTACCCAGGTGACCCGCCCTTGGCCTTGGCCAGTCCCAGCTAGTTCGAGTTCAGTGGCCTCTAAAGAACTGTTTTCTCAGTCAGTGGAGCATGCGAGTCTTGATTTCAATGTTGTGAGTTCAAGCCCCATGTGGGGTGTACAGACAACTTTAAACAATTTTTTTTTAATTAAAAAAAAATAAAGCACGATTTTCTTGGGGTGGCTGGCTGGCTCATGAGTTCAAGCCCCATATTAGGTTAAAAAAAAAAAGTGTTGAAAAAGAAAAAAAGAACTGTTTTCTTACCATAGTGGCTTTGACTTTGCCTGAAGACCCCTGGACACCTTGCTTCTGGTTGCCCTCAGTCACAAGATTAGAAAACCAGGACATTCTCCTGAAGACTCTGCTCACGTTTGCTGCACCTTCTGTTTTCATCATGAAAATCCAGACACAAATGCCTTATGTCCCTGGGTGTGTTCTCCACCTGCAGGCTCGGGCCCCACCTCTGGTTGTCCAAGAGCTCTGACGGGAACAGTCCCTCTGGCACATAGTAGGCACTTTTTAAAGTTTGTTCAATAGATGACTGGCGTTTGTTAATGAACACAGGTTCTTTTCCTGGACTGTAACTAATTTAAAAGCCCAGGCGGAAGGAGATTACATTTATTGAGTGGGTGTTTTACACTCCTCACCACAACTGTGTGAGACTGTGGTCATCACGCCCACGTGTACGGATGAGAACACCGAGGCTTCCTAGGTTTACTGGGAAGGTTTACTGACTGACTTGTGTCTGTTGTATGTGAGGAGAGCGAGTGCTGACGTCCCCGGATGGGCCCTTTGGCCTCCACTGGGCAGGGGCAGCCTGAGATCCTGAGCTGTAGACAGGCCCTGGCCCCCTCCCCACCCCGGCCGAACATGCCAGTGAAGGGAGGTAAGACGCCAGTCACTAAACGGAGTTTCAAACTGTCCCCTAGAGCAATGTCTCTAAATCCAGCGTCAGCCACCCGCTCAGAGATCCTCATTCTGTGCCAGAGAATAAAGTCCCGGAGACTTTCTGTCCATTTTGAAATGAAACAGGTCAGGCCCAGACGTTTCCGGCTGCTCAGGCCTCGGGCACACTCGGCAGCCGCTTGCAGCCTGTGGCTTCGGGGAGCTGAGGCCGCCGGAGGCCCGAGTTCCCTGCCGCCCCTCCTGGGCGGGGAAACTGCTGGGCACTGTGGGGACGGTAATGCTACTACTCCATTAATGTCCAACTTCCTGAAAACCACCGAGACACATTTCATTTATGGGCTTGTTTATTTGAGGCCTGCTTCCGGAAGGAGCAGACGATGAAAGACCGTCTACGTAAGAGCGGTTCACAGAAAAAAAAAGCCAGCAAAAGCCCCACAGAGGACCCCTGGCTACTGCAGCAGGCAGACTAGGTGCTTATCAGGGGCCAAACTCAGGGGCCCAGGGAGCCCTTACTACTCGCATCACAAGAGACAGGCTAAGGTGGACTTTGGGGTGTGGTGGCTTCCCTGGCAGCAGCTCACACTTTCCCTTCCCCTGAATGTCCAGGACACCTGAGGGGCCCAGGTCGTGGCCAGAGGACAGATCTGAGCTTTGTGCCACATGGGACTCTCTTGCAAGAAACGCAGGTTCCAGCAAAGGTGCCCCCTGGTGTGAGTCTGGTTTGGAGTGGGGTGCTGAAGCCAGGTGGTTGGGCCCCTGAGCAGCTCCACGCACTCTGCAGGAACCACGGCTCTCTGGTCGGGAGCCCATTGTGGGGGCTGCTATGCCCTTTTTCAGCAGAGACCAATTTCTGGTCTGGAAGGAATGGGGCATGAACTGGGGGACCCAGCCCAGGCGGCCAGCCCCCACCGGGTCTTCCTGGGAGCCCTCAGCAAGAGTGAACAGCAACAGCGAAACTTCAGGGTGCCAGGAGGAGCCTATCATCTTTCTCTCTTTCCTCCACAACGATTCCGTGGGGGCTGGAGGAGAGGGCCAGGGAGGCTGGCGAAAAGCCACCTGAGGCCGCTTTTCAATGAAACCATCCATGTACAGGATAGAGTTACTTGTATCAAGTACACAAGACTTTTAATCCACTTTGTAATCAAACAGGGCATCGCTCTGGGCTGCTAGGAGCCTGACATGACAGCATAGTTCCACCCACTTCACAGGTGGGGAAACTGAGGTATAGCGGAGCACTTGAGAAGGAATCTACTCAAGTCAGCCCACACCTTTGCAAAGGCCGGGACGGGGCAAGACTCAGCCCCAGGGTGGGGCTGCTTCAGACCTGGGCTGTGCTATGTTTCCAGTTTCCAGAGGCCCTTTTAACCTGAACTGGCATCTACCAAGACTGGGGTGGGGGAGGGGGCTATATGCAAATACAAGCGTGCCCATGGACTTGAGTTCGGGTCTGCCCAAGCTAGGTAAGATCTCTCGATCCCCGCCCAGACTGGCTGAAGAATTAGGGGCACGTTGGCCTCATTCTGCCTCCAGCCAAGACAGTTTCCTTTCTGGTTGGAGCTCTACCCTCTCTGTGTAGGACTTTGGGCTAGTATCTTACACCGGCCTCAGATTCTGCATCTGTAAAAACAGGGGCAATGCTGGCGGCTCCTTCCCGTTGGGAGCTGCAAGCCTCAAATGAGACAAAGGAGGGGAGGGAACTTTGCTAAGTAGAAAATGCTAGGCGCCCTGCAAGGGACAGTAGCCTGTCTTGGCCAGAGGCTAGACTGATGAGATGTGAACAAGCCACCGGACCACCAGACCTGGAGGAGCCCGTTCCTGGCGGTGTGAAGAGGGATGGCTTCTGAGTGGCCTCAGCCCTGGGGCGAGGGTCGCCACATGAAAACAAAGGACGCCACTCAGAGTGGAATTTTAGGTAACAAGGGATCATCTTATAGTACACGTGTGTCCCCCGATACTGCACAGGACATACCGATACAGAAAAAGTATTTTTACAGCACCTCACCCCCTGCCGCCTGCTGACCACATGTCTGACAAGCTGCTGGACCCCAGGGGCTGTCCTTCTGTGCTCACCATGAGTCTCTGTGACCCACTCTTGCTGCCGCTGTTCCCAGCTCTCATTCTTGTCTCCATCTGCTTGACTCTTGTGCTCCTGCCCTTGGCTGTCTGGGACGGTCCCTCCTCGGCCTCCATCCCTATATCCTGCTGCCCTACGGGTGACACCGGTCAGCAGGACTAAGAATGCCTGGTGCTGAGGACTGAGACCCACCCCTGGGACCAGCCTGCGCAGCCCTGAAGGCGAGACCCCTGAGGGTGAGGGGAGAGTGAGGGATTAGGCCCTCCCTGTTCCCCATGATGTGAGGAACACAAGCCTGGGGCTCCAGGCCACAGCCCTTCCCACCCCGGCCTCTCGGGAGACCCTTCACCTGGGAATGGGTTGGGGCCCACCCGAAGGGCAGTTGGGACATGGCCTTTATTAGGGGTAAACACTGTCCCTCTGTACCGGGGAAGGGAAGGCAGCAGGAACGGCCTGTCCACGGCTGGGCTCCCAGCCTCCACCCACGTGTGGCAGGGCTGGCTGGGCCTCAGAGCAGAGGGCCTCCCCAGACCTGTGGCCCAGCTGAGCCTCAGCACGAAGGGACCTCCCTTCCACAGCCTTCATGCCCCAGGAAAGGAGCTGAGGCCTGGCCAGGTGGAAACAAGCCTGGGCCGTCAGGAGCCGGGCCCCACCTGCCGCTAGGAGCACCTGCTGGCTCTCCCGGGCTAGCGTGAACTTATACAAGCTACCTGACCTCTGTGAGCCTCAGTTTCCTCATCTGCCTCGTAGGAACACCAGGGTTAAGGTCAATAATCTATGTAGAGCTTTGAGCACAGTGAGGGGAGATGGGAGACCGTAACACATGCTGCTTCTCCGTCTTTACAGGTCAGGAGTCACCTCCGGTATCTTATTACCTGATAATTAGCTACAGGGGGGAAGCCCTTGGCAGACAGGATGGCCATACAACCTCAGAGGGTCCCGCAGACCCCCTCCAACTACTAGAAGCACCGAGTGTGGGAACAGAAGAGGATTTTCCTCTCAGCCACGGCAAGCCTTGCTGTGCAGGCCCAAGGAGGCGTCTCTCTTCTGGGCTTGATCTGCCTTAGGGACAGGAGCCCAGGCGATGGAGACCTGAGTGACAGAGAAGCCCTGGAAAGAGGGGAGGGGACGGCAGCCATGGAGGTGCCAGGCCTACTCTTGTCTGTGCGCCCTGGGTGCCATCCGGCAAAATTTATTTGGGTGCTTTGGATTTTTATTTTTTCTTTTTCTCTAATTTTCTTTTCAAACTAATGTTTGGTGCTCCCCTCATCACAGAAATAATCCCGAGCCTGCAGAGAGAGAAGACCAAGCAGAACAACACAAACCCCCCAAAAGCCACGGACCACCACCCACTGTAGGCTTTTCCAGTCTTTTTTCCCATCTGCATTTTGTTTTAATAAAAAATAAGAGCATTTTGTAGATACTGTTTTGTATCTTTTCTCACTGAATTATCTTTTCTCATTTGGGAATATCATATCCTATGATAATTAGTAACGGCAATATTTCATCCTAGCGTTATTCCTTAATTTGTCAAGCCCTTCTTAAGGACATTTGGGTAATTTCCAATTTCCGGCTATAATACAAATATAATTTTTTTTCAGGATATATTTTGAGAAGTGGTATCTCCAGGTCAAAGAGGATACAAATTTAAAACATTCATTTTTAAAGTATTTTTATTTTTTTTTATTTTTTTATTTTTTTTTAAGATTTTATTTATTTATTCGACAGAGATAGAGACAGCCAGCGAGAGAGGGAACACAAGCAGGGGGAGTGGGAGAGGAAGAAGCAGGCTCATAGCGGAGGAGCCTGACGTGGGGCTCGATCCCAGAACGCCGGGATCACGCCCTGAGCCGAAGACAGACGCTTAACCGCTGTGCCACCCAGGCGCCCCAAAGTATTTTTATTTATTATGATTATTATTTTTTTAAAGATTTTATTTATTTGAGAGAGACAGAGAGCACGAGCAGAGAGAGGGAGAAGCAGACTCCCCGCTGAGCAGGGAGCCCGACATGGGGCTCGAACCCGAGACCCTGAGATCACTACCCTGAGATCACTACCCTGAGATCTGCTAAAGGCAGATGCTTAACCCACGGAGCCACCCAGGCGCCCCTATTGTGATTATTTTTTAAGTTAACTCTACTCCCAATGTGGGATCATGACCCCGAGATCGAGGCTCCTGTGCTCCGCTGACTGAGCCAGCCAGGCACCCCAAATTGAAAACATTATTGGTTCATGTCACAGAAGCCACACGCAGGCACACGTGCCCTGTCATAAGTTCCAATGAGCAGGTGTTGTATGCAGTAGGTGCTGGCCCCGGGCCCTCGGCAATCTGGACAGCAATCCGCGGACCCCCCATCATCCCTCCACTCCCACAACAGCACCCCAGATCCTATGACAAGGGGCAGGGCTGAGGGACTTGTTCCCTGTCTTTGGTCCCCAGGACCATCCTCCTCTTTGCTCGGGGCGCAGGGATCCTGGGAGCATAGAAATTCAGACAATTCGGTATTGATGCTGGGGATTCAGGATTGTGCGGCCACCATCTGGGCTAGCTCCTCCTTCTTTTCCAGGGGATTTGTCCCTCTCCCCAGGCCAGCGACAGCCAAGGAGGGGCCGCAAGAAGGCAGGGGATGGACGGTGGGGGTCAGCGGATTATCGTGGGGTGGGGTCAGGACCTAGGAGTCACTGTCAAGACAGATTCCAAACCCAGTGACGGTCAGTCTCACTGCAGATACAAGAGGGGAGGCCTCCCTCCATCTATTTGCATGGCTCCATTTTTACCCATAGTCCTTAGGACTTCCAAGAAAGATCTCCTTGAAGGAAAAGCTTCCAGGCTCTAATGCTAAGAAAAACTTAGGAAAAATGACTGTGGATTTGATTTGCACCCTCCCTCACTCCATTTACAGATGAGGACACCAGGACTGGGTGTCAGGAGTGACTTGGCCAAGGTAACACCAGGTTCGTAACACTCAGTGATGGAACTAGACTCCAGGTGCCGACACTCTCCAGGTGTTTTGAAACCCCCACCTGCAGGAAAGTGTCAGCCCTGCAGTCCTTCAAATGGCCCCGTACTTCTCATCTGCCATTCCAGGGCTTCCTGGCCTCTCCTGAAGGTCTTAGGGATTGTCAGTGCCCATTCCTGACCGACTGACTGGCTCCCCTCCTGGGCAGCAACCCCGAGACCCAGCCTTCCTGCTTCAGCTTTGCCCATGCTAACTCAACTGCCCCAAATGCCTCCTGACCCACCCCCTGCTCCCCCATCCTTCAGGATGCACCTTAAAAAGCTGCCTCCTCCTGGAAGCCTTCCTTGACTTCCAGCTGAAAGTGCTTTCTCCCTCCTACAGCACCTGGGGCCCTGAGCACTCTCCCGAGGCTGGAAGAGGCCCCTCCTTCCAGGGGTCTGGGTCTGGGGCCTGAGGCCTGTTTTTGTGGGAGCCCTACGTGTCTAGGTGGGAGGGAAATAAAGCCATGGTGGGTCTTGGAGGTTGAGAACTTTCCATGCGATTCTGTCAACAGCGAAGGGCCTTGGCATGAAGAGCTGTCCTGGCGGAAGGTGGAGGATGGACAGGAGCAGAGAAAGCATGAGGGGAGGAGCTGGCTAGAAACCCCCGGGCACTGCCCTGATGGCCACAGAAGATGCTGGCTGTGGGTGCGGGCGGAGGAAGCACCCAGGGCTTGGTGGAAGGAGGCCTTCCAGAACTGAGCATACAGGGTCCGTGTCCACGTGTCCCAGGCTGGACACAACGTGGCTCTTCCATGACTGGCCGTGGGTCCGAGGGCCAGGCAGCGTGACACTATGGTGACGAGGGCAAGCCCGGCTCAGGGCTCGGGCTGCTCCTGTTCAAACTAGCCCGCATCCAAGCCGGCTGGCCTCCTGCAAGGCCCCCGACTTCCTGACCTATGCCTGGGGGATGACACTAGTTTAAGAGGCTAATGGAGCAAAGGGGAGGAAGTGCAGGCGACCCCCTCCGGGCCTGGGAGCTCACCCCAGTTCTCCCTACATCCCTGTCTCCCTTCCCGAGGTACCAGGGGATAGTAGTGCGCACCTTGCCGGGCTGTGGCTGGGACAGTGACACCAGCCCGGGTGTGTGAGGCATCAGTGTGCACACAGTAGGGGTTCAAAAGCATAGTAACTGGTCCTCTGACTTCCAGTGGGCCTGCTGTAGGACCTCCGTGTGGTCAGCCTCGGACGCTGCAGGGCACCCTAGGAGGGGCTCTGCACTGTCCATCCCTGGAAGGGCCTACTGAGTGATGCAGTGTCCTGGCCTCAGGGCCGAGGGGAGGGGTCTGGGAGAGGGCAGGGGAGCTGGGGGTGGTGCAGGGGGAGGCAGTGAGCAGCCGCAGGAGCCTGCACAAAGGCCTCCCACAGCCAGCACACAGCCAGTCGGGGCCCAGCAGGAAGCAGGAGCAGCCCCAGCCAGTGCATGGGGAGTGGGGGGGGGGGCAGAGCTGGGGCACCCCATGTCTCCGCCCTGCAGCCTGGCCTGCAGGCCTCAGTGTCACAAGCTCCTCGCAGTAACTGCAATACTACAGGACCTCCTGTGCAGGGGCGGTGAGAGCTGGGCGCAGGGGAGGGGCTGGGAGAACAGCAGGGAGGAGGTCCCCGGTGGAGCTGCCCTGGGGGCATCCTGGAGTCCGGTGATCAGTGTGGGACACCCTGCATCTCAGCGGAGACAAGGCAAGGCGCTGGGATGTTTGGAACCAGCAGGCACATCCCCATGTCACCTGCTGAATGAGAGGCGCTGGGGGGCCGGTGGTGGCAGCAGCCCGGAGCTAACTGTTTAGGTTCAGGTTATCTCTGTTTACCGCTGAGAGAACACAAAGCCGTCCGCGGGTATTAACTGCCCACCTGCTTCCAGCATTAATTTGCTCATCCAGGGTTCCAGCCGATGGCGCCAGCAATAAAGGAAATTGCTTTTGAAGTTGACAGAGGCTGCGAATGGAGCTCTAAGACTGGCCCTATTTTCTCCAGGTGGCAGCTGGGTCCCTCCCCTGCCGCCTGCCCCCCAAAATCAAGGGCTTGTGGTCGTCACCATGGAGCTGGACAGGGACCTTCAATCCCGATGTGTTTTGGTTTTTTTTTTTTGTTTTTTTACCAAAAGACCCTCTGCCTGTGTCTTTCAGCCCAACACCGGGCCATCTGCCAGGCCTCCAGCATGAGAGCTTTAGGAGAGGTACCAAGCAGAACTTCCTGAAGACGGGCATCTTAAACATGAGGACGGGTGTGGCATCTCCTGCCTGGGTTCTTCGGGAAAACTCTCTCAGGGGAATCAGAATCGAACAAGGGGGTCTTCCTAGCGAGGGAAGGTGGTCTGCGTGATGCCCCCCTCGACGTGAGTAGTGATTTTCACTAAGACAGTCCTTCTTCAAGGGGCTGCTTTGCCCAACTCACACTTCCGTAGGTGGGGAGACCTCAGGAGACGGATCATCGCCCCAATACCTCCCGGTGCCTTCCCCCAAACCCTTGCTCCTATCATCCCAGGCCAGAGGGTGCTAGACTTTCCTTGCCGACCCCATCAGTCTCCTCCCAACTTCTGGTGCTTGTGTGCTTACCACCACTGGTGACCCTTCCTATGTCGGCGCTAAAAGCTTCGCGCCAACAGCCCGCTTTCCTCCCCACACCATTGCCCTCAAGGTGGGCACTCTTAGCCCCTCCTTTTATTAGGGAGCTGTGATTCTGGGGGCCGTTCTGGAAGGTGCTGTGCCTGCTCTGTCCGGGTTCTCCGGTATCAGCTCCTGCCCTGCCTGCCTCCTCCGGCGGAGAGAGCGAGAGCCTTGGCTCGGCCCAGTCCGGCCCGGGGCATCCCCTCATCCCTCAGCACCACCTTGGACCAGTTCTTTTTTTTTTTCTTCCCTGATTCTAAGTAGGCTCCACGCCCAGCCTGGCACTTGAACTTACGACCCTGAGATGAAGAGTCGCGTGTTCTACTGACCGAGGCAGCCAGGCGCCCTGGCCCCGGTCTTTCAGCAGCACCCAGTGAGCCCCCAGGGATGCGGGGGCGGGAGGAGGGGCTGCTCCCAGCCTTCAGGGGGCTCTGGGTCTAGAAGGCAAAGGGGGCACACAGAACTCGCAGGGTCTGGACTCTGACTCTCTGCCCTGCCCCCCCCCCCGCCCCAGCCCTGCCCCACTGCCATCTCCCTTCTGCCCTCTTTATGTCTGTGTCAGCACCACCAGCTTCCAGAGGCGGCCCAGGCTGGAAGCCCGGTATAAGGAGGACAGCACCCTCCTTGACGGAACAGAACCCCGGCCTGGGAGGAGGCTTCTGGGAGGGCGGCACCCCCTGCCCCACTGCAATGACTGTGCTCCCGACTTCCCCCTTCCCCCGGCCTCTCACTTGGTTGGCTGCTGACTCTGCCTGGGCCCCAGGTGGGCTGAACCCCCTCTGTGACTCTGGCCCAAGAACCATGTTTTCCGCAGCACAGCCAAGACCGACTAGAACTTTCAGAACAGACTTTGTTGAACCACAGAGGAAGGAAACCCAAGGAGTAGAAGTAACAACCAAAGTAGAAATATCTGCTCCTGCCTTCTCTCCTCCTGAGCGGGTCTGTCTACAGCCCCTTGGCATCAGCGGCCCGGCCCCACAGGGTGCCTGCCTCCTCTTCTCGGGGTTCTTGCCTGTTTCTTCTCAAAGGCCAGAGAAGTGGGTTGAATGGTGGCCCCCCCCAAAGATATGTGCATGTCCTGATCCCCAGAACCTGTGAATGTTACCTTATCTGGAAAAAGGGTCTTTGCAGACGCAATCAAGTGAAGGATTTTGAGACAAGAAGATCATCCTGGATTATCCGGGTGGGTCCTAAATCCAGTGACAAGTGTCCTTACAAGAGACACACAGAGGAGACAGGCCCGGCGGAGGAGGACACAGTGTGACAGGGGAGGCAGGGATTGGAGTGACTTTGTACAAGACAAGGAGGACCAAGTCTGGCCGGCAGCCACCGCGAGCGAGGACAGAAGCATGCAACCGTGTCTCTCCGAATCTCAGGAGCGAGCACCCGGCCCACGGCCTGATTTTGGACTTCCGGCCCCACAACTGAGAGAATTGTTTCACATATCTTTTTAAGATTTATTTATTTATTTGAGAGAGAGTGCACATGAACAGGGGGGAAGGACGGGGGCAGAGGGAGAGAGAGAAGCTCAAGCTGACTCCACCCTGCGTGTGGAGCCTGACCTGGGGCTCGATCCCACGACCCCGAGAGCAGGACCGGAGCTGAAACCAAGAGTCCGACGCTTAACCGACTGAGCCCCCCAGGCACCCCTGAGCGAATTGTTTTAAACTGTCCACTTCTGGTCACTTGTTTACAGGAGCCTCAGGAAACAAATACAGTTGGTGTTTTGAGGTGTCACTCCAGCCCCGACATCCACTAGCACCGTAAACTGGATGGTCACTGTCGTTCCAGGCAGACCTGCACCCCGAGGTTCAGATCCCTGCTCCCCGAGGCCTCATGACACCTTCACCTGCCTGTCCCACGGGCACCCTAAACCCAACATGTTAAAAAAGCCATAAGCTGCTCCTCCTCCCGTTGTCCCCCTCTCCCTGAAGGGGACACCTCACCCTCACCTGGGAGGCCTCCTTGCCCTGCGCTCAGTCAGCTGAGATCTCCCCCAGCCCCCCTGACTGTCGGGGACCGCAGCCTCGCGCAGGTCGCCCTCGGGTCTCTCGGCAAAAACCACGGGGCTGCCTCTCCCTTTACACTCCACCCTTTGCAGTGAGCCCTGCGACATTGAGGATTTGTAAAAACGTCACCACCCAGACACTTCTTTCTCAGGCAAGTCACTGCGTCCAGCGGGAAGGACGCATTTTCTACCAAAGATTCCAGAGGATTTCTGCTGGAGAGATGTGGCTGCTCCGGGCTGCCTCCCTGGCTCTGGGGAAACATGTTCCCGTGGGGGGCCACGGTAGTCAGCCCGTCCCAAATGAGGTTCTACGGGAAACCCTGAAGGGGCTTGTCAAGCCTCTAGTCCCCTCATATGTCATTCCAGCAGCGTTATTTTATATCATTCAAAGCCACGTCACTTGTCCTGAAGGTTGGGACCCTCAGTGCAATTGTCAGCATGCCACCAGAAACTCCTGCCATGCTGTCTGAAGGCTCTGTAAGAATGGCCAGATGTCACACGGGACATGTGACAGTGACCCGCTGCAGACCTGGCTGTCATCATCCCCTGCACAGCCCGGCCTCAGTGCGACGGGACATGACAGGCACAAATCTATAGATGAAACACGAACATATGTAGAACTACATTTTTTAAATTTTATTTTTAATTTTATTATTATTATTTTTACGCAGGCTCCACCCCCAGCCTGGAGTCCAACACAGGGCTTGAACTCACAACCCTGAGATCATGACCTGAGCTGAAATCAAGAGCCAGGTGCTTGGGGTGCCTGGGTGGCTCAGTCGGTTGGGCATCTGCCTTCAGCTCAGGTCATGATTCCAGGGTCCCGGGACTGAGCCCCACGTGAACCTCCTTGCTCAGCAGGGAGCCTGCTTTTTCCCTCTGCCTGCCACTCCCCCTGCTTGCGCTCTCTCTCTCTCTCTCTGTCAAACAAATAAAATCTTTGGGGGAAAAAAAAGAGTTGGCTGCTTAACCGACTGAGCCACCCAGGCACCCCAAACCACATTTATTTCTGTATTTCTGTATACCTGACAAAAGACCACAAGTTTTCCAACTCACAGAGTTTATTCTCGTTTTCCCTCTTTACATATGTGTACCTCCCTCGCCCAGCTCCTGTCATTCTTAAAATATTGACTTATTTGATGAATCCCTGTACACAGCTAATCTCACATGGCAGCCCCCCCTCCCCCAAGGGCTGCCTCATTGGAACAGAAGCTCTCTCCCCTCTATTGGGCTCCGACATCCCATTCTCGTCCACCCTCCCCCGTGAGCGCCCTCCTACTGTCTCTGGCCTCTGATAGTCCATGGTAGATGGGCCTCCCTTGGCGATGTCCATCTCATCCCGCTCCGGCTCCAACACCCCAGGTCAGCCCCCCACCCCCAGCGCCCTCCTTACCGGGCTTAGGCTCCCAGCTCGCTGCCGCCTGCACACCTACCTTGCTCAGCCCACTTCATGGGCTGTTCTGGAAGGGGAAGGGAAAAGAAAGAAGAGGAAGAGAAAGAGCTCCACCTTAAAATTTTCTGTTTTAAATTGTATTTAATGCATCTGGAAGGTCATTCCGTAGAAGGAGGTAGAGAAATTCTTCATTTCTTTGATTTTTTTTAACAGCTGCAGAGGATGGCATGATGTAAATATATTGCAGTTTATTCAGTGGCCATTTGGTTGCTTCTAATGTTTTGCTATTTCAAATAGTTGTCAGGTGTATCTCCGAAGCACCTGGAAGCGATCGAGTCTGGTATTTTAGAGGCTGAGTGCCCACAGCCCTGCTCTCTATAAGCCACCAGATGCTCCTTTCAGAACATGCCCTGGATTTCAGAAAATCCTGGCCGCCAGCCCGTCAGTGACCAACTGCACCAAGGACTGTTGCTTGAGCCAGACCTTGAACCCCAGACTGAACCTCAGGGAGGCCAAGAGCGTGTGAGGCCGTTTGGGGACAATTGCACTTTGGGGCTCTCCATATTGCAAGGAGACAAAGGATCAGAGCAGAGCCTCTGTTCTCGGAGATACGATTTCCTTTAGCGTAAATGGAGGCAGGTCACAAGGGCTCCAACTATACCCACATGGTTCCCTCAGAGGCGTCTCGGGACCCAGAGTTCAGCTGAGGGGGAGGCAACCGTCTCTTGTCGCGTCTCCCTGCCGTAAGCTCTGAAGGCAACCTTGAATACGACTTTTGTAGGATATAAATTAAGGTTTCTCTTCTCAATCATGCTATTTACTTACCCTTTTTTTGCATATAGGGTGCAAAGGTACGTTTCCTCTTACCGTCGCTATCGCAAATGTCAAACTATGAATTAAAGGTGTTTTATCATTGGGGCTCTTGCAATGTGAATGAGTGTGTGTGTGACGCGCGTGCCTCATGTTTACCTTTGGACCAGAACCGAATGGATGAATTTATGAGTGTGACTCTGGTCAGGATGACACAGGCAGCATGGGGCAATGAGATGCCCACCTGACAAGGACAGAGACATTCTTTGGCTGCCTTCCCTCCAGGAGGGGAAAGAACTGACCAAGAATTTTGAACATACGGGTCCTCTGGCTTGCCAGAGCAGACAGGAGGGCTGCCCGAGGGAGAGCAGAGAAGCTGGCATTGATGTTCCAGAAAAGTGAGAAGAGGGATGTGGTCAGTGACTGCCCTGCCAGGCCAGTACAAATTATTCATGGAGAGTATAGGAGTCGGTGGAAAGAACCCTGGACTGGAGATAAGGAGGTTGGTGTGTGACCTTGGGTGAGTTCTGTTGACAGCACAGTAATCCTCCCTCTGCATCTCACAGGACCGACAGGGGTTACTAGGTGCTGGAATGCCCGAGATCCTTTCTGCAACAGGGCAGGGTATAAATAGAGAGAGAGACTACCAATGGCACCCAAGGCATCAGGATCCAGGTGGGGACACAGGCCCAGCCAGAAAGCCATGTGCTCAGGAGCCAGGGAGCATCCTGCCCCTGGCCCCAGAGGGACTCCTCTGGAAGAGCCAGGAGATGGTTCAGGGCGGAGGCCCTGGCAGGAGCACGGGTCGTTTCCCTTGCAAACATGAAATTCAAATCTGAGAACGTATCGGTGCTGGGGCAGGCAGCTGGGCACAGAGGCTCTGAGGGGCAGGGTATGGCAGCTCGAGAAGGCCCTAGACCATGATTCCGCCCGACCCCTGCTCTGCTCTGAGCTCTCAGATGCTGGGGGCTGGTGGTCCGCTCAGGCCAGTCTTGGCATTTCCCCAGGGCTGTGGCTGAGGGCAGCGCTGTCGCTGGGGACAGGCCGGGGTGAAGGCAGGCCCCGGCGCCCTCCCCCCGCCCCCCCTGCCCCACTGGGACCCATCTGGGGAGGCTGACATGGCCACAGCCAGCACATGCATTAGTAATGGCCACCGATCCTGCTGGCCCTGAGCCCTGTTTCCAGAGTGGGGGCAGTAACCCGAGCCTGGGGGCCCCTGCCCTCTAGACTCCGCCCTGTGGGACGCCTCCTCTTTTCCTGGCCCTTAGTCTCTGCATCAAATCCGAGAGAAATGCAAACAAGTTCTTTCCCTTCCAACATCCCAAGAGTTCTTCATTGTTCACATTGCCTCTTCTTTCAGAGGATTCCCCAACTTGGAAGTGTTAAGAAATGACCCGGGCAGCCTCTAAGGACCAGCTTGCTCGGGGACAAGGCCTTCTTGGGCTGGGCCTGTTTCCTGATCTGGAGTGAGCAGGTCTGTTCTGAGGCTGCCTCTGGGCCTGGCATTCTGGGGCCCTGGGACTTGGCCTCTGCCCTAATGCGGGCTGCAGCCTCCTGGTGGGGGACACGGCAGGGCCACAGTTAGACCCTGGCAGGCTAGACCCCAAGAACAGCAGTGGCCCAGCCCTGCAGGCTCCTGAGCACATGTCCTGGACCAAGTAGGCCTGGATGACTGTAAGATTCGAGGAGAACAGGACAGGCGGCAGGTGGGGGGAGGGGGCAGGGAGCATTGCTCACACCACAACTGTTCTCAGGCTCAGGGAGAGGGAGGGAGCAGGCCATGGGCAGCTCGTCTCACCCTGGGACTATGGGCTGCCAGCAGCTCCTCCATTTCCAAGGGCAGAGGCTCAGGCCCTGCCTCCCCCCTGGCTCCCCACCTGAGTCCCTCCACTCCCGCTGCAGCTCTGGGATGTCCCTGAGGAACTTAGGCTCTGTCCTGGGACCTGGGACTGTCGCCAGCAGCTGCCCCTGAATGGGAAGTTCCTGGCTGCCCCAAAATGCCTCTCCCAGGAGACTTGTAATTCCCGCCCCCCCTCTGCCGTGAGAGAGAAGGCGTTGTTACCGAACACACATCACACCCCAGCAAAAAGCCAGGGATTCCTAATTCCTAATTCCTCCAGGAATTAGGCCATCAGCAGCAGGATGGATAGGCCTGTGTGGGAAGGGAGACTTCAGGCAGGGAACACATCTCAGGTGGGGCAAGTTGGAGTTTGAGTAGCTCGAGGACACTCGGCAAGTGTGGTACTAAAGGGAAGGGGACCCAGGTCAGGCTCTGCAGGTGACCAGCCATGGGACCTCAAAGAAACCATGACCCTCAGGAAGGAAGATAGCTCAGCCCCCTTCCAGCTCCCCCCACTGTGACCCCTAGTGTGCCCCAAGATTGCTCTGAACAGAGCTCCTGACACCTGTGGAGACTGATTTCTGGGCTCACGATGGATATAGGCCAGGGTGGGAGCCGAGATGGGGTCTCAGGGCCTGGATGACCAGAGTGGTCTTCCCTGGCTGAGGCCTTCACCAGGGTCTAGAGTTTCCACGGATTGCCCAACTCTGGGCCCCAGGGGTCAGGACCAGAGGCTCCGGCACACCTGGCTGGCCTGCCCCCACGGCTCACCTTGCCCTGGGCTCCCCAGCACCACCACCCTGGGCCTGTGAGGGAACTGGTTTCCAGGGGGACAAGAGGAGACCCCAGACCGGGGTGAGGACACAAGCTGCCTCTGGAACTTCATTCTCCTCAGCCCTCGCAGGGTGCCAGGCCCCACCAAGCAGAGCCGGTGCGCCAGGCTTCAGGCCTCCTGGGAGTGGGCAGGAGGGAGGATGGCAGGGAGCGCGTGCCGCCACCTGGCCAGCTCAGAGGCAAGTGAGGGAGGACTCTGGAGGCTCAGGGCTCCCCTGCCCCTTGTCCCCGGGCAGAGCCACCTGTGTTTCCAGCAGCCGCTAAGGCCCTGCTAATGTGGTCCCAGCTGAGAGGCAGTGGCTGAATAATTCAGCAGAGCTGGGCCTCCTGACTCCAACTGCTGGCCCCCGAGAGCTCCACCTGGGTGGTCAAGCAGACTCCCCAGGACCCCCAAGGCTTCTCCACACCCCAGAGGGTCTCACAGGCCCCCCTCGTCAGGCTCAAACCTGCGCCCCCAACCCCTGCTTTCCCTACCACTGTGCCCCTGCCAGAGCCAGCCCCAGATGGCCTCCGTCACCAAGTCTTTCCAATTCCACCCGGTATGTAGACTCAGACTCCGTCTGCCTGGCCTCTGGCCTGGTCCAAGCCAACACACCCTCTCCCAGAGGATGGGACAGCCCCTGGCTTGCCTGCTTGCCCAATAGCCCCCGTTTGCTCTGCCCATGACATACCGTCCCCGGCTTCAGGCCCACTCGTCACCGTGTCTCAGGATCGAGTCCGCGGCCCCTCCTGCCCCTCACACCAACACGCTGTGTGGTTCCCCTCACGCTGTTCCAACCTCTCTGCTTTCACCCGGGCCTCTTCCTCAGCCTGAGAGGCCGCCCCCGCACACACGCCCTCCACCCCCCCAGCTGTGGCTCAGCTCAGGAGACTCGGCCCAGGCCTCCCTCCCCCGAGGAGCCTTCTCTGAGCACCGGGGGCCCACCCTGCCCTGCCTGCGTCTCCACCACGGCCCTCTCTGCAAAGTCAATTATCCCGCCCTGGGTCTCTCTTTCCCACTAAGATATGTATCCTTTTTTTAAAATTATTATGCATTTATCAGGTGTTCTGTATACATACGTAGACATAGTAGACAATAAAAAGAACCAACTAGAACCTGTAGAACTTTGATGCAACAAATAATTGGTTAAATATAGCTCAATGCAAGGGAATATTACACAGCTCTTCAAAAGAACAATGCGGCTCGCTATATACTGATGCGGAATTATTCCTACAAAAACCAAAGCCAGACGCAGAGCAGTGTGTACAATTTGTTTCCATTTGTATATAAAGAATCCGCTACTTTATGCTTCTACACACAGGAGCCGGCTCTGGGGGGGCGCTCATGCGGGTACAAACAATGGCTCGGCCCCTGGAAAGGAAACTGAGTAGGGAAAAGTAGGAAGGACCAAAGGATTTACCTTAAATTTTTAAATTAATTTTTAAAAATTATGACTATTTAATTATGACTATTTTTCAGAGCAGTTTTAGGTTCCCAGCCAAACTGAGGGGTTGGTGCAGAGATTGCCACATGTCCCCCGCCCCCCGCGTGCACAGCCTCCCTCCTTACCTATAACCCCAGTCAAGAGTCGGACGTTTAACCCACTGAGCCTCCCAGGCGCCCCTGCCCCATGCAAGGCAGTGGTTCCCATGGTTGAAACTTCATTGCCTTGTCAGTATCCCCCAAACCCACAGTTTACATCAGGGTTCACTGTCGGTGAAACTCCGTATTTGACCAGGTATTCATCATTACAGCACCATACACAGTGTTTTCACTGCCCTAAAAACCCTGAGTACCATCTGCTCATCCCTTCCCTCCACCGCCCCGGCCAGCCTCGGGCAACCCCTGATCTCTTTACTGTCTTCAGTGTTTTGCCTTTTCCAGAGGGTCATAGAGTTGGAATCATCAGGATAGAAACTTTCCCTTTGGGGCGCCTGGGTGGCACAGCGGTTAAGCGTCTGCCTTCGGCTCAGGGCGTCTGCTTCTCTCTCTCTCCCCTGCCCCCCCCCGCTGCTCACACTCTCTCTCTCTCAAAATAAATAAATGAATCCTTAAAAAAATATATGCATTTGGGGAAATAAACATTGGGAAATAAATTATGAAATACATCTTCCAAAATAGATGATAAAGGCAGATACAATTAAAATCATAAAAAAGCGTCTGCCTTGGGGACGCCTGGGTGGCTCTGTCAGTTAGGCGTCTGCCTTCAGCTCAGGTCATGATCCCAGGGTCCTGGGTTTGAGCCCAAGTTTGCCTCCATCCTGGGCAGGGAGTCTGCTTCTCTCCCTCTCCCCCTGCTTGTACTCTGTCTCTCTCAAATAAATAAATAAAATCTTTTTTAAAAAATCATGTAAAACTAATATAATTACCAGCAATTGTGCTCCTTGCTATTTACCCAAAGGAGCTGAAAATTTCGGTCCACAAAAAACCCCGCACACTGAGGTTTCTAGCATTTTATTTGTCATTGCCCAATCTTGGAAGCGACCAAGATGCCCTTCAGGAGGCAAATGGATAAACA
This sequence comes from Ursus maritimus, assembly GCF_017311325.1. Classification (NCBI taxonomy): domain Eukaryota; kingdom Metazoa; phylum Chordata; class Mammalia; order Carnivora; family Ursidae; genus Ursus; species Ursus maritimus. Next base: position 22,260,929 of record NW_024425563.1, on the reverse strand, counting down.
CATTGTGGGACATCCCGGCCACAGAATATTATTCAGCCCTGAAAAGAAGGGAGCTATCAAGCCATAAAAAGACATGGTGGAAACTTCAAGGCACTATCGCTAAGCGAAAGGAGCCAAAGGGAAAGTTTCTTTTTTTTTTTTTAAAGATTTTATTTATTTATTCGACAGAGAGAGAGACAGCCAGCGAGACAGGGAACACAAGCAGGGGGAGTGGGAGAGGAAGAAGCAGGCTCATAGCGGAGTCAGACGCTTAACTGACTGAGCGACCCAGGCACCCCTCCCCAAATGCATATTAAAGCCTTGATTTGAATTGGAAAGTGACATCTGACTTTTTAAGACAGAAATAAGTCTCATTTGGTTGATTGATTTGAGGACTGAATCAGGCTATATAGTAAATACTTTCTATGAATTGAATAGTCAAGTCTATTTCAAGGTTTTGACAAAAAAATTATGCGTGTGTGCGTGTGTGTGTTACACACACATGTGTGTGTATATATTTACATATATGTACATATACATATGTGTAGTGTGACAGATAAAGGCATTTTATTAAAAATCATGTTAATAAAATCATTAAAACTTTTTCACTTTCCCAAACCTTCTGAATATGATCAGTTAAGCAAGTTCCTAAAAGTGAAAAAAGTAATAGTTACAAGTGACATATTTGCTAAGTCTTTGATCTATTTGATAACTTATTCGCTAAGTCTTGGCAAAGTTTTCTTAGTATACTTGCCACAATTGATAAACAAAATAACTTTAGCAATTGAGTTCAAAAAATTGTTTTGTGGGGTGCCTGGGTGGCACAGCGGTTAAGCGTCTGCCTTCGGCTCAGGGCGTGATCCCGGCGTTCTGGGATCGAGCCCCACATCAGGCTCCTCTGCTATAAGCCTGCTTCTTCCTCTCCCACTCCCCCTGCTTGTGTTCCCTCTCTCGCTGGCTGTCTCTATCTCTGTCGAATAAATAAATAAAATCTTTAAAAAAAAATTGTTTTGTAACTCAGGTGACTTCCAGCAAACTAGAGAACTGAATAGGTTTGTCAGCAGGTAAAACGTTAAAAATAATTTGTGATCATAGATTACAATTTTGCCTAGAATTCAGAAAGAATTCAAAGAATTGATCAAAATTGCTATATCAAAGTGCTTTCCAGTCCCGTCTCCTTATTTATGTCTCTTGGTGCTTACATCTTTAAAGATGAAAAACAGGATTAAAATTATTCCTGAATTCTGTCCTAACACCATAGCTATAAGAAATAATAGCAAAAAAACAGCTCATTCATCCCATCAAGAAAGCTATGTCCACTTACATTTTACAACAACTTTTTTTGAGATATAATTCCCATCCTATAAATTCAGCCTTTTAAAGCAAACAATTCAGTGATTTTTAGTATATTCACAAAGTCATGCAATCATGACGAGTATCTAGTTTTGGAACATTTTCATCACTCCTCCCCCCCAAAAAAAACACCTGTTACCCATTGGTAGTCCTTTCCCACTGCCCCCTCAACCCAGCCCCCGCAACCACCAATCTACCAAAATCTCTATGAATTTGCCTATTCCGGACATTTCACTCCAATCTGTGGCCTTCTGTGTCTGGCTTCTTTCACTCAGCACAGTGTTTGCAAGCTGCATCCATATTATAGCATGTCCGTAGTTCATTTTTTTCAGGTCTGAATAACATTTCATTGCATGGATATATAGATATAGATATAGATATAGATATAGATATAGATATAGATATAGATATAGATATAGATACAGATATCTTGTGATATATGTGGGACATATATTATATATATACTATATATAATATATATCACATTTTGTTCTTCCTTTCCTCACCTGATGGACATTTGAGTTCTTTCTGCTTATGGGCTATTATAAATAATGCTGCTGTGAACATTCCTTGCAGGTTTTTATGTGAACACGTGTTTACGTGTTTTCAGTTCTCCTGGGTATACACCTAGGTGTGGACTTGCTGGAACATACGGTAACTCTATGTGTTTTACTTTCCCAGCAGCCAGTGTAGGAGGGCTCCGCCTTCTCCACATGCTGGCCAACACTGCTTATTGCCCACCTTTTCTATTAGAGCCCCTCCGGCCGATCTCGTTCTAGTAACGAGAAGTGGTATCTCCTTATGGTTTTGATTTGCATTTCTCTAATGACTCATGATGTGGAGCCTATTTTCATGTGTTTATTGGTCATTTGCATGTCTTCTTTGGAGAAATGTCTATTCAAGTCTTTGCGTATTTTAAAATTGGTTTATTTGTGTTTTTGTTTTGGTTTGGTTTTAAGATCTTTTTTTTTTTTTAAGTAATCTCCACACCCAACGTGTGGCTCGAACTCAGGACCCTGAGATCAAGAGTTGCATGCCCTACTGACTGAGCCAGCCAGCCACCCCTGGGTTATTTGTCTTTTTATTGTTGAGCTATAATAGTTCTTTATATATTCTGGGTACTAAACCCCTATTGGATAGATGATTTGCAAATAATCCTCTCATTCAGTGAGTATTCCTTTCACTTTTTTTTTTAAGATTTTTTTTTTTTATTTGACAGGGAGAAAGAAAGAGAGAGGGAGAGAGCAAGCCCAAGCAGGGGGAGTGGCAGAGGGAGAGGGAGAAGCAGACTCCCCACTGAGCAGGGAGCCGGAGGAGGGGCTCGATCTCAGGACCCTTGGGATCATGACCTGAGCTGAAGGCAGACGCTTAGCCAACTGAGCCACCTGGGCGCCCCATTCCTTTCACTTTTGTAAAAAAAAAAATGTTTTATTGGGTTATAATTGACATGTAAAATTGTATAAGGTGTCCTTTTCTTGTGATATCTGTCTGGTTTTGGTATCATGATAATATTGGCTTCATCAAATGAGTTGAGAGGTGTTCCCTTCTTTACTATTTTTTGGTAAGAATTTTAAAAATTGGTATTAATTTCTCTTTAAATGTTTCATAGAATTCGCCAGTGAAGCTGGTTGGACCTGAGCTTTACTCTGTGGGTGGTTTTAAAATTACCAATTGAAGCACTTTGTTACAGGTCTATTCAGATTTTGTATTTCTTCCTGGGTCCGTGGTCTGTGTCTTTTCAGGAATTTCTCCACTTCATCCAATTATCTAATTTGTGTTCACAGTATTCCCTTTGCATCATTTTTATTTCCCTCAAGTCAATAGTAATGCCCCTCTTTCATTCCTGATTTTAGTAATTTGACTCCTCTAGCTAAAATTGTGTCAAGTTTGTTGATCTTTTCAAAGAACTAACTTTTGCTGTGGGTGATTTTCTCTATGATTGTTAATTTCACTTATACCCTGGTTTTCCCCGAGCTGTGCTTGGAGTCCCCGGCTTCCTTTTTCCCTTAGCAAAATCCTCTAATCTGTCCAGTCGAAAGGGCCAGAGGCATGGGTCAGAACAGAACTGGGGACGAGATCTTGGTGTCCAACACTTTCTAAACTTTCAACCCCTCCTCCTTTTACAGCCTTCAATCACCCCCAGGATCAAAGGAACCTGGGGCCACCAGCCATGGAGGGGTGTAGGGTTGTGTGGTGGAAATTGGGTTGCTTTTTCATTTCCCTCCCTTCTGGCTTAGGGATAGGGTTTTGATGTGAAGAGTTTTGTTTTGCTTTTAATCTATCATATTGGTTACTGTGCCTCTTTCTCAGTCCCCAGCAATGCTTTTGTGTTCTTGTTTGTTGTTGTCTACTCTTCCTTCCCTTTGTTCTGGTGGTTATGGCTCCTGCCCCCTCCGTGACCCTTTACTGTCATTGTAGGGGTTTTGGTAGGGAGGCAGGGTCAAGGGGGCCCACATTGCAGGGACGGGGAAGAGGGAGTTAGCCTCCAAAACCCACATGGAGGAGAGTGAGCGAGGAGGGACAGGTCCCCCAAGCAGCAAGGCAGGGCTGATCCCAGAAGAAGGAACAGATGCTGGGCAGGCACCAGTAACAGGTGTGCCCTGCAGGGAATCACTTTGGCCTCACGCCTTGCTGTAAATGAAGCCCGCAGCTTGAGGCCCAGAACCCTAAAACATCAGCTGTTGTTGCCACTGTTATCATTGTTGTTTTCCGTGGGGAGACTCCATGGCTGGCCTTTTTATCCTGAAGAATGAATTCCTTGGCCCGGGGCCAAGAACAGGCACAGAGCTGTAGAATCCCGCCCCCGCCCCAGACACACAGCATCTCAGTACAACTGCCCAGTGCTGCTCCCCTCGCCCGACAGAGGAGCCTCGTCTCCTTATCAGGTCAAGTCCAGGCCCTGTTCACCCTTGCCTCCTGCATGCTGCCTTCCTGCGCACCGTGGCCTCACCCTTCTTCACACCTGAACAATCTGCCACTTGCTCGTCTCCTGTCTTGGCCTGACTGCGTGGAGTGTGGGTGTCCTTGAATTCACACTGTCTGCTCAAATAAACCACACACTGCTTGGGACCTGGGCCAACCTAGACATACAGCAGGATCCAGTAAGTGCCAGGCAAATGAGGAATCCAGCTGGTACCATGGCCAGCAGGACAGGGCCCAGGCCTGTTGGAGGATATCAGATCATGGAATGTTCGGACAATCTCTGTCCGTTAGGAACTGAGCTCAGCCGCTAGCGACTGGCAGAGACTGCTCTGGGCGTCCCCAAAGCCAACCTCCACTATTCCTTAATAATAGAACTCCAGTGTTTCAGAACCCCAATTTTTAACATATAAATCTCAATGCTTTTACTTAATAGCAGGACTTTGATGAAAGTTTTATAACCTATTCAAAAGAAGGGAAAATGGTATAATGAACTCCCATGTACCCACCACTGGGCTTCAGCAATTAACACAATGCTAACCTAGTTTCATTGATCACCACTCCTACCACCCTTGGATTATTTTTTTCCCCCTTGGATTATTTTGAAACAAGTCCAGACTTCATGAAATTTCATCCATAAATTCAGTATCTAAGGGTACTCTTTGAACACACACACACACACACACACACGATATAAAACAATCCCTTTCTCACCCATAAAAAGCGATAACTTCATGATAATTACTTAGTATCATCATATAGCCATTCATTGTTCAAATTTCTCCAATTGTCTCCTAACTTTTTAAGAGCTGACTTGTTCCAACACTTTCTAAAAAACAGAAGATCCACATATTGCATTAGTAGAACCCCAATTTTATTCAAGGGGGCCACACATTCAGTACATTGCATTTCCCCACTTCTCCAACCAATGTGTGGCCATGTGTCTCAGTTTGGCCAAGGAGGTGGAAGTGTAGAGGAGGCATCCAAGAAGACTCCTGAAAGGAGCTGCCATCTGGGAGACGAGGACCTTTTATTTTTCCCTCCTTCCTTCTTCCTGCTGCCTAGAACTTGGGGTATGATTTCCGGAGCTCTAGCAGCTATGTTAGACCATGAGGTGACCTTGCAAGTGGAAGCTCAGGCTAGGATGGCAGAGAGTAGGCACTGAATTTCCCACCCCACTGTTATTTCCAGCCTTTATTATTGAATTACTTAAGATCAGGTTCCTTCTAATAAATAAAAAATAAAATATTTATTATTTTGAGAGAGAGCGTGCGCACATCCACACACGTGGGGGGCAGAGGGAGAGAAAGAACCTCAAGCAGACTCCCCGCTGAGCGCAGAGTCCAATGTGGGGCTCGATCTCACAACCCAAGATCATGACCTGAACCGAAATCAAGAGTCAGATGCTTAACTGGCTAAGCCACCCAGGTGCCCCCAAAACAAAAATTTTAAAGCAGTGGCTTGAACATGAGAGAGATTATTTTTCTAATGTAAGTCTAGTGATAGGCAGTCCAGGAGTGATAGAGTGGTCCCACAAAATCATAGACTATTAGATCTCTACATCTGTGTAACTAATTACACCCCAAACTCAGAAGCTTAATACAATTGATTATCGGTTTCTGTTTCTGAGGGTCAGGGATCTGGGATTTCTGAGGCCTGAGCTGCAGTCACTGCTGGCTTGACTGGGTCTGGAGGAGCCACTGGTTTCGGGCTTCAATTCCCAGCCATGCGGGTCTCCCCCTAGAGCAGCTCAAAACCTATCAGTTGGCTTCCCCTAGAGAGAGGGATCCAAGACTGCAGGGAGGAGCAAGAGAGAGCCACTCAAGATCCGAAGCTACAGGCTTCCATCAGTCTCAGAACTGCCCCCCCCCCAGCTGTTTTACCCTTTCTGCCCTTGCCCTCATCCCTCTTGCTGTCCCCAGGCCGCCACTGCAGCCTGTCCCATTGTCCCTCCCTGCCCAGCTCTCTTGCTTATGGAGAACGTCGGGTCCCCGTCCAGTTCTCTCTCTCCTCCCAACCGTGCTTCATGCCTCTGATGACAGACATGGCCCCAAGCCACCATTCAACCTCTCTTCCCATCAGGACCTCCTGGCCACCCTTCGCTTTCTTCCTCTCAGAGCTCCTCCGTCCCCTCCTCCCCGCTCGGCCGCACCCCCGGCCACTGCCCTCCCTGGGGTGCCCTGCTCCCTTCTGCCTTGATCCAATTCCTTCCCATCCAGCCGGGCCCTGGTCGAGCCCCCTCTTAACAGGAAGCCCCTCCCTGTGGTTTGTGATGCTTTCGTGACATGTAGTGCTCCTTGCCTGAAAGGCGGGTTGGGAGGGCGGGGGAGGCGGGATGAGCTGCCTCCGCCCTGCCCGGGACTGTGCGGTGGGCTCGGTAGAGTGGCTGGCGCACAGGTAGTGAGCGCGTGGGCTCTGGCACCTCTGTGCTGAACCCCCTTTCCGCCCTGGGGGCTCTTCCCCCTGCGTGACCACATGCAAGAGCTCTACCGCCCTCGTCGCTGGTTTCCCAGCCCCTGTAGGGGGTCGTGGCTCCCGCTGGGGCTTTCCCGTCGAGCGCACGGGATGCAGAGGGGAAGGGATGGTGAGATGCCTGCAGGGCGGCCTTGCTCTGGCCGGGTTGCTCCTGATGCCGGGTCTCCGGAGTCCCTCAGCTCCTCTCGTTTCCCAAATCTTGTACAGCCTCCCCGGAATTCTGGGGCCCAGCCCTGACCTTCCAACCAGCCCCCTGCTTGCTTAAGCAGCCACAGCTGTCGCTGGCCACTGGGAGCCCGGCCGAGGGAGCAAGTCAGGCCGAGAGGCCCCGGCTCCTCGAGAGACGGGCGCGGAGGGTCAAGGCCGGGTGACTGCGGGCGAGTCCGCTTCCCCCGGCTCGGAGTTCGGCGGCCTCGCTGTTTTCCTTCCGGCAGCTGCCGGGCCCCGCGGGCGGGGCGGAGGGGTCTCCGGCGGGAGGGACGCCCCGGGCCCTCGGGTGCAGCCCCGCCCGGCTCCACGGGCTCCGCGGTCGAGGGGCGGGGCGGGCCCCGGAGCGCGGGGGCCGCCGCGCGAGGCCCGGGCGCCCCCTGGTGTCCGAGGCCGGGCAGCACCGGACCGCTCCGCGGCGCAAGATGGCGCGGGGTGGGCCGCGCCTCTCCGCGCCCGCCTCTCCGCGCCCCTCTCGCCCGGCCCGCTCGGGGACGAGCCCCTCCGGCTCGCGGGTGGGCCACTTCCGTTTCCGCAGACGACGGCCGGGAGCCGCGGAATGCCGGCGGCTGGGGGCGGAGGGCTGGCGGGCTCCGGGCTGCGCGCGCGGCGGGGTCCGCCCCCCACCCCGACAGTCGCGGTGCGCCCGACGCCCTGGGTCCGCTGCCCGCCCCTCCAAGCCCGCGCGGGCCCGGAACAGCCTCTGCCGAGTGGCGGCTTCTGGGCTCTGTCCCCATTCCCAGTAACTGTCGCTCTGGTGATTTATCTGCTTCTCCAAGCAATTCCTGCCGGTGTACCTGGAGGCCTCGGGGAATGCGCTGTCCAGTCGTAGCCACGACCACCTGTGGCCGCTGAGCACTTGAAGGGTGGCAACCGAGGAACCGAATTTTTCGTCTTATTTAATAGTCATTAAATTTACTTGTCATTACATTTTTGCAGTGCAAAATTTTCTGTAACACAGCTTTGTCTTGGTAGGACGACGTGCCCCTTTAAACATTGAAAATGTAGTGTCCAAATTGAGATGTGCTGGGGACGATACATACTGGACTTCAGAGTTAGTACAAAAATAGAATGCTAAATATTCATTTTTAAATAGTAATTATACACTGAAATATTGGGACTATGTTGAGGTAAAAAAACATTTACTTTGTTTTTAAAAGCACATAGCTACTAGAAAGTTGTGTAAATTGTGTAGATGGCATTCTATTTCTCTGTTTGCTCTAGGCAGTGGGTTGGGCTAAATCTGAGTTTTATTATATTCTGACTCCACCGCAGGCCCCAGGGGTTGGTGACGTCGTTGGTTATCAGTGAACATGGGGCTGTGTGTGGGCAAAGACCTGACCCTCGGGGACTGAGCCCATGAGAGTGATCCCTTGACAGAAGTCATAGGGTCAACCCAGAGGCCTCTCCTAGGGCCCCCAGATGGCAGGATGAGGCTAACCCAGACACCGGTGCCCAGTCGCCACGGGTGTGGGAGATGGGCACAAGGCTTGGCACCGTGTGAACTCATGGAAAGAACACTCCCTTATGGCCTGAAGACCTGGCCAGCATTGGTTGTGCCACTCGCCAGCTCCGTGCTCGTCTCTTGGGGCCTCACAAAGCAGTTAACGTGAAATGGGGCCAAGTCCAGGTTTCCTTGCCGACGGGCTCTCAGGGCCAGTGTGAGGATCACAATGGAGAGCCCTCTTCAGCCCCGGCTGTCACCAGTATTTCTGAATTGTCTCCAGAGGAAGGCTTTATGGAAGACTCCCACATGTGTTTGGAATGATTTGTTACCAGTACATATTTTTTTCTGAAATATTTAATAGAGGTGCATCTTTAAAAGCTTTGTTGCACACATTTTAAGTGCGTATTAGTGGACTGGAGCAGACCCCTGATTCCCTGTTTATACAACTGAAGAGAACAGAGTCTAGGCCGAAGCTTCTTCAGGGGAGCTGCTTGTTCTGCTCTTAGCTGGTAGGGGTCACGGGAAGTGAAGCTGAGAGAGACTTGAAGATCACACCCCTCGGCTCTGCAGCAGCACCTCTCCTGGTTAATCATCAATGACGGGGCAGCCAGGAGGGAGCCCAAGTCTGTCCCCGCCACCCCTGACTGCTTGACACCAGGTCCTAGGAGCCAAGTCGGAGGCCCAAAGGGTTCTGAGGAACCCAGTTCCACAGAAGTGTCCAGGCTTGAAAAAAAACATTACAGACATCCACACGTTCACTCACACCCTACACACAGGGCAAGAAGGGAACTATCCCTGTATTTTGAACCTAGTGTTAAATCCCTTGTCAGGGTGACTCTTCAGTTCCAAGCAGCTCTGGGTGCACAAACCCTACAGCATGAGGCACGGGAGCGGGGTTGACCCAAGGTGGACCGTCCTGGGTTCACTGGGGGATCTGGGTCTCTGAGAAGCCTCTGGGCTCCTCGTAAACAAGGCTGCTCAGTCTACCAGGCAGCTCCAGGGCCTCTGCAGAGCCAGGGTTTGTGGGAGCTGTAAGTCCCCTCCTGCCCTGGTTCCAGGCGGGGAGCAGGGAACACCAGGGTCTAGTGTCACAGGTGCTCATCCCCTGGGATGGACAGCAGGCTTCAGGGATGGCAAGAGATTGAAGGTGATGAAAGTTCTGGGGTCAAGTCTTTTCCAGGACAATATGCCTCAGAAATCCTGGGTCCCCCTTCCCAGGAAAGGGGTACCTCCTGTCTTAGGCAGGCTGTGGAAAGCCCCTGACACCTCGGAAGCAGCTGGACCGAGGCGGAGGCAATCTCACCACTGGGTGAAATTACTGGGGAGGAAGGGGGGACCCAAGCCCCAACGAGTGCCCCGAGATTCCTCATGGGAGTTTTAAAAGCAGCTCCCTCGCGTGAGATCGGGAGGAGAGACTCCTATGACCCATGCGTCTCTGAGTTCTTTCACCTGGAAAATGGATGCTTTAAGTCCCGAAGCTGTTTGGGTCCCCAAACTCTAATGTCTGATCTTGAAACTTTGGTTTCATAGGTTGCTGGGATATCTGCTCACGATACTATATCCCGTGATAGGGTAGGTATTGTTCCGAGTCACAGGGTGTCAGAGTCAGAACCTACCAGTTAAGGGACCTCATTTAAAAAATGAACCCGAGGCCACACAGCTAACGAAGAGATGGGAGGGGAACTGAGCGCGCTGGCTGAGGCCCTAGCCCAGGCTGAGCACTCAGGGAGCTCCACCTGCAAAGAATCTGCGAATGTTTGCTTCTGAGCACGGGAGGCAGCCAGGGAAGCCGAGGGCTCACCTGCCCCAGGAGAGCTTCCGGTGCTCACTCGTGGCAGAGCGCAACTCCTAGGGGGCCTCTCCCCCCTCCTTCATAGATACAAAGCTGGGCCCACCGGAGAACACATTAGGATGCAGTGAGGAATAAAAGAAGTTTGAGAAAGGGAAGAAGAAAACAGTGGAAGAGAGTTTGGGGGAATGAAAGCATGTGACCGAGTCTGCCCTTTGTCTTAAGGGCCTTCTAACAAAATCGAACCCAAGTAGGATTTTCCAGAAGATGAGGCAACATCGCCATCTGGTGGCCATTGGGGCACATGCTTTAGAAAGGAATCGAAATGCTGAGCCAATCAACCCAGTGGTACCCTTCTGATGCAAAACCTGCCGTTCCCCCTTGGGGTTTGAGGTTGGCGCAGCAGGGCACCTGCTTTGGGGCAAACTGCACCGCCTGTGGACTCCGGGCCACGTGGGTATCCTTCGCTCAGTATTAGCCGACAGGGTCTAGAAGATTTGGGCTGACCTGCACCATGGAAGCCATACCTGCTGACCCATATGAAGGCCTTGAAGGTTGTAAAGAAGCCTCACAGCCAGCCTTATCTATAAAGCCGTCACCTCCCATTCCAGGTACAGAGACAGGACTCCAGAGGTGGGGCCTCTTAGTTACTACTGACTAAAGGGGACACTCCCTCTGTAAGAGCTTCTCGGTCAAAAACAGAAATAAGCTAACACCTGCTGCTGAGAGGAGTTGGGTGAACAAGGAGGGTGTCTGGTTATTTTTTGTTTTTTAAGAAAGGGCTAAGTGATTATCGAGGCTATCATCTTATTGATCAAGGTCCAGCCATTTGCCAAGGTATATACACATTTTATTTAAAAAAGTTTACAGTTTTCATTATACACAACTATTAAGAGGTTATAGTCAGAGGAGGCATTTGTCCTGTTGACAGAAGTGCCCGCTAGACCAGCACAATGCAAGGAAAAAGGCGGGAGGGAGGAGCTAGGGCAAGGAAAAAAGAAGCGATAAAAAGCTTAGGTTTCAATTAAGGGCTGGTAAGTCCCTTTTCTCTCTTCAAGTATCACACAATATGTACCAAATACAATCAGTAAATAATGGCCATTTCTTCCCAAGCCCACAGCCAAGACGAGTATTTGCTGAAGTGAGAGTCCTGGCCCTTCCTCTGGTGGGTGGAGACCCTGCCCGCCCGACCACGATGGTTAGCTCCCCCTCCCCCAGGGCCCTCCGCCCCAATCCTTGATGCAACTGCCAAGGTGATCAGTGGCCAGAGAAAATACGAACATGGATTCAGAAGTCCAAAGAAAACGCAGGTCTTTGCGCCCATCAGAAATGATTTTAGTCAAGAAGGCCGTGAACCCAGTTAGGAAGTTGGTAGAAGTAAATGGAACTCTTGCTAACTCTTGTTAATGGCTTTCACTTTCTGATTGTGTCCCTAGAACGCAGGAGGGCCATGCGCCATGTAAAATCAAACACCCGTTCCCAGACACTTGGTGTCTAGAAACTTCACCCGTGACGGCTAGCAGAGGATCTGTCTTTCATGATTCTCAGCCATAACAGGAGGCCTAAAGAAAAGCAAGTGTCAGGCCAAGGCCAACCACGGCTTCAGGGAGCATTCTGAGGAGAAAAAAAAGTCCTTCGAAGGGAGACACTCCTCAGGAGCTTCGATCAGCCATTGGCAATGGGAACAGCTTCTGAATGGAAGAACGTCAGGGGCGGGAGAGACATGGCAACTTCTGAGAACTACCTTACTAGTATAAAATGCTGGTTCGAACCGCACAGTAACCTCAAGGAGGGCGAGAAGATCGAGGACGAAAGAGCAAAATGCCAGCGTCTAGCTTGGCAACCATGAAATGCAACCCGCCAGGCCCCGGTGCTGGGGCTGCCGGAGAGCAGCGGGCTCTGTGCTGCGGCTGCGGCCACCTCACTTGTCGGTTTTGGGGAGAGCTTGAGCTCGGTCATTTGAACAGGGGCAAAGGATGGCCTGCGCTGGTCAACCATTAGGTAAGACTTCAAAAAGATGGGTACACTAAGAAAGGGAGGGAAACTGCCAGAAGCCACTCTGACCTACTACCACCACCTTTTAAAACAATAATGTTCAGCCCTTCTGAGGGGCTCTGGATGCTTTTCTGAGTGTTACGACGGGAAACCTGAAAAAGCGTTTGGTGCCGTCACACCCCCTCTTCTAGCCTTCCTGTATCATCTATCACGGGGGGCCAGAGACCTCTGATTCACAGCCGGGCTTTCTTCCAGTTCCCTCTGTACCTAGAAGCATGGTCTCCTTCTCCTACCTACCTCTCCCGGGTACAGGGAGGGACAAAAAGTTAGGATAAAAAGGATTCTGTTCAACTCATCAAAAACCAATTTCTCAGAGGAGAGGAAAAGCCCCCCACAGAGCCAAAAGCATGCATGGGACCGAGGTTAGTGCCGAGAAAGGATAGATTTGCACAGACTGAGAGGGTACAGTGTGTTTTGGGTAGCAATTCCAGGAGCTTCCTGTGCTAATAGGGAAGCCCCATTACACCTTCATCAGACAGACTTGGATGGACGGACACACACGCACGCACGCCGCAGCCAGACTCAGATGTGCTTCTTAACCCCTGCAACCTCCCCCGACACGTCTTCATCTGGAAATTCCGCACCACGAGACTCCCAGTGCCAGAGCGTTCAATCTGCGGCGAGCTATGTCTTTTTTGAGAAAAAGGTATTTAGTCGGGGAGCAGAGCTGGGGCTCACATACATTCCCCTAAAGCTGGCTCTCCTAGTTTTGTTCTGTCTTGTTTTTGACAAGATTAAAAGCAATTATTATTTGGACATTATTTTTTTTGAAAGGTAATTAGAACACTATTGTTTATACAATATTGAAAAAATACAATTTTTTATTGTTTGAACTCAAATCACCACCCAGCACTTTAAAGCCTACCCTAAGTCGCACCTACAATTTAAACGGTTATAGCACAAGCAAACTGCTAATTCGGCAGGTAAGCAGGTTAGACAGTGCCAGCAGAGACCCTCCCTCCCCCAAAGTACTGAGAAGACAACGCGCTAGAAAAGTTAAAGCACACCATTCCATGTTAAATAGTTAACACTACCCCTCCAACAAGCCACAAATGCTAGATAGATAACTCAGTACGGTTAACTAACCACAGCCCTACATAACTGCACTTTAAATTTTTTTTTTTAAAGAAAACCTTTTGCTTCATGCCCGTAATTAACATAAAATAAGTAAATTCTTTGTCTTTTATTTAGGAAAATAATCATGCTAAAAGCAAGTTGTACTTTATATAGATTTTCAAAGAAAAGATTGATTGTGCTTTTGGAATAAAAAAAGATAGGATATCTTCCAACCTCATGGACTCCAATCTTGTGGAATAGATAGCACGTCTCAACTAAAAAACACACGTCAGAAAGAAAAATGCAATTATCCCGGTGGGACATTCAAAAATTGTCTTTAGAAGGTTTTAGAATTGGCTAATTCTGCTATTGTCCTATTGGTTGTGGCAAAAAAGGGATACAGACTTGCTGTCTCAAGTTCTCCGGATTCAGCAGGCAGCACTCCTATTTGGAAGCAAGCCTGCTGGCAACCTGGACACACAGCGAGCTGAGCACACATCTGATTAGCAGGCATTTCAAACTGTCTGATTTCCTCTTAACACATACAGGAGGGAATATGTTCTTCCTTCAAAACCTGTTCTCCTGCAGCCTGTTTCCGAACTCTTTCCTCCTATTCAGTCACACTCTGAAAAAAGTGGTTTGTTTTTCCCGTGTAGAGTCACTTTGGGTACAAGGACCTTTATTTGTTCCAATTATTACTCATTTTAAATTTAGAATATGTGTTGGGTCTAAAATACCCATTTCCCACCCCCACAAGCAGATGATGACCAAGGCTGCTGCCAAGAGCAGCAGAAGGGAAAACAAAACCAAAAACATGAATGAGAGCACCCGGGAGTCACAGCCACCAGAAAGGGTCTTCTTGCCGAGTCTAATGGTCCACGGAGCGGCTATCCCAGGAGAAGGCCGTCTCTTGGGTAGGCGAAGATTAAATCTGCAACCTGTCTAAGCACAATTCACACACACACACCATTTAAAAAAAAAAAAAAAAGAAAGGAAGGAAGGGGGAAAAAAAAAAGCTCCAACCCAAACAAAAACACCCGCAACCACCCTTAAATGTAAAGCTCCTAGTCCGGGGCAGCGGTCTCAAAGCGGCCGACAGGATGAGGATGTGACACTGCACATGCTAGATGACATGAAACACCTTCCCAGTCACTTTCCTCCTCCTGTCCCGTCCCCCCAAAAAGGTATGGATCACAAGCTCTACCCCAAGAAAAAGAATCAGGTTCAGAACACACTGCCAAAAGGTTCTCCAAAGCAAAACACTTGTGGCTGCAGGGCCTGGTAGTGAGACGGCCAAGATCTACATGTGAAAATGTACTTAAAATCCAGAGTCGAAAATTGTTTCACGTTTCAATACTCCAATTAGCTCCCTGTCTTATCCTCTAACTCCGCAGAAACGGGGCCACCTGGGACTCAGGAAGGAGCGGTCAGGCGCTGACGGGCCGGCTCTACGCGCCCACAGCAGGCCTGGGCCTCCCCCGTCCCTCCCGCCCAACCTGAAAAAGCACTATTCTACCTTCACGTCCAAGAGCTGCTTGGTTTGGTTTGTTTCTTTGGAACCACCAATAAAAGAAGCAACTTTTTCCTGTTATTTTTACTCACGTCTAACTATCAGAGCGGCTATTTCTTTTGACAGTTCAGCAGCGCGCAGGCTGACTTGGCCACATGGACTTATGAACGCATGCACTCGGACCGCATATTGCTACCAAAATGGAATGTGCGAATATGCTATGCACCTCAGGTTGAGAAATGACCAAGAAATCAAGATCTAAAGGGTGATATATAATATATATATATCAATGCTATTATCCATAAAAACCTTGTTTAGTAATAAAAAAAATTGCTTTGTTTAAATATGAATATTATAGTCTGCTTCTCATGGTTAGGAAATAATAGTCTTTCTGAAAAGCAGGTGCTTTTTCTACTACAACTCCATATCCTGGGCCTCGTCTTCCGAAAAGTCAGACATAGAACTCTCCGACGAGCTGTCACCGGTGCCCTCTTCCTGCTCTTTCAGTGCCTCCTCCGTTGCGTATTTCTGGATGTACTCTGCATGGGGGGGGGGGGGGGGGAGATGAAGAAAACACAGGGCCGGTGAGCAGGCAGGCATGTGCTTCAGGGACCCCAAAGCTGGCCAAGTCCCAGGGAAGTTCGAGCCTTCCTTACCTGCCTGGGTATGGTCACTAAAGCTAGGGGGAAATCCCACGGGAGACGTCTTTGGACTAAGAGAGGCGAAGCAGCACATCTGATTTGCAGGGAACAGACCACACACTGCACCTGCAGCCCCGAACTCCCTGCAGCCGTCGCCTCCCAGGTGGATGAACACCTCCCAGACACACGTGTACGAGGCAGCCGACCGCCCTGCACCTTGGCTGCGAGGCACGGGAAAGCCGGCAGACGTCCAGGACGGCGTGTGGTGTGAACCGGCCTCCAGTTCAGCTGCCAGGCTGCCCTCACTCTTGCCTCGTTGGCTTATCCATATGGCTGCGCTCCTCCAAACTTGCAGGACTGGGGATGTGTGAACCCCCTACTTTCTTATCATCACTATGATAATAAAACTAGTCACCTCCCAGGTAGAGCAAGACTAGTTATGATTCCATAGTAATTTATAAGGAAATCCCCCATCATTTTTAGACTTGCAGTTATATAATTACAGTCAGCCCAAATCTATTATTTTAGGAATAGATTTTAGTCCAAACAGATCCTGCCTGTCAGGTTTTTGAAGCAGCTGGTGAAAACAGTCTCTCAGTCTACTCGGGAATGAGCTGCTATGTGGAGACACAGGGAGCGTGAGCGACTTTATCATCTATTATTTACCTGAAGATTTATGCAGCTACAGCCTAGGCTGAATCTGTTGGCTGAAAGAAAACTGTAAGAACTGCTGAACAAACAAACTTGTTCTAAAAACTCTAAGTGCGTACTGTGTTTCAGTAAACAGCCCACACACAATATGAAGAGGCAAGACAGAACCCTATTCAGCGTGCCAGCAGGACAGAAACATGTCCTCACGGCCTTAGGCTTCGTTTTTCCTCCTTCGGACTCATAGGGACTGAGTATGAGAGTAAGAGAAGGAAAACGGCCAAATGAGCCTGCTGACTTTGAATCATGTAACACAGGGGCCTAGCGAAGAGTATTTTTGATATATTTAAAGAGTTGTTTATTTATTTATTTAAAAAGATTTTATTTATTTTACTTGAGAGAGAGGAGTACGAATGGGGGAGGGGCAGAGGGAGAAGAAGCAGACTCCCCGCTGAGCAGGGAGCCCGCTGAGGGACCCAATCTCAGGACCCTGGGATCACGACCTGAACCACCCAGGCACCCCTAAAGGGTTGTTTAAAAAAAAAGGGAGGGGGGGAAGAGAATGAATATGTGACAGAGACTACATGTGGCCAAATCCAGCCCTTCACAGAAGTTTGCAGACTTCTGACTTAGAACCCTACAAATTCGTAATGAAGTTTTATGCGGAGATGAGATTCCAAAAGCTCCTGATTAGGTAAGAACTCACCTAAATTTACCTTGTAGAGAGACAGAAATGTTTATTAGTCTCAGAAATGTTATTTTTACCCTCTAATGGGTCAGTTACTTTGCTGGATTTGTAGAAAGAAGTGGCTGCACTTTGACATTTCTCTCCGACACTGTAAGGTGATACTATTAGTCCTCTTTAGTATATTTGAGGAAATAAATACGTTTTTAGTGCTTAGCTTACAGGACAAGGCCTTTCAGAAGACAGAAAAATGAAGAGCAAGGTCGCTGATGAGCAGGAGACACAGATGCAGATAAAAGCAGTTGGCTGACGAGTGACATTGGAGGGAAGCATGGAGGAAGGGCCTCTGGCCTCTTAGAGCCAGGAAGGCAGGCACATCTGCGCTGACCCTTGAAGGAACTCTCAGCTGCAGCATAGGACACACCATTCCAGGCGAAAGGCTCAGCCTCGCCAAAAACACAGGGGAGGGGGTGCCTGGGTGGCTCAGTCGGTTAAGCGTCTGCCTTCGACTCAGGTCACGATCCCAGGGTCCTGGGATGGAGTCCCACATCCAGGTCCTTGCTCAGCGCGGAGACTGCTTCTCCCTCTCCCTCTGCCTGCTGCTCCCCCTCCCTCTGCCTGCTGCTCCCCCTGCTTGTGCTCTTTCCCTCAAATAAATAAAAAATCTAATTAAAAAAACAAAACCAACAATACAGGGGAGAAGGACGTGGCCAAGATGTCAAAACCAAGGCCGAGAACAACATTTGTATCTGAAGCAAAGAAGGCAAAATGTATAGGTCCTGCTGTAGTTGGATGGTGACTATATGGTTAAGTTATTCTCTGGGTTTTTTCGTAGGGCTGAAGCTTTCCCTAAGGAAGGGAATATAGCTGGGTATCCGAAACTCGTCCAAGGTGATGGTCACATACTGCGACGCTCAGGAGTGAAGGCACAGATTGAGATCACGCACAGTGAGAGCGAGCCGTCAACAGCAGGCTAAGATCCCGCTCCTTAAGCAGGAAAGCGACGGAAAGTGACCTATCTTTAGACAGCTCCACTGGTGCAGCCTGTAGGCAGCTCACATTTACATGACAAAGAACACCAACTAAATAGGAATGCTGACTAAAATGCACGGTAGGAAAGGTTATACGCACTGACCTGTGAGGCTAGGCATAGAAATGTCTGGTAACAGCCGGGCAGAGAGGGCCCACCTACACACGTTTTTGGAAATCACCTACCTGGAGGGAACTATCTACAATGGTGGGGGGTGAATCAGCTCCCAAGTCGCGGGGGGAGGGAGGGCTGAATGAAGGACACTCTGAAGAGAATGACCAGGACTGGGGATGGAATGAGAAAGGTTTTCAGGAAGGGAAGGGGCAAAATACAAAAGCTGCAAAGCAGTGAGGCAAATGGGTCTGGAGCAGGGTGCACATGATTAGGAAGAAACGGGGTCGCACATTATCAGTAGAGGGGGGGAAACAAACTAGCAGGGGTTGAGGGCAAGAAGTGGGAAGTTTGAAAATGACAGGAGATAGAGAGCAGGACTCCTAAAGAAGCCCACAGGAGCAGACAAAGTTTTCTGAAATGGGGTTGCCTCTGACAGGCTGGGCGCTGGGAGGCAGGGGAGAACTGGGAGAACAAGCCTCCAGGCTAGGGGCTGGGGCGGGGGGTGGGGGTGGGGGAGGTAGTGCGTATAAGCCATCAGGATAGTTCTTACAGCCCTGATTTCCACATTACTCAGGAAGACAAAATGATAGCCAACACTGACATTTCAGAAAGCTCAAATTCCCTAAGCTAGAGCTTGCCATTCTAAAATAAAAATGTAGATTGGATTCCTTTGTAACTGGTATTATAGCAGATATGTACTAAAACAGGAATACTGCTAAATTGCTGAGGCATAATGAATGTAAGAACTATAGAAATACGCTCCGCACCAAGATATCTGTGGGTTGCAGACACTGTTAAGTGATTCCTGTGTCACAATTTTAATACCGTCTCATAACAGAGTTTTATCTGGTTGAAACGGACTGCTTTTTTCCCCCTTGAAATGCATGTTTGTTTGGCTATACAGATATTCTGCTACATAAATTAGATATTAATTTGCAAAAACACTGAGACCTAAGTAAATTAATTGGAGTAGATTTATTTCTATTTTATCTCAACAAAAGTACCAACAAGTACCCTACAGAGATCAGAGAAGAATGAGAAAACCAAAGGAAAGCCTCAGGTGCGCTTGTCTCATACCTTCCCCGTTAAGAGTGAAGACCTGTATATTCCAGGCTCTTGTAAATTATTTTTACTGCCATCTCTTGCAAACGGACCTCAGAAGGGTCGTACGACTGGCAGAAGTTGACACTCTGAACTGCTATACAGATGGACAAGTCATGCTAACAATTAGGTAAATACCAATGCCTGCCATTTGCTAAGGAGAGCAGGTCTACTTTCATGGACTTTGAATTCCTTTCCCTTCTGGTGGAACTTTAGACTTTTCACTATGAAGGTTCTCAAGCACACAGAGAGGTAAAATGAACACCAGTAAACCGATAAGTTACAGAAGTTCTTTCGAAACCACAAGTTCATTTAATGAACTTTATGTCCCACTAGCAGGTAAACTGTTTCAGAATGAAAAAGGAGGGTTCTCAATTGTAAAGGATGAGCAAACCAGCCCTACCACCACGAGCACATTTCTACCTAGCACAGCACATTTCAAGTTTTACTAGAAAACGGCCCTGGGGCCAGTTATCTGCAGCAGACAAGAAATGTGCCCAGATGTAAACTTCCCAAAGTAAATGAAAATCAGTATGGGACCAAGAAAAGAAGCCAGTTGGATATTCTTAATCCAACAGGTAAAGTGTAAGAAAAGTATAAAAAAAGTATATGGATAAATTTGGCATTTCCCAACTTCCAAAGTTAACTGCTTCCCTGACGGGCCAGGACGATACTGTATATAAACTAACAGGAGATTATGCCTTTCACTTAATGCTTCATTCTCGAGTCCCAATTTTCTGATTTTACAAGACAAGAGGAAGCAAATGTAGGCTAAGGTTCTTTTGGACAGGGGTTCCCGGGGATTTCCGGCACAGTCACATCCACCACCACCCAGCAGGTGCCCCCCACTTTCCATCTCTCCTGTGCTCTTTCTCACTCCTTCTCGTCTTCCTTGCTGGGACCTTCAGTCTTCCCAAGGTGTGGATGAGTCCTTGGAACTACAGGGGCTGGTGAGTTCTGCTCCAGCCCACAGACCACGGTCTCTTTTAAGGCCTGAGAAAAATTATTATTAACTCAGAAGGGCTTTTAATGATCAAAGCCCAATACACGTAAGTTCTTCTGTCTCCAGGTTAAACTGTTGTTGTTTTTTTTTAAAGATTTTATTTATTTGACAGAGAGAGAGGCAGCCAGCGAGAGAGGGAACACAAGCAGGGGGAGTTGGAGAGGAAGAAGCAGGCTCCCAGCGGAGGAGCCTGATGTGGGACTCGATCCCAGGACTCTGGGATCACGCCCTGGGCCCAAGGCAGACGCTTAATGACTCAACCACCCAGGTGCCCCTAAACTATTTGCCTTCTTACCTTTAATCTTCTGCTTGTATTCTTCCGGTCGGTGGAGGTACATGGCCGCAGCGTCACCATTGAGAGGATCTATGGGGTTGGGATAGGCCAACAACTGGGGCAGGAAGGACTCAAATATATTGGTAAGATCTGAAAAAACAAACAGAAATATGTCATGCATGGAAAAAAACAAGTTCACCTAAAATTCACTTGAATTCAGTAGTCAAAACTGCTTATCTTCCAAAATAATCAACCACACGGAAGTTTTCCATCAAAGCGTGCTCCATTACATGCGATCTCTATTGCATATTCTTTTCAGCACAACTTTAAAATTTAAAATTTAATTTTCTTCGAAGAACCAGATAAGGGTATACCTGATATGTGCTTTCAAAGGCAAGTGTCCCAATTCTAATTCACTCCATGTTCTAAACCAAGAATTCAGAAATAGTACATACATTGTTTAATTAAAATGCATGCCGCAAAACTCTGTAGCACTCTACATTCTTATAAAATGAGATTTCTCTTAATATCACCCTTTTCTACAGCTTTGAAAATCCCCACTCTGAAAAGTATTCAAGCACCAGATGTCAAAAGAACACAATTTTATAGGCCTTGATATTTTACTCAATTCTCATCACCTTTATTGAAGGTAAATATAATCAGTTTTCTAATTCTTCTGGCTAATGAAGGTAGGAACCTACACAGGCCACTTAAAATAACAGGTAATCATAAGACAGAGAAGTACAAATTTACTGAATTTTATTAACAATCATTCTGATAAACATTTATTAACTCCCTTCTTGCCAGACGCAGCACAAGGTGCCGGGTATACAGAGATAACATTTACACACACAGCAAAGTCAACACGAACTTTGCAGTCACGTAGTGTTTTATAAAGGAAACAGGCCTCGCAGACCTGTAAAATAAATGACACGCTCCCATCAGTTCAGAGATGCGGTAACTTCCATGCTATTTGCTTCTCCGCAGTCAACTGTGGAATCAGTGCCTCCAGCTCTCTACCCTACTTCGGTTACTCTATCAAGTTTTATAGAAAGATTTCTGGTTCTGGAGGGAATGCTGAAGCATATCAGCATAAAAACTACTCTTTCATTTATTCTGCTCTTTTAATGTATTTTTTCCCTCTGGAGTGAGCACTCTTATGCAGTATTAGAAAGGAATGTTTGGTCAAGCCACATCACTTCAAATCAGTGCTTCTCAGCCAGGGTGATTTTGCTCCCCAGCAGACATCTTGTGGTGTCTGGAGAAACTTGTGGTTGTCACACCTGGATGGGGGAGGGGGACAGGTGGTGCTACTAGCCCTTGTGGACTGAGGCAGGGGTGCTGCTGAACACCCTACAGTACCAGACCGCCCTTCACCGCAAGTCATTCTCCGGGCCAAAATTCCACAGTGCTGAGGTTGAGAAATCCTGGTCTAGATAAAAGGGGTTGACAAACTTTTTCATAAAGGGCCAGAATAAATACTTTAGACCTTGTGGGCTACGTTTGGACACTTAGCTGTGCCACTGTGGCACAGAAGCACTCACAGATAATAGGTAAACAAACGGGTTTGGCTGCGTTCCCATAAAACTTCATGTACAAAAGCAGGCAGCCAACGTTTGTTATCCTCCGCTTTAGAAAACACCACGAGTAACAATCAGCTCTTCCTTGTCAGTGTAAGGCTTCCTTAATGGTTGGGGTGAGCAGCTGGAGAACGAGCTGCACATTTAACAGAACTTTCTGCATGACGACAATGTTGTGTATCTGCACTGTCCAATATGGTAGCTGCTGGCCACACGTGGCTGTAGACGCACTATGGCTGGTGTGACTGAGGAACTGAAATTTTTAAAAATTTAATTCTGATTTATTTAATTCTAATTAATTAATTTAAATAAGGACACATGGCTAGTAGATCCCGTATTGGAGAGCTCAGGTCTAGACGGTAATGTCACGGACAGTCACAGGACAGCTGGCATAGTCCTATTCCCACGCACCAGGTACTGAAGCAGAACAAGTTTACCTTGAGCCCCAAGTAACGGAGACTTGGTATAATAACATGGACCGGAGCTATTTCCACCTTCATAAGGCTAACTTCCCAAAGAACCATGTTATAGTAAGATTCCCATGTACCAGGAAATAAATGCAGAGATTCCTAATCAAAAAAGCAAAACAAAAATAATCTTCCAAGATAACCCCAATCACCTGTAGTAAGTTTTCACTGCCGTTTTACTTACAATTTTTTTAAAAAAGGAAGCAACATATGCAACAAACCAGTAATCATTCATGGTACAAAACCACCGAAAACCACTCAAAGTCTGAAGAATAGAGGAAAACACTTATGCTCTAATGCTGGGGGATAAAGCCCATAAAATGGCATGTTCTCTAGAATTATAACTATGTACAGTACATGTGCATAATAAGAACATCTAAAAAGCTATCTCAAGGCAATATGCTTGTGACTTCTACTTTTCACACATCAAGTGACACTTGGCTTTTTTTTACCTTTAAAAATAGCATTTTCCTATGAATATGTCCTTTCTACTTTTGCATACGTTTGAAATATTTAAATAAAACATAAGTCTAAAAAAATCAAGGTAAATAAATTCAGAAGAAGAAAAACACGGGTGTGGAAGTTTTACAAACTCAACATGATCCGTGAGCAAAGAAGAGTTAACGAGAGTTACATTAATACTAATAATAGTAACAGGCATGGTAGCAGCCACAGTGTGCACTTACAAAGCCCTCACTACAAGCTGGTCCCCTGTAAGCACTTTGCATGCACACTCAGTTTCACTACAGCCAATGAGCTAGGTACCATTACTAGCTCTATTCTGCATATGGGGGAAACTGAGGCACAGAGAGGTTAGGGGACTTGCCCACGGAGCTGGGTTTCAATCTTGGGGTTATCCACCATGCTGCCTCTGTCAACAGATGAAATGAGCACTGTCTAAACTTTCATGAAGGCACAAGCTACCCACATCTTGGCATTAAAATTGCATATCCTCAGAGATGGCCACCCCCCCCCCCCGCTCCCCCGCCAAGTCTTCCTTTCTCACAAGTTCAAGGCCAGTAGAATGATCTGTAAGCAGAGAATGTTAAGGGATTTCTGTGGCTGAACTGTCTGACACTTCACAGAGGCCTTGTGCTTGCTTTCAAGTCGCCAAACCACAGAAAAGTAGCCCATGGCTGTTCACAGATACCCACACATGGTAACCTGGGTGTTCTCCTGTCGCATCAGCATTCCAGGTGCTACTCAAAAACATTAGCAGCTGAATATTCCTATCGAACAGCAACAAAAACCTTTAAAACACACACACGACAAAGTGTAAGTTTTATTTTCTTTAAGTAGTGTTCAGAAGTGCTTTAGGACTTGAGAAATATGGCAGATGACATGTTTTGTAACTAGGTGTTTCCTGTGTTCCAAGAAGGGATTTTTATATCCTTTCCCCACTACTTTTAAGTTTTTCAAGCTACCAGTAAGTGGCTCTGCCTAGGTACTTGTTCCCAACAAGTGAAAGAACCCTCGATTATTTGTTCTACCTTCCTACGTCCGTCTTCCTGCATTAACACACTTCCAATCCATTTTATGGATGTGCTGAGTCACACCTGTAAAACAGAAGAGCAGAAAAGGAAAAGTACACAGCCCAGTTCTGGGTGAAGAGGGCAGCATCTGAAGACCAGGATGTCATGGCTATGGCCATTTTATTTTATATTTTTAGATTTTATCTATTTATTTGAAAGAGAGAGAGACAGCATGAGTGGGGCTAGGGGCAGACACAGAGGCAGACTCCACGCTGAACAGGGAGCCCAATGTGGGGCTCGATCCCAGGACCGTGAGATCACGACCTGAGCCGAAGTCAAACGTTTGACTAAGCCAGCCAGGTGCCCTGCTATAGCCACTTAACGCAGCCCTGAAAGTGGCTAACAGAATGCCACTGAGAGGGTCCTCTCCAAGGAAACATCTCTCAAAAGTTGCAGATAAAAATCTTCTTTCAAGATAAATGTTGAGAGAAGAAACCTAAACTGGGGCGCCTGGGTGTCTCATTCAGTTAAACATCTGCCTTTGGCTCAGGTCATGATCTCAGGGTCGTGGGACTGAGCCCCATGCTGGGATCCCTGTTCAACAGGGAGTCTGCTTCTCCCTCTTCCTCTGCCCCTTCCTCTGCTCATGCTCACACACTCTCTCTCTCAAATAAATAAATAAAAATCTTAAAAAAAAAGGAGGAGAAGGAGGAGGAGGAGGAAGAGGAAGAAAAAGAAAGAAGAAAGAAAGAAGAAGAAACCTAAACTGTAAACCAAAAGTGAAATAAAGATACTCCCCTTTGGAAAAATCCATTATAAAATGAGTATTTTTTTCCCCTAGAATTGTTAACAATAGTAATAAAACATCAACATCTCTTCAGTTCAAAAGTCTTTTTAGCACTCCTCCACTTTTTGAAAGGGAGAGACCCAGACATGCAGAACAACCCAATCCTGCGATCACCGTCAGCTCATTCCATTACTGGCTGCCTTAATTTTTAAAGGAAGTCCAAAGATCCCTGAGAAGTATGGTTTATGATGAGCTCTTACTTTTGCTTTGGACTAAATCAGCACTTACAAAAATGTAGTCCATTAAGACTGATTCTTCAGCCTGATCTTACAGTATTAACAATATTACAACATTCATTCCTCAGTTTAGGCACTTAAATAATTTATATTCATATTTAATTTTTAAAAACACTCAAATCATACTCATCTCTCATCAAAAGCAGCACCATTTACCCCCTTCAGTTCAGGGAAATGGTTCCTAGTGAGTCTGGATCCTCTCTGCCCATCAGAATTACCTGTTGAGTTTTTTCAACACCTGCATGCCGAGGCCTCATGACCTACCCCCCAGACTCTGGCTTAGGACAGACCGGCATCCATGTGTGTGCAGAACTGCACAGTCAGAACATGCTACCTGCCCTACGCCCCTCCACTCCCAGAACAAACACAAAGAGGGCTATTTGCCTGCGGGTTCTCTGAAAATGTTCAGGCCTCTCAACTAAGCTGTTCTGGACAGTGTGGAGCCACCCGAGCCTGCAGCGCCCCTTCCCGCACTTCCTCCAGGGGGAGGTATTCTAAACTCAAGGGGGGAGAAAGTGGATCCATTTTCAAGGGCCATTAACGGGCTGCTTCAGAGCATAAGAGGCAGCGAAAGAGATCACCTAATACAGTGTAGACATCGGGCAGAGCAAATTCCATTAGACTGAAGTGTAGAAGACCACAAGTCTAATCTCAGGCCTTCCACTGACTTGCTCTTTGACCTTGGGCAGGTCTCTTCCTCTCTGCACCTCAATTTCTTCATCTGCAAAAAAGAGAAGTCTAATACTGCAGTTCCTTACAAAGAAGAATTAACACATTACTAAAAAGGACTATAAAATAGGTTTCATAAGGCATCAAAGGACTAGAGTCACATATTAAAAAAAAAAATATGCCACCTTCTTAGAGTAGAAATTTCAGCTACCTGTATTCCTCAAAGAATACATGTTAATTAAAATGAGTCACACTGAAAAAAAAATGCACCAATTCTTAAAGTAAAGCCACCCTACTCCAGGTGACTCACAAAAAGATGGGACGTGGCTTAAAGGAAAAAACACAGGAGGGGATGAATCACAGATCATGTTTTATTCTTGGCTGTTCATAAACCACTGACCATTAAGTTATTTCTTCTTCCTCTATTTCCTGTGAACGTTAAAGTGGGAATTTTGGTAAAGCATGCTGCTACCTTCAGGTTACAGCCCTATGGATGCCCAGAGCTTGACGGGGCCTGCCCCACCAGGAGCTGTAATTACCAGGCAGGCAGTCACCCCAGAGACTTTAACTTGAATAATATTCATCTGTTTTTTCAGATTTAACACCCCAGATGCTGTAACTCAGAGGCCACCACCATCACATGGTATAGTCATGGCGAGGGGCCGAGTCATCAAAGCCACTCCCCCTCTCCTCAAAGGCCACCTCTCCCACTCCCCCAGATGCCCAATGCCCTGGGTCCCTTCCTTTTAAAGCCAAACAAATAACATACAGAAAAACGTGCTCAGCAAGACCTCATTCACTTGCACAGCAGTGTGAATTCTGTGGTGTTCGTAATGGAAGAGCTTCATATACTCTTCCTCTGGGAAGCTCATCATCTTACAATTTTAAAGAAGCAAATCTACGCTGATAATTCCCAAATCTTTCTAATTGGTCCTTTTTATTTCTAGTCTTACTGAATTCGACACACCTAAAATTATTTCCCTGAAAACCGAATCTTTTCTCCTAATACCTAAGGTAGACTCCAACGCCCCTGTCCCTAGGCTCCAAACCCTCTAGAAGGACTTTGCTTAGGCTTTCTCCTTTATTCTATGTACTCAGTTGGTTTTCCAGACTCACTGCTTGTCCTAACTAACAAAATGCCTCTCGCTCCTCTTCTGTTTTCCCTGGCATGTAACTACACCAAGGCTAATGTACCATTCCACCTCAGCTCAGGGCCTGGCCTTCCAGGTTCCATACTCTTGCCTCTGTAGTAAGAGAAAGCTTCCTTAAAACAATCAGTCAGGTCATTTCCCATCAAGAGCAAGTTCCTCTTGTTTTCCTTCAAAACTCTTCATATTCCAGAAGCATGCTATCCAAACAAACTTAAGAGTTCACGGGTCCCTTCCCCTCTAATGGAAGACCCCCTGGGCTTCTCAAGCTGAGATTCACTACACCAGCCACAATTCAAGGTTATTGATCTGTTCCATAATCAACAGGGAGCAGGGCCGAGAGGAAGAAAATAAAAGTCCTACTCATAATTAAAGAGGTAAAAAAAGATGGATAAAAATCATGAATTGTTGATTCTAGTGGTCTAGAACTAATGATTCTCTAGAACTTACACAGATCTCTGTCTGTGGACTTTCGGCCATTATGGTTGAAGCTACTGGCTAAAAACTTAGTTGAGATCACTTAAGAATTTCAACCATGTTATTCATATCCTTGATTTATTAGAGAAAAATCAGCAGCTGACCTTTCAAAACCCCACTAATTGACTTTTGCTCATCTTATAAGCAATTGTAATTAGTCCACCACAAAATGCCAAGAAAGTCATAAATTTACAATATGTATTCAAGACAAAACCAATCATAAAATTTCATTTCATTCATTCAACTTTTTTTTTCTTTTTGGGAGGGGGAGGAGGTATCTGTTAGATGTATAAAAAATACATATGAATATACGTGTAATCAAATTCTTACAAGACTGAAATAGCAAATAAAATTTTCAGATTTCTTTCAGTTATTTAATAATTTCGGTTAACTAACAGATGTTTACTTTTCTGCTCTTTTACTAGCTCCTAATAAGTTGGAATATGAACAATGGATTTTTAAATTTCTCCTGTTTTCAGTCTGTGAACACTAAAAAAAAGTGAAATTCTACCCTCATAAACGAGGAGTCGTCAGAAACCTGTATTTCTTCAACCTGAAGAATAGCATTTCGTATGACCAAGCAGTTGTTCTGGGTGAAGGACCTGGTAAGCAGGGGCCCTGAAAGGTGGCAGGCATCTTGAGGAAAACTTCAAAAAAGCTGGTCAAGAGGAATGCCCTCAGACACGTAGGCGGACTTGCAAGAAGAAATGGCTTTGAAATTAAAAATAACATTCTCTAAAATAACTAACTTGAACCCAACTTCAACGAGAAAGCCTAATCCTATAGCTGCTTTGAGGGCACATACGTGGTGAGCAGAAGCAGACCACCACAAAGACTTCCTGCGGTACTGTGGCACAGAAGCAGTGGCCACAAGGTTTGCCACACCATATTTAGTCTACCGAAGGCTGACATGCTGCTAAGAGAATAATGTATCAAGCCTCCAATCTGCTGGAGGATAAACTCAAGAATGTATCCAATTACTTAACTGAGAGGGTCTTCTGTGTTTCTGTGTGGATAAAATGTATGAGGTCTGAATTCATCAGATTTATAAAAGTTCTCAGCTTGGTCCATGGGGATCTTTTATTTTTTTAAGTAGGCTCCATGCCCAGCATGGAGCCCAACATGGGGCTTGAATTCACAACCCTGAGACCAAGACCTGAGTCAAATGCTTCATCAACTGAGACACCCAAGCACCCCCCATGGGGATCTTTTAAAGACAGAATAAGATTTTATGAAGAGGGTCATGCAAGCAAAAAACAAAACACACCTCCCTCCTCATACCTTTCAAAAAAAAAAAAAGAGTGCAATTAGTAGGAATTAATAAGAATTAGTAAACACTCAAAGCATTTTTGCAATATGACTGATAGACTTAATCTCACTAGGGGTAGCATTACGATTTTTAAGTATTCCAAGCTAAACACAGGCATTTTTGTTATATGTTGGAAAGGGCACGGTCAAAGACATAGGGCACTAAAACTGGAGGAATACCAGATCCATTCCGCTAAGTGCCAGATCACCAGGCCACCAACCAGAGGTGTGTAGTTACAGAACATGGAACATTTTAAAGCACTCTGCCAGACTTAGAAAATCCTCTCCCATGCACTGCAGCTCCCTCCCCTGAAGTCCTTAACCTGTAGAGGTCTGCAGAGCAAAATCAATGCTGCACAGAGATGAGAATGAAGAAAACACGCTCCTGTTCCCCAAAGCCATTTCCCTTGTTGCCTTGTCGATCTCACGCCCCCTGCCTCACTCAGGTGCTCTTGAGAGGCCGTTCATCCTCATTCAGACCTGGTTTGACCCTGCTTACCTCAAAAGACTGCCAGCTGAAACACAGTGATAGGATTTGTTATTAACTTTCCAGAAATAAGGGCAGTTAATGTACAATGAGCTAGCTGGTACTCTTACAGTCATACTAAAACTCATTATTAAAGTTTTTAATTACTAGACAATAATTTAGTTTGTCTTTAACATCAGAAAAAAAGATAGTCATGCAATTACAAGATAAGTGGCCACACATGGCCAAGACTACCTCTACACAGTGATCACAAGCAAATGAAAACAAACCCACACCCTCACGACTGAGCCCTGAAACTACAGCCCCAAAGAAGGCAGAACACAGCTGTGGCTGTCTTTCAAGGCCACAGCCTGGCTCACGTCCCACCATCCACACAGCCCGGAGCGCTCCACGATCCTAATGCTGACCACCAGTGAACGTGAATGTGGTGTTTTTAATGAGTTTCCGTTAAGTTGTTTAACCTAAGACGACCCTGTTTTTCTGCGTAGAGCTAATTAAACTCTTGGGCCACATACCAACACCACATCTGAGTATCTCCGAGCAGACTGACAGAGGAGGTGGGCCATGGAGCTAGCTAAGTACTGCGGAAGCCATCAAATCCCAAACTCAGCATGTTATCTTTATTTCCTACAGCTGACATTTCCCCCCCACAGTGCTGAAGAGAAACGGCTCCACCTGGACTCTGTCTGGGAGACTCATAATGACATCCAGCTGCTCCAAAGGCAGGATGATGTTTATGATTCCAACATGCCCGGATCAATACTGAGTTCTCCAGCCCGTTCTCAGACGGTGGTTGCTGGCCAATCAATCATCCATGCAGACAGATTCATGTATCTCTTGTCTGTGTAACTACACTGAAGTGGCTAGAAACATAGTTAGCAAACACTAGTGGAACATAAAGCATTATTTTAAGACACAGTTACCTTCAGCCAGAATTTTAATTGTGTGGAAAGATTCACATGCTACCTGACTGAAGCGAGGGATGGTGTAAATATTTCCACCATGAGAACACTTAAATTCATTAGGCGCACAGTATAGTACTATTAAATAAATCCATGGTTTAAATTTTCTAAATGCCTAGTAAAAGAAGCTTTGTTTCTCTTGTCTAATTTTAATCTCAAAGTCCCTGATTGACTCCCCAGATGACTCTAGGGGAAGTAATTTCCCAAATGTTGATTTTTCTCACCAGCAAAATAAGAGGAGTATCCAGTCCATTGGCTAGCAACCCTAAAGGTGAGAAAGAATAAAACTGTAAACTGCCCATTTTATAAGAAAATTGTTTTTGACCTTACTTGTGCACGACTTAATCCACAAAATAAGTAATCCACCAAGTCAGTTGAAAAATGAGTAAAATTAAATTGGAGAGAAACACAATTTACAGGAGTCAAGGATGCACAGCCCAGAAGGGTGGGAGAGAAATTAAAGCCATATGGCAGGGGAAGTACCAGCTTCCAGGAGTGTAGGTAAAAAAGCCAACTATGGGTAAAATGTATTTGGAAGTAAAAAGGAAAACTGGAAAATAGTAAGGATGCTTAAAAAGCTACCTGTGGCTTCATGAACTTTCCTCCCATCAATCTTTAAAATTACAGTTGTTTCTGACACTAAAATCCAGATCCCTTTGGCTGCATTTTGTGTTTTCCAGAGCTTTTATCATTGCTGTCTGGAAGAGGAGGAAGGGAGGAAAGAAAAGAAAAAAAGAAAGCAAAGAAAAGAAAGAAAGAAAAGAGAAAGTAAAGAAAAGAAAGAAAAAGATGCTACCATACAGGAAATGAAAATAAATCAATTTTGTGATGGCATCTGCTACTTTCCCTTAAATGTCACAAGGGTAACAATAGTAACTTCATACTCAATTTCGTATGACGACAAGCATCTTTACAAAATTAACCGTATTACCCACTATAATTAGCTCTCTCGCAAGGTTAAATAATATAAAATTGAAAATTACTGAGTGATTACACTACAATCATACCAATTCTAAGTTTCTGAATGAACAAACTACATGGACACTTGGCAAAAGAAAACAAAATGTGAATAGAAGCAATGAGTCAGGGGGACTAGAGGACTAAAGCTGCTACAAACAGGAACACTGATTAACAGCAGGTTATGGTTTAAGTATAAATCTGAAGTTTCAACTGGGAATTGCTGCTATACTGAAACTCCATGTATCCACTGCACAGTACATGCCTTGGGGCAAAGTTAATTGCAGGAAATTTCACAAGTAACTCCCTGCTCCTTGCTATATTATATAGTAGAGGTGTTGAAACAAGTTCTGGTTGCCAGGTTAAGCCTTTTGGTTTTGAGTATTTGTGTTAAAATGCCAACTTTTTCCTATTTGTTGTTTTATATTAAATTGGGTTTTTTGTCCCCTGAACTAATATTCTCTCAAGAATCACAGCAGGAAACTGTATGCCTCCAAATTCACCAATTATAGATTAGCCTTCAATGCCAAAGGCTTTAGCAGTTTGCAATAAAAATTCAGTTTTGATCTCAGGATCAGGGAAGTCTAAAAGAAACTTCAAGGTCATCTGCACCAACCACCTCTAGCACTTTTATATCAATTATAATTACCTGCTCTAAAACTTTCCATGAAAAAAATGAATTTTCTTGAGTAGTAGTCTGGGTTTGAGCAAAATGTCAGAACAGTTCCCCACACTGAGTATATTTTAAGTAGGCTCCATGCTCAGCGTGGAGCCCAATATGTGGCTTGAACTCACGGACCCTGAGATCAAGAGTCAGCCACTTAACTGACTAAGCCACCCAGGTGCCCCATGAGTGTATTTTTGACTACACTCTAATAATACTCCTTCTTGGGTTCTTGCACTTACCTACAATGTTAGTGTTGTCCTTGTTTATGTATTATGGAACACCTGAACATGACTCATACACATGTAATAGGGAAATAAAAGTTCACTTTGACCAATGTGATTTAATCCTTGTTACTAAGTGCCTTACAAAGCAATGCTTTACTAACATTCTATAGATGCGATGAAATCTTAAGTCATGTTGGGCTTCTGCTTTCAAGTCTGTCCTGAACCTCATAAACCCCCTGGTAGGAAAGTAAAATGGTACAACCACTCTGGAAAAGTCTGTCAGTTCCTCAAATGGTTGACCACGGGGTTACCACGTCACCCAGCAATTCTACCCCTAGGTAGACACCCAAGAGAAATGAAAATGTATGTCCACATAGAAACTATTCAAAACAGCCAAAAGGTAGAAACAACCCAATTGTCCATCATCTGACAAATGGATAAAAATGTGACAGCTGTAAAACGCAATATTATCTGGCCATACGAGGTATGAAGTACTGATTCACGCTGCAACATGATGAATCTTGGAAACATGACGTGAACTGAAGAAAAAAAAAGTCACAACAGACCACATATTATATATTCCATTATTAAAAATTCCAGGATAGGCAAATCTAGAGAGACAAAAAGTAGATCAGTCATTGCCCAGGGTTGGGGGTGAGGAGGTGATAGCTAAGGGATTTTTTTTTTTTTTTTAGGTGAAGAAAATCTTCTATGATGAAAATGTGGTAATGGTTGTACTTAACTGAATTTGCTTAAAAACTATCAAATTACATGCTTTAAATGGGTGAATTTCATGTATATGAATTATAATTCAATAAGCTGTTATTTTTAAAAATCTGTTCTGAGATGTGAAGTACTTGAGAATCAGCAAATCTCTTCCACAAAGCTTTTCTGGTCAGCAGTAAAAGAATTAGTTGAAGTCCAATTTACTTTACTGTAATTGGAACCAGCTCGCAGCATTTTGTTATGTACATTTCTAAAATGCGAATGCAGTTTAAGAAAATACATCATTACATCAGCTATTCCAGGCAGCCTGCCATGAGACATTTTTACCAAAAAAAAATCTTAAAAGGAATCCATTTAACCAACCTCAGAGTATATGTTCTTTCTTGTTGCCTCACCTCCTTATAAGCCATCATATCCCTAAAATTCTCATGCTTAACACTATTAGGCATGATTAAGTCAGTCATTCACTCAACAAATATCTGAACCCTTATTGTACATCATGCACTGTTTTAGGCACTTGTATACCTGTGTACGTGTACACACACACACACACAGTCCCTGCTCTTGTGGAGCTTACAATCTAATAAGACAAGATAAACAATAAATGCTGGTTTTAAAGATAGGTTTTTAAAACAGGGTGCTATGCTATGGAGGAATGTTGTTTTACATGGAGTATCTAGGAAAGGAGGCTTCTCTGAGGATGTCTGAGGTGAGGAAAGAAGGTGCCCAGCCATACAAAGACCAGGGAAGATAACTCCAGGCAGAGGAAATAATTTTTGAATGGGAGAATCAGGAGAAAACAAAACAAAACAAAACAAAAGGATTACCCGTGCACTGCCGGTGACCGGCATTCCGCCGGCGAATGGTCTCAGGCACCTAGTACAGGCACGCCCGGCAAGGCAGCTTGCAGACTGTGCTGGAGTAAGATGTGTCAGAGTTGTTCAATAAGAAAGGTCAGCCCTGGTTAAGCCCTGCCTAAAGGGATCTTCTTGGACCGCTCCGCAGCTGTTTACCATGTGCACCGCCCATTCTCTCACCACACATGGGTACCAGGCGCTGTGTAATGAAGTGCTGGGACATGGAGACCAATCAGACAAGCACCCCAGTGACCCCTATGGCAGGAAATCATCCAGTGGCACAAAAAGGTAGGCATCGGGGCGCCTGGGTGGCACAGCGGTTAAGCGTCTGCCTTTGGCTCAGGGCGTGATCCTGGCGTTCTGGGATCGAGCCCCACATCAGGCTCCTCCCCTAGGAGCCTGCTTCTTCCTCTCCCACTCCCCCTGCTTGTGTTCCCTCTCTCACTGGCTGTCTCTATCTCTGTCAAATAAATAAATAAAATCTTTAAAAAAAAATTAAAAAGGTAGGCATGAACAACACATATAGGTACCAAGTAAAAGTGCGGCACAAAAAAGGATATAAAATGTAGGAGCATGCGGGGATTGCTTGCCTCTGGAGCACCCGGGGAAGCCTCATGGGGTGGGGGCATGAGAGCAGAGAGGCTGGGACACCTGAACTTGGACATGTGGGGCAATACAGATCGGTCTGATGTATCCCTAATTAAGTATGTTTCAAAATATTTTTAGCTCCCCAACCAAGTTACAAGCTCAGGGAGCGAAGGCCTGATACTCCTCACATCTCTCTGAGATACTGAGCGTTGTATTGTGATGTACTGTGATTCACTGTAAGAGAAGAGATGTTGATTTCAGCACCGAGGCCAGGCTAAATTATTCTTTGCTTCATAACGAGGTTTTGGGCTTCAAAACAGGACTCTCCAAACCTCTTAAAATACCAACTCACTTCAGAGGGACATTCCCTTTTCCAAAATTCGAAGGTATTAGAAGTAAACAGGTACACAGCAAGCTACATACACACATACAATGCTTACATGTGTATTTGCAGGTCATATGTACACCACTATACCTTAAGTCCAGAATCTCACAAGATTATTTTAAACTTCCACTGCTAAATCAAAGTCTGTACTTGAGAGAAAACATTTTTTTCACTGATCGAACTTTCCCATCCAGGCCCTCATAATCCCTTCCCATTCCCAACAAAACATCCAGGGAAGAAAAGCCAAACAACATTTTTTAGGCAGTGTCTCAACATCTCTAAAAAATATTCCATGGCCAAACTCACCATAGAGAGCTGTCCAAGTTTGATTAATTACATCTAGACACACAGTTCCTGACCTGAAACAGATGGAAAGAATGGCATTTTTTAAAAAATTAGAAAGCTAGTCGCATGTATCTCGCAACTACTTTTATTTATCAAGAAAAGTACCTTTAATAGATCAAAAAAAAAGAGAAAGAAAGAAAGAAAAGGAAAGAGGGAAGGAAGGAAGGAAGGAAGGAAGGAAGGAAGGAAGGAAGGAAGGAAGGAAATAAGTTAGGAAGTTAGGGAGAAAAAAAGAAAATGAATCCCAATTAGGGAAAGTATGATGAGGAGCAGAATATATATAAAGTCTTAATGTTTCCTCAGAGACTGAAAGGAAAAACCCACAACTATACCATGGAGAAACCAGACAACACCTTCACCAGGTGCTGAGAATTCACACTGACGACTTGGCGGGGGGGAGGGGGGAGGCAGACAAACCTGTGTGCCTCCCCTGGACCCCGAGGACACAGTCACACTTTGTGGTTTTCTGGCCCGAAGTGCATCCTCTGGATCTAATGAGGAGGAAACACCAGACAACCCCAAACTGAGGGACGGTCTTTAAAATAACTTATCTATATTCTTTTAAAAATGTCAACTTAAAAAAAGCTGAGGAACTATACCAGACTAAAGAAACATGACAAGTAAATGCAACACATGGTCCTGGGCTGGATCCCTCACTGAGGGGAGGAAAAAAAGTGCCAAAAAGGTACATTGCTGGAATGTGCAGTAGATTAAAAAGTACCATTCTGATATTCAATTCCTGAACCTGACGACGATGCCGTGGTTATGTAACAAACATCCTTGTTGTTAGGATGACTGACACACAAAGTATAAAAGGACAATGGGGATGATGTGTGTGTACAACCCACTCACACAGAGTTCAGAAAAGCTCATGTGTATGTGTGTGTAACAGAATTTAGTGCCGTGACAAGGAAAAACTGCAGAACAAAAATTCATATATTGCAAACAGCATCCAAAGTATACAACAGGAGGCACATTTTAAAGTATCACTAATAAAATATTAGAAGGAAAGAAAGGGTAAGATTCATTAACTGATGAAACTACAGCCATTTGTGTTTGCTTTACTCCCCAAAACTAAGAAATACTTCAAGGGCTGAAAATAGTAAATCTGTATACAAACAACTGATCTCTGAGTTGTGTCCACACAAAGAGAACGGAGCTGTGGAATATTACGAATGCTAGCCAGGTATCAGAGGGAATGAAGGGCCCACGCATGACAATGGAAAACCTAAGCAGCCCAACAGCAGGATTTCCACGAAGTGGTTTAGAATATCATAACCCTGGGACTCCACAGTTTAAGTGACCATACAGTCCTCCCTGTTGATAAAATCCAAAAAGATAACTGAGGTGCTTTTTTAATAATAGAGAGAGAGAGAGGAACGCTAACAAGAGCAGCTGCTGCTAAGATTTAAACATTTTTAAATAGTTACTTACGCTTCATCAATGTTGGGATGGAAAATTTTATTCATGAATCCTGTAAAAAGAGATGTTAATTAGCAGCAAAAAAGTGTCCAGAGAACAATTCGTTTTTAAGTATTTTAGTACTGGAAACAATTTCAGTATTGGAAAAAGGTGATGATACCCATAACTCATTGCTTTTAATCTTCAATGTTTGGTTACTGATAAGACTATATACTCTCCTGACAGTGTCAATTACTTAAAACACATCAGAGTTCTATTAAAAAATGAGCAGACTTTGACAGCAGTGCAGCTTCTTACATACAAAATAATCACTAAGGGAAACTGTTTTCTGAGCTATGAAGGTAACTTGCCAAGGAAATTTGTAGTACTAAATAGGTTATAACTAGTGCCAATTACTTTAACCAGAAAGTTAAGAAGGCTACTCTGACTTCCCTCCCAAAGGTTTTATTGTTCAATCTCTAAATTTAGAGGTTCTGCATTTGAACTTCTCCTTCTGAAGCTCGGTTACTGGTATCATACTGCTACACTGTGTGCGGAACATGAATGAAGCTGTTGAAACACTAAAGGAGCACCGCTTCCAAACCACAAAGGATTTCATAAGAACAGTGACCAAAATATTTCCTTTAACTTTAGTCTACTCATTCCAGGAAACCCAGTTTTGATTAAAATTGGGGCAACCAAGAAATGAGGCAAGGAGTTTAAAAAAAATCTGTCAGATGGCTATATTTGTCAGGGATTCAAATTTCTTGATTTATTCCTAGAAAAACAAGTAGAGACTTTAACAAATTAATGAATTTATATACACACACACACACACACACACATATAATTAATTTTTTTTTAAGATTTTATTTTTAAGTAATCTCCACACCTAACGCGGGGCTCAAACTCACAACCCTGAGATCAAGAATCACATGCTATACTGACTATGCCAGCCAGGCATCCCTAGACTTTAACAAATATATTGACATTTAAATTCAAAGGAGAAACTAATTTTTCTCTAATTAGAATCAGTGATTTAATCAGTTTGTATATATGCAAATGACAATACGCTAAAGCAGAGGTCCACTGTCGAAGCTGTCATTTTATCATCCTTCTCTCATTTCAAGACTTCCTTATTCCATTTCACATTTCAATAAATTGAAGCTCCCTACTAAAGTGACCATCACTATGTCCCTCCCGATCCTACCCTCTCTCACCCCCCACCCCCACCTCACATTTCTCTTTCCTTCATTCAAAATATGTTTGGTCAACAGCTTTTTGTCAGGCCCTGTACACTGTCCTCCAGGAGGTCGGTGTGGCAGCGGGACAGGATACAAGGCAGGAAGTGCAGCGCGTACAAAGAACTGACACAGGTGAGGCATGATAAGGGGAAGAGGACGCTGCCAGGAAAGATGCAGAGAAGTGGCATCTGAACCTCAAGGACGAGTTTCAACATCGGTCACCTTGGAAAATCTAAGAAACTTCTCTCGACTTAGGAAACAGATGTAAGAATACAAAACCCTAGGTATTCCGGTCTTCGTTTGTCTAGTCACTCCAATACTAACTACGCTTCTAATTTTTCTTTCTTAATCTTTAGTGTTGAAATAGCTTCATGTAGGGGCGCCTGGGTGGCACAGCGGTTAAGCGTCTGCCTTCGGCTCAGGGTGTGATCCCGGCGTTACGGGATCGAGCCCCACATCAGGCTCTTCTGCTATGAGCCTGCTTCTTCCTCTCCCACTCCCCCTGCTTGTGTTCCCTCTCTCGCTGGCTGTCTCTATCTCTGTCAAATAAATGAATAAAATCTTAAAAAAAAAAAAAAAAAAAGAAATAGCTTCATGCTTTCTCGGTTGCTATCAAGAGAGCCCATGCGATGTTTAAATTACTCTGATGCAAAAAAGAATTGCCTTGTGTCCAATTACTACTTCATATTAATTTTTCATTAAGGAAAATAGATGCTTCCAAGTCTAGATTTAAGAAATATGTGTTTATTGAAGAGATTCAACTAAGCCAATACTAATGTTCACGTCTCAATGTTAGGAGGATAACAATTCTATATGACCTTAGAAAAACACTACTAAATGTATCCAGGAAGAACCAGGAGGATATATGTTCCAGCATTATTTACAAAAGCCAAGAACCAAATGCAATCCTATCAAAGGGACTGGAGAAACTGTACTACATCCATATATTGGGAGTCCTATACAGCCAAGGTAATGAACTAGGTCAGTATCAACTTGGATAGACCCATAGCTGAGGGGAGAAAAAAACAGTTGCAGAATGATATTTATAGCATGATACCATTTAGATAAACTGAACAAAGCAACACTACCTCTCTCTATGGTAGTAACTATAGAAAACTGTACTGGACCAACATATACCAAACTCACCCAAGTAATTATTTCAGTGAGGGTACAGGGTCAAGGTGGGAATGGGGAACAGAATGGAAATGGTGATTACAGATGAATCTATCTATAACACTATATTCCTTTGAAAAAGAGGTAACGTGCTTGTATATTCTTTGCTCTGTTTTTTTTTTTTCTTCTTTAAGTGTGCTCATAGATAGGACACTAGAAGCAAACATATACAACTGTGAACAGTACTTAATTCTTCACGGTGGGAATATTTTCTCCATTATACTTTTCAAATCGTATCACCACCCCGCTCCCTAATCCCATAAAAGAAGTGGGATCACAGCAATGTAAAAAAGCTAGAAGGAGACAACCAAGTGTCAACACTAGTCAACTTTGAGAGACTCCGCATTAATATTACTCTCCTGACTTTCCAAAATTTCTACATTGTGTAATTTTAACAGTTGAAAAAAAAAAAACCCTTTCAAGTTAAAAAATTATAAACTGTGGCAAACATTCTAAAGCAGACCTAATTATACATAGGTTATCTAATGCTGAACCATTTTAAGGAAAATCAACTTTTTGATTTGATCTCAAATCTTACATACTCTTGTTTAAGTATTACAAATTCAATACTAAAAAAAATCCCAAAAACAAAAACAAAAGATCTTCAGGTTATAAGGCATGTCATCTTCAAGGTCAGTTACATATAGAAATACACTGCTATCACAACTGCCAAGAAACTTCCTGATGAGTGGGAAACATTAATGTTTCGCCACTAGATGGTTTAATTCAAGAGACTCATTCTATTATGTGAAAAGTATTTTGGCTTGAGGACACAATTAAGAACTTAAAATTTGTTCTTGATGCTTAAAATCCTGCTTCTGCTAGCTAGATGTCTCATGAGTAACATCAAGTGAAGCAACATCTATGGCAGAGGTCCCCAATGCTACAGGTTAAGCAGCACCTGGAGCGCTCTTTAAAAACAGAAGTGCTATGCTCGAAGGTGCCAGGTGTTATGGAGAAAAACACAGCAAAAGGGACGTGGGATAGGAATGCTGGGGTGGGGGCTGCAGTTTTAAATGGGATGGTCAGGGAGGGCTTTATGGAGAAGGTGTCAATTCGAAGGAGGTAAGGGAGGAATCATTCAGTATCTAGGGGAAGAGTGTCTATACAACATGAACAGCCAATGCAGAATGCATCAGGAGTTTGTTTGCCTGATGTGTTTGAAGATCAGCAGAGAGACTGGTGAGGCTGAAGCACAGCAAACAGGGAGAAGCCTAGAAGTGAGGTCACAGAGGTGATGAGCATTTGTGGGCCCTTTCAAGGATATGACTTTAAATCATTCTGGGGTGGGAAGCCAGAGATTTAGCTAGAGCAGTGATATACACAATCCTTCTTTAAGATTTCTGTTTTTAATAAAAGCCTTAAATCCCTTTAAAAAAAAAAAAAAGGTGAGGGGCGCCTGGGTGGCTCAGTCATTAAGTGTCTGCCTTTGGCTCAGGGCGTGATCCCGGTGTTCTGGGATCGAGCCCTGCATCAGGCTGCTCCACTGGGAGCCTGCTTCTTCCTCTCCCACTCCCCTGCTGTGTTCCCTCTCTCACTGGCTGTCTCTCTGTCAAATAAATAAATAAAATCTTTAAAAAAAAAAAAAAAGGTGAATAAGGGAAAAGCTCAATCAGGTCACAGCACCTCAGTGCTGGGGACAGAACGAAGGTCTTGAGCAAAATAGAGTGGTCTGTCTCTCCTACAGTAAGAACGAAGCTTTAACAATCTGAAGTCACAGGGAACCTGCAAGGTGTAACTCAAGAAAACAGCCAGGGTCAGAAGAGCTTTAAATGTTTACCAAAACGGTCTCTGAAAGATTAAGGTGCCTCCCTCCTGGTACAAGGCCTGCAGATTACATTTGGAATCAATATAGTTTCCACACTGTTTTCAATTAAGTCAAGATTTTGGCTTGGTTGAATCCAAGAGTCCATAATAGGGAGTGCCGAAAAGGACTTAGTAAACACTCTCTTAGTAATAAATGGGTTGGAGCCCAGTCCCCAGTGCCCCTGCTAAGTAAGTATAAAACATCATCTGAGCTCTGAGACAGAGGGCAAAATCAGACTGGAAGAGAAAAGTATTAACAGGGACTCGAGTTCTGGTCCCAGCCCTGCTATTAACTGCAGGCCTTGGCTAGACAGCTTCACTTCTGTGGGCCTGTGTCTTTACATGAAATAGCCAGACTGTATGATCTCCAAAATCTCCACTCTTATTCTGTTAATAAAGGGACTATCAGCTCTAACAACCTAGGATTTAGTAACGATGGCCAGAGCTCTGACAACAGAGGACTTGAGGGGAAACGTCTAATAGTTAAGTCCATAAAGGAAATTCTGCAAGGCACATTTTTAGGTACAGAAATACTCTGGAGCATATAATACAAAGCTAAAAACATGCTAAAATACCACAAAGAGACACAAAATCCACGGACTATTCCAAAGTAGGCAGAAACAGAGTTTATGACCTTGCCTTTGAGGAACAAATTCAGCCAGACCCATTCTATCCAAAAAACAATCTCCAGACTACAATGATCTTTTCCTGTATCAGGCTTTTTCAACTGTTAGAAAAATACCAAAAGCAGATCAACAGAAAGGAGTATATCTCCTTTACATTTGCTCTTGGACAAACTGTGGGGAGTGTTTCTGGCAAAGCCACTTACATTCTGGATAATGATGTCAACAATGGCACTTCTGGACGAGGAGGGGAGGAGACGGAGAAAGAACAGGCTAGGAATTCAGGGAAGGAACATTCTCAGGACTGAGCGTGTTTGCCCTGGCATGTTTTCCTTCCTTTTGGCAATGCTATCACCACACTAATGAATACGTCTGCAACAAGAGAATTTTCCCAACACTTGTTTCCATTCAACCAGGAACTATTTTGAAGATATTTTAAGAAAACATATTTTGAAAACTGCTTTTATGAAAACACGATAAGTAGAAGCAGCAAGTCATTTTTAATCTACACGATTTAAGATTTTATTCACTACCAGACATTTTCTAATCATATAGATATTTCAGTGATTTGACCAGATAAAATTCAGAACTCCTTCAAATCTTTTAGACAGTGATTCTCTGGCATGACTCAAGCACTTGTAAAAGGGTGGACATTAGGAACAAAGGTTTAGCTGAAAAGCTCACTACCTCTGTCCTCTATCTTTCGGCAGAAGGGTATCAGGTGATTTATAACTCTGGAGGAGGAATCCAAATCATGCTTAGTTGAGGTAAAAAAACAAAACAAACAAAAAAAAAACCCCTACATATCTTAAAAATAAAAGAACAGATTAAAATAGAAAATTATGCCATGCTTTTTGCTTGTTACACTCCAATATTCAACTGTTCTAGAATAACACATCTTTTGACCCATAGGCTAATAGGCAGAGAAAGTAAATAACATCATGCCGAGGCATGCCGAAAACTGTTTTATTTCAGCCTGTTTCTGTGTCTAATCCCAGGAGGGGATCTGTACCAAATTGTACACACTTTCGAATAACTTCTGAAATTGCGGCCAATATGCAAATAAAAGTGGCAAAAATTCATCACCTCTGTTTTACTTGTGAGGGTACTTTTAGTTATCAAACTTGTGGACAGAATGAAATACCTAGGGCCAGTTATCAATACAGAAATTTCCTTCAGAATAATCTTGAGAAATGAGAAGCCAAAAAAGTGACTCATGAAACGTAAGGTAAATCCACCCTAAGGTTAAGTAGGTGAAAAGCACCAAAGGCAAAAATGGTAGCTCTGTCCCAGGGATAAAATGAGCCTGGACTGCAGATGGCTGAGGCAGCTGTGGTTGATGCAACTTAATTATAAGTTATGAATCTAAGTTACGAATTCCTGTGAGAACACAGTAAGTGAATACATTCAATTACTCTGATATTCCGTCTTCACGACAGAGGCCCACATGAAGTAGACTATTCAGAAGCAAACGGATTCATTCTTTTTAAAGTAGATATAATTGTTCAAAATATATTTATTGAAGATTGAATCTTATCACCCCTAACAGTAGTATCTCAGACTACACGTTTCTTTTAAGGGTAATAACTTGACTATCCATTCCTAGCATGCAGGAGGGGACCAGGGTTGGGATGTTTCGTCTAGAAAGGCGGAGGGGCTGCCGCTAGCTTCACCAGCGACAGCCATCCTGGCAGCTCTGCGCATGAGCAGATTTTCACACTCAGAGAGATGTTCGTCTTACCTCAGACAGCCAGGCCCAGCCCGTGGCAGCCCGTACCCAGGCAGAAGTCTCTTCAGAGAGCTGAGCCTTTCCTACTCAGGAGAGATGGACCTGGGCCGGTCTCTTCTTGGGTGAGGAACCAAGCAAGGAGCTCACTCTCAATGCCCTGTGTCATGGGAACTTCTGAACTGATCCTGTGTGTGCTCAGGAGATCTAAACTCAACAAGGGGTCCTCTTTTCTGTTTCTTCCTTTCTCTCTGATAATATGCAATCTGAGGAATGGGCTGGATGGATAAGAAAAGTTCATTTATAACTAAGAAAAGGTGAAGTGTTATCCTTCAACAGCCTAACCCTGCTACCAACCTAGCAGATTACCAAAACCTGCAGCCTTCAATCTATTCTCCTGTAGTTTCATTTCTGGAAGATGATAATCTCTTTCCTTTCTCCACAATTTATCTTTCACTCTCCTGGTCATTCTTATAACCACAGTCTCTATCAGGCAGTATTTATTCTCATGGTCAGAGGCAGTAAAGTCTAGAACACATGTGGCCACTCCTGGTAAACAAAATTGTGGTTAAAAGATCAGGCTCCAGGGGCGCCTGGGTGGCTCAGTCGTTAAGCGTCTGCCTTCGGCTCAGGGCGTGATCCCAGCGTTCTGGGATCGAGCCCCACATCGGGCTCCTCCGCTGGGAGCCTGCTTCTTCCTCTCCCACTCCCCCTGCTTATGTCCCCTCTCTCACTGCCTGTCTCTGTCAAATAAATAAAATAAAATCTTAAAAAAAAAAAAAAATCAGGCTCCGGTCAGACTGCCTAAGTTCTACTCTGTGAGCCTCAGGCAAGTTAAGAGTTACTGAATCTCTCTGCCTTTGCTTCTTTCTTCATAAGCTAGGTTAAATATTGGTATCTACACATCACAGGGCTGTTATGAAGAGTAAATGAATCTATGCACAGCACTGGACCGGCAGCCGGCCCGCAGTTAGCCCTCAACGTTACTATGAGCTTCACAAGCTCAGGCAAGTGACTTCATTTCGCTTTCCTCGCCCTAAGAATGAAATATCTGCCCCTACCTACTCCTCTCTGAATCCGTTAGCAACTGTCCAGAGCACAAGAGGCTGTGTTGATTACTGGATATTAGGCTTCCTACAACCCCGTCAAACTGGAAATAGCAAATACAGTTACTCTATCACTTAATACTAAAAAGACCATTCTAATTGCATTTGGGATTGGCGGGGGGGGGGGGGACACTAGACTGGAAACCGTAAGGTAGACTCTGCAACTAGTTAGTAGTGATTTATCTCCACCTTCCTGAGCCTCATTTTTACTATCCTTAAAATGAGGCAACTGGGTGATATAATCGCTGACATTCCCTCTAGCAATATGGTTTTCACAACACCAGAAATATGAAACACATCTTAAATTGTGGTGAACAAGCTTTTCAAAGGGAACTAAGACATCACTCTTATTTGTTTTTAGAAGAATCACAGTTTAACTAAAGAAAGAGGA
The DNA here is from genome assembly GCF_017311325.1 of Ursus maritimus. Taxonomy (NCBI): domain Eukaryota; kingdom Metazoa; phylum Chordata; class Mammalia; order Carnivora; family Ursidae; genus Ursus; species Ursus maritimus. Next base: position 22,216,771 of record NW_024425563.1, on the reverse strand, counting down.
AGCCAAGAATACATGTTTTCATTATGATAACAATCCAAAAAAGGAGGAATGGAGTTAATGCCAAAAAGATGTCAAAATTAATAACCAGCTCAAAAGCCAGAGGTCACCTACTATAATTAAAGTAGGAACTAATCTAAAGAGCAAATTAGGTGGAATTTTTATATAGCAAATGGAAAGATTATATAATAATGAATCGCCAAAGGCAGAATTAAAACTGACATAAGCCAGCTTCGAGAAGGAAATGGACAAATCTTCTGACAGAAGCAAGCCTGTATGGAGGCAAGGCTCTCCTTCCAGAGGTGCCCTGGGGGAGGGAAAGCACACTACTATTTTTACTCTGGCTAATAGCAAGATGAGGGTGAATGAATTTAGATATTACAGACTGCTAACAGGGGTTTTTCATTAATGGGGCCAATCTGACCACTAGCTTCTTCCAACACTGAGAAAGTCAGCACCTGACCCCCAAGACTGTCTGCTGTCATTTTTAGAGACATTATCTATCACCCATACAGACCACACTCCTCACACCCTGTCCTCTCAGTCCCTGAAGCTTCTCCTCAGTGACCTTTCCTCCTTCGCACCTCATTCACACTGCAAGGACTACCTTGAACTTTGTCATCTTACAAACAGCTTCAGCTCCAAAATCACAGACACCTCCCACCCACCACAGTCTCCTATGAATGCGAATCCACTGACCCTCCCTTTTCTTCCCACCCACCAGGCCTCCTATCTTCACCCCTCTCCTGGCTTAGTTTAAGATTTAAGAGCCATCGCCATCATCACTTGTAACAACCCTCTGCAAATCCCGTGCCCTCTCCCCTCCGAAACACCCATCTGCAACTGCAGGAAACCCATCATTCACATTCGCTGTACTTGGACTTGAAGGTGCCACCAAACATTCATTCACTTGTTCACGCCCTCACCTCAATACAGAGCAGGCAGTGTATCAGACCCTGAGGTGGGGATAAAGAATGTCGGTAGAACAGACCCAGGGACTGCCCTTATGGAGCTTATATCTCCTGGGCTGGCAGGGAGGAGAGACATAAGTGCACGTATCCAACTTCAAAAAAGTATGCTCGATAACCTTCTGTGGATTCAACATCACTGGTAATTTTCCTTTCTCCTGTCATTAGTGACCTGTTCCCCATTCTCCAATGACTTGGGCATTTTACCGTAATTCTGCAAATCTCCCATTCCCTTTGCTCCTCCACTTCTCATTTGACTTAAAAGCTCTGCCCATTTTCTTTGAGAAAAAGGGAGCCAATGGGCAGGATTCCTCATTTTTCCCATCAAAATCCTCCCAGGACACATGCTCATTTTTCCTGCCTCAACAGTTCACCCAAATGTTTAAAGTCTCCTCAAACACAAGTCCTCCATTTGTGTTCTGATCTTGTCCCTTCTAACATCTCAAACGCACTGTGCCTTCAATCCTCCTCCTCATCCCCATCATTTCCCTCTTTTCTAGACAACTCCCTACGACAAGCACATCAACATCCTTCAGAATCTCCCCTTTCCGAAGTAAAAAACAAAACCTTCCTCTTATCTTCCCCCATTTGTGTGCTTTCCTTCATACAGCCAAACTTCTTCAAGGCAATGTATTATAGACACCAGAGTTTCTCAATGTTGGCACCCTGATCCAAACCACCAGTATTTCTACTTTTCTCCCACAATAAGAGAGTCATCATTAAAACCTGCTTAACACCTTTCAATGATTTTTCCATTGCATGAAAAATAAAACTCAAGCCTTTAACCTGGCCTACAAAGCCGTACAAGACCTCACCCTGCCTGCCACTTGGACCCTCTCTCCTATTTCACTGTTCAGTCATCCTTCCTCCTTCCTTGCGCACGCTAAGCTCCTATCTGCCTCAGGGCCTCTGTCTTCACAATTTCTGCTTGGAATGCTCTCCTCCCTGATCTTGGAGGATCAGGGCTGGCTTATTTTCCCCTTTTCATTTAAACCTCAAGCTTAAATTTACTTTGTCAGAGAAGCCTTCCAGAACACCTAATCTAAGGTAGCTATAATGTCAATTTCATCACATCAATTCTCTACAAAGTTATCAGACATTTACAATTTTTGCTTTATCTTTTTCCTCAAAGAATATAAGGGTCAAGAGAGCACGCTGTTCGCCTCTGTATCTCTAGCACCTAGAATAATGCCCTGCACACAGCTGGTTTCTAATACATTTGTGGAGCTGATTAGAAGAAGTGGTGTAAAATGTATCCCTATTCTGAGAAAGTAGGTTCTGCTGCAGCTGCCAGACATACTCTTAAAAAAAAAAAAAAAAAAAAACCTATCCTGAAAAATGTCATTTTCAGAACAGCAGTAAAAAGAGAGAGCTTAACAGTGCTTACATTCTCATAGCATTATCTAAAACAAAACAAAACAAAACTTTTACAAAACTTTCCTCCTAGAACCTTGTTTCTCTCTACTGGAATTCAAAAGACACAGATCACTACAAAGTAGCAATTATATAACTGAGACAGAAACTAAATTCAAAACCAAGGTCATGAAAGTAGAGAAGTATAGAGGTGATCCGAATGGAATTTTGCTTCCTCAGTCTAAGAACTCATTCTATTTGTGGAAATATAATGATCCAAACAGGCCTCTGTTAAATGACTAACGCCAAACCTTTCAAATGACATACTCTACTCCAAATCCTGGTCCACCCCTGACAACACACCTGAGGAGGGAATTGTACAATGTTTCCGTCTAGGAAGACAAAGTAAAATGGTAAACATTCTCAACTCCATAGTTCAGTCATACCATAAAATTCCATTCCAAAAATACTGTGAGGTAATTTCTGGCCATAGTGAATTAAAAATTTATAATGCTAGAAGTGTCTGCTATTCTGACAATGAAAAAGGTTAAATCACTTTCTTTAATTGCTGGCACAAATAAAAATAATAAGGTGCACTGATTATCAGAGTATCTTCTAATTAAGAACCTATGGCAGACTGGGAGACTTAGAAGGTACTCTGACAGGTTATCTAATCTAGTTTCCTTGAAACAAGAAGATCTAGACCATTTTATTTAGAGGATAGCTGACCTAACCATAAAAGCCATTGGTAGAACTCAGTATAGTATCCAGCTATTGTTATTGCTTACGACCTTTCCATTTTGTCTCCATTTACTCATATGGTTTGGCTAGCTCTTGCTATATGCCCTTGCCATCAAATTCCACTGCAGAATGAGCATGGTTTTTTCCCTGGCCATTTTATCAACATTAAGCAAACTATTAAGCAGTCCCTCCAGAATCTTGTTCTCAACCAACCATTGCTCTTACTCTGCTCTGGTATCATCAAATTTCAATCCAGACACACAACGATGCGTGCAGTCTGCTCCTGGAACAGAGTCCTCCTCACTGTTGATGTGGGGGTGTACAAAGGCAATATTTCAAAAGTTAGTTTCTAGTTTCTAGACTTGTTAGCTGGATCTTACAACATAGTTTTTTAAAGAAGTATAAACGAAAAAAATAAGTATAAATGGTGACAGAGTTCCCACACTGAGGGAAGGTTAAGGTTATTTACAAAAGATTCTAAAATACTCTCTAGTTCTGAAATTAGTCAAACGCAGTTCTATTAATATACTACCCAGCAATCATTTAAAAAATAAGGTAAAATGACAACTTCTTAATTTTCTCTTGAATGCCAGTGTTTAAGTAAAGGCACTATGGTATGATGAGGACTACCATCGATCCTGAAGGAGGACTTCAAGGTATTTTCAAGACCTTCAGAGGCTGAGAGCCTTAAATCTAGTATTTTATTTCTATATTTTATTAGAAGACATAGTTCTTCCCCGTAGGCTTAGGTTTATCAAAAGTATTAGTATTATTTATTAGCTATGAACAAGGACCTTTTCCGGTTCATATGAAGAGAAAAAATGGAGCAAGGGGGAACACAAGTGGAAGAGTCAGACTGAAAAGAGAAGTAGGTAAGAACTGCTTGAGGCAGCAACCCAAGAGAAGGGACAGGAGGGGAAGAAAGAAAAGGAGTGAAGAACAGTTATGTGTAAGGATGTAAAGGTAGTGCCCAAGATGGAATAAACTGAATCGCAAGCAGAAAAACAACGGAAAGAGAACAGCCTGTACCCTTACACACACACATCATTAAAACTGAAGGAAAAACGAAAGGAGACTGGTGGGAAACACGAGGGCCAGCAGGCCTTTAGCAAACTACCAGGTGAGAATTCTGGCCAAGGATAAGCTTAATGGCTTTCTAGAACAAAGGACAGGAAAAGTGTAGACCCAGACAAAGAGATAGACAGGACATTCAAAAGTTATGCATTTGCCATGTTTAAAAATATATCCTTCCATAATATAAAGGAAATTATTGTAGAGTATTTAGAAACTACAGAAAAATGTTTTTAATCCCCCTAACAGCCATGGATACCTGTATCAGTATTTTGGCATTCATACTTGGAATTTCGTGGAAAAAATTACAAGTTACACTATAGAAGGTTACCATTTTCCTGTGTGTTCCCTTATTTATTTTTTTAAAGATTTTTATTTATTCATCTGTCAGAGAGAGAGAGAGAGCAAGAGCACGCGCACAAGCAGGGGGAGCAGCAGGCAGAGGGAGAAGCAGGCTTCCCACTGAGCAAGGAGCCCAATGCGGGGCTGGACCCCCAGACCCCAGGATCATGACCTGAGCTGAAGGCAGAGGCTCAACTGACTGAGCCACCCAGGAGTCCCTGTGTGTTCCTTTAAAGATGGGGTTAAAACATGAGTCATGACTGTAAGGCATTTTGCCCATTAAGATATACCATCATTTAACTACTCTATTATCTACTGGGTCACTTAGGTTGTTTCAAAGTTTTAAAAACAGAAGTTTTAAGAATAACACTGCAATTTGCATACTCATTAATTTTAGTGCCCATCTCTGAATCTTAAGATAATTTAAGTAAAATCACTAAAAGGATACAAAATCTTCATCAATCAACATATACTGCTAAGTCGGCTACATCATACCTGCCAATTTGACAAGTCCTATTACCTCCCACTCTTTAAAATATGCATTCTTCGGAACAGACATAAACCCATTCTGTATCCTATGCTTATTGGTTGCTTTTAAATTTTTATTCAAAACTGCTCTATTTTACCCTCTTCGCACATGGAATCACTCATCTTTATTTCAGCCCCACAGCAACTGCAAGTCTGTGTTTTCTGGTAAAAGCGTTCTCTTAATAGATGAGCACATGCTGGCAACAATCTGGAGAAGTAGGGCATACGGCAGTCCCTACAGCAACTTCTCTGCATAAAACAAAATCTTCATGGACTGGGGATTACTTGGGGTTTTGAAAGAGTATTATTTCTAAAGTTCTTATGAGAATCTTCACATCTCTGAAGCTTTCTAAAAACTATACTCTCAACACGTGAAACAAAATCTTTCTTGTAAAAGCCTACCTCCTTCCAAACACTCTCTTCCCCAGCTGAGGCACTAACTCACGCCTCTCCTAAAAAGCCATGAAATGTTGTCACTAAAGCCCATGCAGTATTTTATTTATATTGGTCTTCTCTCCTAACTAGTGAGACAGCCTTATGTGACCTCCCTAATTACTAGGAAGAATGCCGTCTATCCTTGGTCAATATCAAACATGCAGAGTTTGCTTAATTCTAATATCACATTTTCTAGAAAAGGAAACAACGGTTCACATGAGTATCATTCTCTTGGTCAAGGAAAACCAGGGCCAGAAGCACTCTTTCCTGATAACCAGTCCACTGATCAAGCACTCTCTCCTAACAACACAGTGGTGACACCAGCACTACCAGCATTCTAGGAATGTTTCTGAATGAAAAATATACAAGTCTGAACTTTCTAATAAAACAGAACTTAAAGATTCAAATATGATTTATTTCAAAGCAGTCTCTCTGGAAAGCGATGAAAATATTTCAATGATGTTACAATTGATTAGAGGAGTTTTATAATTTCTCTTCGAAAGTGCTGTTAGGGCCAGTTCACAAAATCATAATCCTTAAACTTAAGCCAATTTTTTTTAAAGCTTTTATTTATTTATTTGACAGTGATAGAGACAGCCAGTGAAAGAGGGAACACAAGCAGGGGGAGTGGGAAAGGAAGAAGCAGGCTCCCGGCGGAGGAGCCCGATGCGGGGCTCGATCCCAGGATCCCGGGATCCCGCCCTGAGCTGAAGGCAGACACTTAACGACTGAGCCACCCAGGTGCCCCTAAGCCAATTTCATAATCCTATATCATTTTATACTCCAACTGATGTCACTCAATTTTTCCATTCATCTTTTTTTTTTTTTTTAAAGATTTTATTTATTTATTCGACAGAGATAGAGACAGCCAGCGAGAGAGGGAACACAAGCAGGGGGAGTGGGAGAGGAAGAAGCAGGCTCATAGCGGAGGAGCCTGATGTGGGGCTTGATCCCATAACGCCGGGACCACGCCCTGAGCGGAAGGCAGGTGCCTAACCACTGTGCCACCCAGGCGCCCCTCCATTCATCTTTTTCTGTGAAATTAAATGACCTTTAGCCATTTCAAAAACTTGCATCTAGCTTCAAAGCACCAAAATGATTTCATAAACATTATCACTAATGATACTCAAAGAGAATATAACATTCCAGAAGATCAGCTTAAGATGTTCGAAATAATGATGGCGTTTAGGAAGTTCATAACCTCTTTATATTCCTTCTGTAAATCACTTGTTTATATTCCTTCCCTTCCCAAAGATAATTTGAGATAGCTTTATTGCTATTTGGGGGGGGGGAACTTGTATAATGATATAAATTGTTTTAAGGATATTTTTAGTTATAACTCAGGCAATCATGTAACTACTGAAAACTCTCTAAAATTTAGAGGATACCCCAAGAGATGAGCATGTCAAATAACACTGAATATATACTGAAATAGGCATAGAAAATTGTTTTAAAGTATATACACCAGAATGTGAATGATGATATCCACTGAGGGACAGGATTATCAGACATTTTTAATTTTTTAATTTTTTTTTTTTTTTGGTCACCTGGACCTTTTTATATTCCTACTAAGAATGTGGAGCATTTATACAATAAATAAGTAAAGCTCAAACATATATACACACACACACACACACAAACATATTAACATTCCAAGATCTAAGCAGTAAGGAAGCTTACTCTAAATTTGAACATCTTAATATTTAAGAGCTCAAAATTTGGCTCAAGAAGAAGGGTATGCCTAGATACTACAGAGTCAGAATTTAAAAAGAATCTTAAGGTTGGGTTTATCTCACTCATCTCCTTGCCCTTCTATATAATTCTACAACTACCTATACAACTCAAAAAGGAAACCTTGCCTATTCTAAATGAGCCACTATGCCTCAAAATGTTTAAAGTAAATTCAACAGTAATTACATTGTTGATGATCTGAAAATGGGTCACCCCCCACAACTGATTATAACTCTCTTATGCAATGTTCCTTTGGAGGAAACAAGCACAGCTTGTACAAATATTTCAACTAGGTCTACTTCCCTAAGAGAAGATGGTACACATCTGTAGGTATTACTAAGTTCTGAAAGCACACAGAAAGGCAAAAGAAAAATTATGAAGAAGTTAAACCAGCCTAGTCATTTGTCCCAAGCAATTTCATATTACATCATTAATTTAAGAAAGTCCATAGGCACCTGTTGTGTCATTAGTGAGTAAGTAAACAATGCCTGAAGTTTAGACATGTTTACTTTTAAAGTTATGATGAAGTAATTACATTATCTGGAAAAATATGTTAAGATAAGGCTTGAGAAATAACTGCATTTTTACAGGACATGTCAACTGCTTTTCTATACAATTCACTGTTAAACAGCTATATTGTTTTCTGACTAGGAATTTAGGGCTCAAAACTAGATTCAGCATGCCAATTTTTAGTCTTTAAGAAAATGGACATATACAAAATATATTTCAACGAATTTGTATGGTTTATACATTCCATTTGTAAAGATTTAAAGATCACACCGCTCAACTACACAAAAGTTCAAATGCCTGTATAGAAAGAATGGATCAATGGGGGGGACAGGTGACCACAATATGACAGAAAAGCCCCCCCCCCCCCAGCTGAGCAGCACCATATATTATCACCCTGGAATGAACTGAGAAGGACTGCTGTCCTAACTCTCTAGGTATTAAGTCAGATATACTTGGGGATTATCTCACAGCTCCCATCCTATTTTACCATCTGATAACCCTACAACTCAGAGACCCTTGCAGCAAGGGGGAAATTTCCTATTCAATCACTCATAAAGTATCTTCTCCATTCCTGAGCTTTAGAAAAAGCATCCGAGGGACTTCAAAAGGAAATCACCAATTTATTCTTAAAATGAACTCTAAGAGGTCCTGGTGTAAGAAGGAATTATAGGTGCTCTGTATTATTTTTATAGTGCAAAGCTTGAAAGCAGTAGGGTAGCTAGGTAGTGTAGGAGAATCTGCTGCATTTGATTGAAAATTAGTCTACAATGATCCTACCTTTTCCACATTACTTATCTTAGACAGAAGTGGAGGCCTAGAATCAAAATACAAAGCGGAGGATGTCTTCGGTCCTCCTCTTTAAAAAACAAAACAAAAAAACAAAAAACCTTCTTGTTGGAGGGTGAGTAGGAGTGTGTGGTGTCTAAACTCCAAGAGACCTGGCATTTGTTCCAAAGACAAGCTCAGAGCAGGAGCAAGATATATGAACCCGGGCAATTCTGAACATGAGGGTCAGTGGGATGTCTGAGAATGCATAATATATTCCAATTTTATTTTTTTCTTCTTTCTTAAAATTGGTCAATGTTTTATAATATTTCAAACTCATCTTTGGAGTGAAAATTGTAAAAGCTGGCTTAAGTTAGCTGCGTTACTACCACTCCACAATCTCAAAACCTTTAAAAAGGTGTCAACCTTCAATGAGATACACCTCTACAGGATCCCATGCTAAAACACCTGAACTTTCACTGAGTGCCTTAATGGGGGTGATGCGTTAACAACATCACCAGTTAGGGCAGAGAGAAGATGAAGGAGAAAAAAAAAATCCCTCTTTATACAAGGCTCCTATTCTACTTTCTTCAGCTGTTCAGGTGGTTAAAAAGATGAAGAGTAGAGAGAGCAGAGAAGGGTGATTTCACTGCTAGGCAACCATAGTTGAAGTGAACAAAAGCAGAGGAAATCTAGACAGGATTTCTAAATGACAGGATTAGAATAAACACTATGTAACATTAATTCCAACAATCTAGCAATTAAAATGAGATTTAAGATTTGTTTATTATTTTACTGCTTAACCTGAATAGACGGTGGGCCTTAAGATTGTTTAATCTGACCCTGACAGAAAAATCTAGTTATAAGCATTACAATCATGCAAAGGGTATATTTAATCATCTATCACACAGTGAAGTCCCACAAAAACTCACTGATTAATTAAATGAATTTTTCCTTTTTTAGGCTTTGGTTAAGTAACCATTTCTGGAATTATCTCCCACAAAATGTAGGACTTTTTTTCTTTTCTTTTCTCTTTGCTTTCAAAACTCTCTAATGAGAGAAACTGAGTAGTTACATACCTATAGATGGAGATTTGAAAGGGTATTTATCAGGAAGATCCACTCTAACTTTCCATACTCCGCCTTCATATGGTGCTGAAATAAAAGTAAAAATGTTAAACATCAGAATCGTGTCTCCAAATTACAAAATAAACCCGAGTGTAAGTGAAACAAATCCTACTGTGTAAGTGAAACAATTAAATCCTACTATCTTTTGAAAACCTTGCAAATTAATTCCTTCAGGAGTCAGGGACCTCATAATCAGTAGGTATTCTATATTCAGATTAAAATATTTTCCTTTAAAAGATGTAGAGTTAGAAAATAAGCAAAGATTCATTTCCCCCCTATGTTTACCTGATTTTTTAAGTATTAAACACTACTCAATTACTTGATAAGTAACAGCCTATTTCAATCTGCCCTGTTGACCCCCATCAAAAACAAAAAAACAGGGAAAAACAAGAAACATTTCCCCAAAACCATCTATGTGGCCACTCATTAATAAAACAAAAACCAAAAAAACAGTACTCACAATTTGTGTTTAATACTGTCACACAGAGATAAAAGAGAAAAGCATATAATTATGGTAAGAGCAAGATTGCCTTACTGATTCTAGAGTTCTGTTAAATTGACCTTTCAAATACTACACATACCTCCATTGATATTCTCATTACCTATTAAGGAGTAGAGAAAAAAAAGAAACTGAAAAAGAAGAACACATATGAATACGTGTACTTACTTCCTTGTGGTCCATAAAACTTCACTACAAATTCATTGAGTCCTCCCAGGATCGTAACCTCATGCTTACTCTCAATGCTAAGGTGGAAGGTAAAGGAAAGTACACAGGCTTTGTATTACCTGGAAGAACTAAAGATGACATCCCCAAGGTATGCTATGTAAAGTGTTACCAACATTTGATATGAAACTGATAAAATATAGAGTATACATAGTCATTCTGGTCATTTAGAAGGCAATATACACTCCTACGAAAAGAATGTGAATGAGCTTTAGATTCAGAGACTGAGCCCGGGACAGCCACGTATTGGGTTTGTGAGCCTACACAACACAATGTAAGCTCACTCCCCAAGCCTTTGTTATCTTTGTCAATCAGGAAACATCACTTCATAGGATTTCTGTGAGGATTAAATGGGTTAAGTATGTAAAACATGTAAACCGCATTTTGTAAATCAATATAAATCAAAAATAGGCACTTAGTTTTAAGTTTTTTCCCCTCTGTAGTCTCTCCTCCCCAATCTACTAGCCCTAGTGAACCTTTAACATAAACTCCATTATTCCCTTTATTCAAACTCAAAAACTTAGCAAAATACTGATTCTCCTAAACTAAAAATGCTACACATCCAAAATTATGGATTTACTTAAGCAAAGTCCCCACTTGTTTTCCCCCTGGCTTAGAGAATAATCAAATAATTAGTAATACCACTTTGCTACAGGTACTGTTAAATGCAAAAGAGAAGCAAAATGTAGTATTTATTTTCACCTACTCTTTCCCTCCTTTCCAAACCTCTCTCCCCTGCTTTAGATTGGCCTCTAGTTTCTGGCGTGTTCTGGGGCTCTAATCCCAGGAGTAACACTTATGTGTTCTCTTCCTCAGAAACTTATCTGTCCCTGAGACTATTTTATGTTTAAGTACTAAGATTCAACTGTAAAAACCAAATCAACCCATATCAGTAGAGAAGAGGGCTACTGGTCTAATATGTACCTGTTTTATATTTCTTCTTTGTGGTCTAAACAAATAATAACTCGGGAATTTTAGGTGTTGGGCTTTGGGGGGGCCCTCAAATCTTCACAATGAAATTAAACAAGAAATCCCCAAACAACCAGATATGATAAAGGGGCCCTCGAATATCACAATGAAATTAAAACAACAAGAAAACCCCAAACAATAAACTGGTCTCACCTTTCTCCATCAGCAGTGCGAATCACATTTTAATTACAAGTACTATTATACCAAAGACAAAGAAGCCAAAGAAATTTTAAAATGTTCTCTTACATAGAGAAAAACAGTATTTTTAAAGATACGAAATTACGTATTTGGCTTTTTTTTTTTTTTTAAAGATTTTATTTTATTTATTTGACAGAGACAGCCAGCGAGAGAGGGAACACAAGCAGGGGGAGTGGGAGAGGAAGAGGCAGGCTCCCAGCGGAGGAGCCTGATGCGGGGCTCGATCCCAGAACGCCAGGATCATGCCCTGAGCCAAAGGCAGATGCTTAACGACTGAGCCACCCAGGCGCCCCCGTATTTGGCTCTCTTATACTCTGTCCTACAGGCCACAGAACAGAGGGGCTAGGTGTATTTTTGGCAAAGTTCTTGCTCAAAAGCCTTGAACAATTTTCACTAGAGATATTTAGTAAGACAATTTAGTCTATGCTAATTTGATCTCATTCTCTTCTAAATGAAAACTGTTTTAACAGCACACACACTGAAATGACTCAAATAGTATCCACACTGGAAAATGGGCTTCATTTCTCACTCGGTCAAATGACACACACGTGCATGCTCTGGTGTACTGAATTCTTCTTGACTGGTCACCCTGACACCCAGCAAAATATTGCAAAGCTAACTCTAATGTAATAAAGTACAACAGGTTAAAAATCTGTTTTAAAACAGAAAACAAAGCACCTTGAGTTAGAAGTTAAATCTAGTTACAATAAACAAAATTAAACATAAACAGTAAAGCCCTTGAATAAAACAGAATTTAAAAAATAATCTTGGGGTGAAAAGTCTTTCCTAAGAGTGACACCAAAGCCAGAAACCAGAGAGGAAAAGATTAGCAGATACAAGCACACACACACATTTAAAACTTTTATACTGTAAAAGATAAAATTGAATCTCTCTCTCCCCCTTCTCTCCCTGCTCTGCTCCTCCCCCCCTTGGAAAAAAAAAAAGAAAAAGAAAAAGAAAAATTAGAAACACCTTGACAAAGGAAAGACCAGAACAACCAAGAAAACTGAATGAGCAAAATTAAGCTAAAAAAAAGTTCAACTCATTAGTTTAAAAATAAGACATTTTTCACTATAAATTGATAAAGATGAAAGAGCTGATAAAAACCTAGTGTTCAGTGGAGTATAAATTCGTATTCCTGGGGATAAATTTAGCACTGTGTTCCAAAACTCAAAATAAATGTATTCTTTTATTCAAATTTCACTCTTATGAAGTTATTTTTTTAAAAATAACCAGACACTGCTGGTGGGAGTGTGATACAGTTTCACCACTTTGGAAAACTGCTGGTGTGGAAAGCTACACATATGCACACGCTATGCCCAAGAGCACTCCTCCCACTACACAGGCATAGCTATCATCACCGAAACACAGGTTTAAGAATGCTCATAGCACTATTTATAATATCCCAAATTCAGGTTACAAACCAGAGGCTCATCAACAATAAAAAGGATAAATTATGGTTGTCACACCCAACAGAATATTGCAGAGCAATAAAAAATGAATTGTGACATTTAAGTGTATGAGTCGCCCAGATACTATAGTGAAAGAAACCAGATACCAAAGAGCACACATGGTATGATTCCATCTATACACATTTCAAACAGGCTAAATGAATCCATGGTGTTAGAAATTAGGATAGTAGTTACCCTAGTGGGGCCTGTGATCACTGAGAAGTGGTTTGAGGGGGACCTCTAGGGTGCTGTTTAAACATTTATTGTTCCATTTATCACTGAGCTACAAAGATTTGTGGACTTTTCATATATATGCTATAAATATATATATGCATATATATTTCATATATATGCAAAAGTTTACTAAAAAGATAAAGTGTATCTGAAACGTGCCAAGTATGTTTACTGGAATATGTGAAATTTAAAAATGGAAATTAAGTACTTATTTATCAAAAGGAACGGATTAAATAGGTTATAAGCTATCTTATACAATAGGCCACCACTGTGTCCACTATGTTTACTGGTGCCCTCTCCACACCCAGAGCTCCAATGTAGTTTCTGCTCACCTTGAGATACCCAGAAGTAGGCAACTGAATAAGGTACTACAGGTAAAAACATCCCAGTCATTAAACAAAACCAAATAAACTCACAAGGATAATGAAAGGATAGAGTAAGGTAGAGGATTCAAAGAGTTTAACAAAAGAAGTCATAAACTAACTTTATAATCTAACAATTCTGTAGAAGCAGCCCTCCCCATCAGTCAGAACTAATCTGCTATGAACAGCATGGACGGACAGCAATTACTCTTCGTTAATCATTTAAAATTATGAGTTATCCACATGGATGTCTCCTCCAGAAAACTGAAGATATTTCTATTCTTTATATGGACGCAGTAAACCTGGGTTTCTTCCATTTTGTGATCTGAGAGTTAGTCCATGCTTTCACCCACTTTCCAGAGAAAATTCTCCTTTCCCAGCAGTCATGCTAAAATGAGATTAGAAGTCAATGCTCCAAACCTCCCCTTTCCCACCATCCTTGGTACAACTCTCCTGTCAGATATCCTGGGTTGTCTTTAATTACACATTATCCTGTACATTAGAGAGTTCCTATAGTCCATTTCATATGAAAAGCTAAAAAGTAAACTGAATGAAACCTTTAAAACTCCTACCAAGTTGGTAAGACGAAGAAGCCACACTAAATTTATGCTGCCTCAGAATGGTACAGACGACTAAATCAGATGGAAAAAAAGGATGTACGTTTAGTTGAAAGAAAAACACTGCATTAAAAATAAGCCATTTCTTTTTTTTTTTTTTTAATTTTATTTATTTATTCGACAGGATAGAGACAGCCAGCGAGAGGGGGAACACAGGCAGGGGGAGTGGGAGAGGAAGAAGCAGGCTCATAGTGGAGGAGACTGATGTGGGACTCGATCCCATAACGCTGGGATGACGCCCTGAGCCGAAGGCAGACGCTTAACCGCTGTGCCACCCAGGCGCCCCAAAAATAAGTCATTTCATCACCACCAATGAATGACTTGCCCACAAAAAATATAAAATTACTTGACTGCTGTTACCATGTGTATTTATGGTAGAGGCCACGAGTTTCTTTCTCCCCTCTGCTGCAAGTCAAGGGCAAGGAAGGCAAATGAGAAGGCAGGTTACAATGACAAAAATAATGATCTATTTCTGAGACGTGCTGGTCAGGCTAGCAGACTGGCGGGAACTCACTAGAAGGTTTCTCCATTACTTTCTCAGTTTCAAAGCTTGAACACAGAAAATATCCTTCAGATACTGTTCTGGTAAACAGATGTTAAATAAACCCATTAAAACAAATTTTACTCACCTATGATCTAAGTTATTTGCAAAATACTGCTTTTTACTTACTTAGCATTTCACTATTAAGGACTATCGGCATTTTCAGCAGAATAATGATTAACATTCCCGGGAACCCAAGTTCGTTTCACTTGTAAAATGCCAGCCACCCACCACCTTTTTTTCCCTGAATGGCATTATGATTACACAATCTAATATTTAAAGGTTAATGCCAAACTATCAAGAGATAACTGACATTCTTGGCAAAACGTGTCTATCGGGATTTTAGAAATGATTTTTATATAGTTCTGGAATTTTCCAGAAAGGGAGCCAAGAGCTAAAAGCCTGTGCCACAGGATTGACGTTAACAGGTCAAAGACCTAGGAATCAGCATTGTTTCCTAAGTTTACTGATAATGAGCTTATAAAATAAATGAGGTGGCCTCCCTGAGCTGTGTCCATGGAAGTAAGGGACTGGGGGTGAAAAATGCGCTTCTGTGCAGAAGGTAGAGGCAATTCGTGCGGCTTTCTCTATGTATGTTCAGACCAGCCTGTTTTCAACTCGCCTTGAGATGAATCATACTACAGAAGTTGAAGAAACTTGCCAACCTTTACTTACTACCTAGTATTCTGGATAAAAACGTGGCATGTCTATAAAAGCATTAATGTGCAAAATATCACAAAAACAATACTTTTGGGGTTACGTTTATAAGGAATCCTTCTCCTTTAGAGACATACATTGAAATATTTACTTATTAAACTATATGATGTCTAGGATTTGCCTCAAAATAAACCAGTGTGGGCGGAGTTAGGAGAGAGGTACAGAAGAAATGGTATAAGCCTTGAGGTGGGAATTACTAAATCTGAATGATGGGTGCCTGGGGGGGGGTCAACACATTGTTCTTTTATGCTTGAAATTTTCCATAAGAAAAGTTCTAAAAAAAAAAAAAAAGAATGTAGTCAGTTACTGGAACTTTTAGCATTTAACAAGCATTACAGTGTAGAAGAAGTAAGCTGCTACAGCTCTTTTTTATAGATTTAGAGAGAAAGAGAGCGTGCGCACGTGGGGAGGGGCAGAGGGAGAGAATCCAAACAGACTCTCCACTGAGTGCGGAGTCCCACGCAAGGCTCGACCCCACAACCCACGAAATCATGACCTGGGCCGAAACCAAGAGTTGGACACCCAACCGACTGAGACACCCAGGAACCCCACAGCTCTGTTTGTTTGTTTGTTTGTTTTTTAAGACTTTATTTATTTATTTGAGAGAGAGAGAGAGAGAATGAGCAGGGGTAGGGGCAGAGGGTAGAGGGAGAAGCAGACTTCCTGCTGAGCAGGGAGCCTGCCACGGACTCCACAACCTGAGCCAAGGCAGACACTTAACTGACTGAGCCACCCAGGCACCCCTCTGCTTCTCCCTCTGCCTCTATCCCCCAACTCACGCTCTCTCTCTAATAAATGAATAAAATCTTTAAAAAAATAAATAAAAGCTTATGAAACGACCCAACATTTATTTTTTTTCCTGAGGTCCAATACTTAAATCTGAGGAAGAAAAACTATAGCAAGTGATTCAATATGTAAGAGAACAAAGACTTTACTGAAAGAGAAGAATACTCTGCCAAGATAGCAAATCAACAAGTGACATTCTAAATGAATCAAATTTAAGTGCATTCAAAAGGATATCTAAGAAAAATCCAACCGCCGGGAAGGAAGATAAGCATGGCTTTTGCATATCTATGACAAATACCCTCTGGGCAAAATAATAATTACATATATATATATATTTTTTTTTTAAGATTTTATTTTCAACCACCCAACACGGGACTCGAACTCACCACCCCAAGATCAAGAGTTGCACACTCTACCAACTGAGCCAGCCAGGTGCCCCAATAATTATAATTTAAACAAAAGTACATCTGTACAGAAAAATGGTCATGTACAATAACAGAGGCTCCTAGGTGAGATAACAGTTTAAATTTAAAAAAAAAGTTTTGAAAGGTTTGTATTCTTTATTATTAGGAGAGGGGAAGATTTTTACACAAAAGACAAATAATGAAAACAGCAGAAATAAAAGCTATCAAGAAAAATAAGCATGGGGAAAAGGATGCAAGGCAGTAAGAGGGAAGAAAAAAGCCTTCCACCAGTGATGAAATAAAATATAAAAGCATATTTTTATCATTTATCTCAATCTGGGAGGAAATAATACAATGTCAAGAGCAATCAACAGAACAATATACAGGTGTCATATCCCCTAAACTCAAGCAATTTTATTCCCTATATCACGCCACAAAATATTTTAAAGCTTTCCACATGAAGTGATAGAAATCTATTAAGCTGAGCTACGGAGAATACAGTGGTAGCATCTATTAAATCCACAAAAGATCACAGTATTTATTTCTATTAAAAGCTGGTTTACTAACTATTCTACAAACCTCCCCCACACAAGAGCCGTAAGGCAAACAACTTTTAAATGAGCCTGCTCCAAGAAGCTTCTAGTTTAGCAAGGGAACATGAGATTGTACATTAAAGAGCAAATGCAAAAACAGTTTGCTACTAGGGTTTGGAGTAGGAATAGCTCTTTCAGTTTGTGTATAGAGAGAGATGGATTTACACAGGCCTTAAGAACAGCATGGGAACGGCGTGGGGTGGCTCAGTCAGTTAAACATCCGCCTTTGGCTCAGGTCATGATCCCAGGGTCCTGGGATCAAGCCCCATATCGGGCTCCCTGCTCAGCGGGGAGTCTGCTTCTCCCTCTCTCTCAAATACATAAATAAAATCTTTAAAAAAGGGGGGGGGGTGCCTGGGTGGCTCAGTTGTTAAGCATCTGCCTTTGGCTCAGGGCGTGATCCCAGGGTTCTGGGATCGAGCCCCACATCAGGCTCCTCTGCTGGGAGCCTGCTTCTTCCTCTCCCACTCCCCCTGCTTGTGTTCCCTCTCTCACTGGCTGTCTCTCTGTCAAGTAAATAAATAAAATCTTAAAAAAAAAAAAAAAAAAAGGAACAGCATGGGATTTGGATGTGTAGAGGTGGGAGAGACATTTAAAACAAAACCAGAAAAGCACAAGGTATGTCTACAAAATGAGGACTACAATTTTACATTGATGAGCAGACCACAGCGAGTGTTAGAAAGGAGGTCAAGACCAGATTACAAACCGCCCCAAAGCATGGATTTTATCTGGTGAACAGAGAGCCAGTTGATTATTTCTAGGCACAGGATACACAACTGTGCTTTACACAAGATAACTGAGCCATGGTGTATAGGACCAGGTGAAGGTGTGATTATACACTTAAAGCAAAATGGCAGAATGAAACGTTCAAGGCCAAAGGACGCCTGGGTGGCTCAGTCAGTGAAGGGTACGCCTTTGGCTCAGGTCATGATCCCTGGGTCCTGGGATGGAGACCGGTGTGAGCCTCCCTGCTCAGCAGGGAGCCTGCTTCTCCCTCTAACCTGCTGCTCTGCGTTCTTTTGCTGACAAATAAACAAATAAAATCTTGAAAAGAGAAAAGAGAAAAAAAAGAAGAGAAAAAAGAAAAGAAAGAAAAAGGAAAAAGAAATGAAACGAAAGAAACAAAATGAAACGAAAACAAAACGTTCAAGGCCTCAACTACAGTAACAGCCATGGGAATGATGGGAGAGATTAGAGAGACTTCACAGGCTTTGCAACTGACTAGATATAGCACAGCTAGTAGAGACCTCCAGTGTTGCTAGAATACCTCATTTTCACAAGAAACTAAAAAACTAGATTTCTAAGCCAATATCCTAATTCCTAAACGCAAACAGAGCACATGTGCTCCAATGTCTCTCAGCGAAGCCTTCTGGGGCCATCCCACTTACAATCACACACTGCTACATTGTCTCCAACTAATATACTATGCTTTCCACTTTATCACTGTCTCGTACTACTACAATACAAGCTTTATAAGGGCAAGGCTTATTGGGTTTGTTCACTGCTGCATTCCTGGAGCCTAGAAGAGTACCTGGAACATAGTAGGCACTCAATTAATACCACGTTAAATGAGCACATGAATGAAGTTGTGAGACAGACACGGCCTGAAACTGCCAGTCTGAGATCTAAGGACAGTTTCAGCCTCGTCAGACAGGGAAGGTGATACTATTGACAGCGAAGTGGGACACTGGACAGATGGAACAAGTTTTTTTATGGAAGATGCCAAGTTAGGTTTTGAACACAAAAACATTTAAAGTATACATGGATAAACCAAGTGGTGATATACTATAAGCAGCTGGAAAACTGGTGATTTAAAAGGAGTCACCTTGTAAATCACTTAACTCTCAGCTTGTTTCCCAATCTCTAAAAAGAAGGGGGGAGGGGACCGAGGAGGGATTACCACCTCATTCACATGGACACTGAAGATGAAACACCTACAAAGAAAGGTATCTGGCCTAGCATCTGACACAACAGGAATTAAATTTGTTTTTTAATGTAAAAAATATACAAAGCTGACTAAATTAGCTTCCACAGGACTAAAATTTACTTAAGCAACAATTTTTTTAATATCTAAAAAATTAAGTTTTCTTCTACATTCTTGAGACCCAGCCCCCCCCCAAAAAACCTTTCTTGATATTATTACGAATCATGAGTTACTGTATGGAACCACAAAATACAATGACGCCATGAGGAACTAACAAGGCATACACTAATTTTCTGAAATAGAAACTTCCCATACTGTATGCTGAAGGCATTGGAAGGTTCTTTTCCTAGTTGTTGGTGGTGATTTTTAAGTTTACTATTACTTTTTAAAAATAATCTCTACATAACATGGGGCTCAAACTCATGACCCCAAGATCAAGAGTCCCATGCTCCTTCGACTGAGCCAGCCTGGCGCTCCCCCTCCCCCAAGTTGTTGGGTTTTTTTTGTTTGTTTTTTGTTTTTTTTAGCCAGATTTGAGAGCTGTCACTGGGCTACCATCCTTTAAAATATTATTTGTGGGGGCACCTGGGTGGCTCAGCTGGTTAAGCATCCAACTCTTGGTTTCAGCTCAGGTCATATCTCATGGGTCATGGGGACGAGCCCCACATGGGACTCCACACTCAGTGGGGAGTCTGCATAGGGATTCTCTCCCTCTGCCCCTCCCCCTGCTCTTTCTCATATAAATAAATAAATCTTTAACTATAAAATGGTATCTGTGATGGGTTATAAAAATCACATAACCAAAGCTCATGAAATTTAATTAAGAAAAAGAATAAATACATTCTAAAAAAGACATTCTCCAATAAATAAAATACTTTTTTTTTAAGCTGTTTGCAGGTTTACAACTAAATTAGTTGGCTGTAGCTGCCAAAAACCTGAGTGATGGAAGTATCACTTATTTAAAAAGGTCTTTTCAAAATAATTTTGTCCAGAAGTCTGTAAAGCAAAAAACTTGACAACTTCCTATGATATACTGAACACCTAGACTCATTATCTAAGGGATAAAAGGTAGCATGTATTATCATTTTCTTAGGTAGCATGTATTTTTAAAGTTTTACATAGTCAAAAAATTTAGTTAAACAGGGAAGAATAATGTTAATCAGCAACCATGTTCATTACCACCCAACAGGCTATAAATCACACTAGCCCTAGAAGACATTTTTTTTTCCCCCTCAAGTGTTACGTTTCATTTAAACCTTCCATGTCAGAAATAAAAGTAAGTACTGGCAATATCTAAGTAAATTTTATTTTTTTTAAAGGCAAAAATCTTCATAACTTAGCTCTTCTCAGATGTATTCTGTTACCAGATTCCCAAATAATAAAGTAAAAAATTCAAAAGAAAAATTAAGAGTCGTAAGTCACAGCAAATAATTTTTCCAATAGATTTTAGAAAAAGGAAGTATATCAGAAAGATATATAGGAAATCTAAGCCCCACTCCACAACCAACAAAATGTTTTATAAAGCACTTAGAAAGTCCAGTAGTCAGAGATGACCCAGTTGCAGAAACACTAGTGAGAGAAAAGTGAAGGGAAATACTGAAAAATGATGCCATTTTGAGACCAAAAATATAGTCAAACCAGAAAATGTAATATTTTCTAAATATTCCAGTTAAGCACCTCTAAATATTTAGAAGGTTATCAATTAAATATAAATAGCTCTTCAATAAGCTTCACTGCTTTGCTATTTTATGGCAACTGGGTGTTTTGTTTACTTTTCATTAAAAATGTACAAATCCATGTACATATGTTAACAGTATATTAATTATACAGGATATTAGTCTTCCTTAACTCATGAAAGGTTAATCAAAAGCTTAATTTTAGGGGTGGCTGCTGGCTTAGTCAGTAGAGCATGTGACTCTTGATCTCAGGGTTAAGTTTGAGCCCCTAATTGGGTGTAGAAATTACTTAAAAATAAAATCTTAAGGGGTGCCTGGGTGGCTCAGTTAGTTAAGCGTCTGCCTTTGGCTCAGGTCATGATCCTGGGGTCCCGGAATCAAGCCCTACATCAGGCTGCCTGCTCAGCAGGGAGCCTGCTTCTCCCTCTCCCATTCCCCCTGCCTGTGTTCCCTCTCTTGCTGTCACTCTGTCGAACAAATAAAATCTTTTAAAAAATAAAAACAAAAAATAAAAAGCTTTTCATGATTTCATTTGTTATAGCTTGATTCAAAGGTTAAAAAACACTATGTTAAAAACAAATCATCTACCAAAAGACCTGCTTATAATCTTAAGCATAATGACATTACGGCTATGTATATAAATGTCCTTATTTTTAAGAGGGGCCAACTGATTTATGTAGTTGTTAAACAACAACATCTGAGATTTGCCTTACCATAGTTCAGAGAGGAAAAAAAGAGATGTGTGGCAAAGTCCTGATAATTGAAAAATTTTAACTGACAGAGTTTTATTAAACTTATCTTTAATTTTGTGTACAGCTGAAAAATTTCATAATAAAAATCAATTATTTACTTTTATTTTATTTCCAATATCTATCATGTCTTCTTTTTTTTCATCAGAAGATTGTATATATCCAACTCCACTCTGCTTCTATGGAAGGTGACACTCACTGTCAAGAACTAGTCAAACATCCAGTTTAAAACCTACAGATTTAGAATACAGCTTTGAACTGCAGAGAAGAAAATACTTAAAAGATTCTCAAGACATAAGACACCCCAGAGACACCAAGCTCACAACGAAAATCTAAACGAATGATCTAGAAAAATTGTTCAAAAAAATTTGCCGGCGGGCCCCACGTGGGTGGTTCAGTAGGTTAAGAGTCCGACTCTTGACTTCAGCTCAAGTCACGATCTCAGGGTCGTAAGATCAAGTCCCACGCTGGGCTCTGTGCTGAATGTGGAGCGCTCCTAAAATTTTGTCTGTTCCTTGCCCTCTGCCCCTCTCCCACTCTCTAAAAAAAAAATTTTTTTGGCGGGGGGCAATTTTTAGACGTAGGACACATTAAAAGATACTGCTACCTAATTACAACTTCCAGTTTTCCTGTTCTCAGTATGGAGGTAGATGACACCACTGGCCACATGTCAGAGAAGTAAACAGAAAGAACCCTGTCATTCCAGAGGCAGACTACCTAATCACAGTAGGCTAGAGAAGAAAAACAAATGAATCACAACCTTAAGGATGACAACAGCACCTGAACTTGAGAACTTTGAAGTCAAAGGCAACATATGATTTCCCCATAAATGATACAGAAACATGCAAATAGTCCAGTGGCCCTCTGCAAAATCCTAATGGAAACATCTATTTAAAATACATCCTATCTCCCCTTCTGGGCTGTCTGCTTCTTCACTGTGCCATCCACAGTTCCAGGACAAAGTGCATCATGAAACAGCTTCTCAGTAAGCAAAATTTAATATGGCCTTATGGAATATCTATATCATGTATTTGGTATCCATGCTTTCAATGTTCTTCTCTTCTCTAATAATCTTTGAAGACTTTACTTCCTTTGTTTTAAATACAGACCAGTTTTCACCGTAACACCTGACATGTAGATTGCAATGTCACTCAATGAAAACAGTTAAGTGACGTGTTCAATAATCCCTACCCACAGACATTCTAATCAAGGCATATGTGAATCATTTACGTTAAGCAGTGACTTTTTTTTTTTTTTTTAAAGTAAGCTCTATGCCCAACATGGGGCTTGAACTCATTACCCTGAGATCGGGAGTCCCAGGCTCTGCTGACTGAGCCCGCCAGGCAGCCCAGCAGTAACATTTTTAAAGGAAATATTTTCTTTGCTACTCTCCAAGTGACATAAATTGTATTACAACTGCGAAGTGTTGTGTAAAAATTAATAAATACAAGCAGTGGTACCCATTCTACAGATAGAGGTTACAGTAAAGTGAAAAACAATGGATCACAGAAAATGTGAGCAAGAGGAGATCTTAGATATGTGGTTATCTGTTTCTTTTTATAAAATAGTCAACAATCTCAAAGTCATGGAGCTACTTATGGAGAGATCCAGGTCTACAACCCAGGCCATGACTCTTTTTCCTTTCCTTCTCCATACTGTCTAATTATGAGTTTGTGTCTCTAGACACTAAGAATTACCCAGAGTAATTTTATTTTATTTTTTTTTATTTTTTTTAAAGATTTTATTTATTTATTCGACAGAGATAGAGACAGCCAGCGAGAGAGGGAACACAAGCAGGGGGAGTGGGAGAGGAAGAAGCAGGCTCACAGCAGAAGAGCCTGATGTGGGGCTCGATCCCAGATCACTGGGATCACGCCCTGAGCCGAAGGCAGACGCCCAACCGCTGTGCCACCCAGGCGCCCCCCAGAGTAATTTTATAACTTCAATAATCTCAAGAATCTCTTAAAGCAAGTTCTTTAAAATTCAATATAAATGCCTGTAAACCCAGAGGAAAGGGGAAAGAGAACACACATGCACAAACAAACCATCAGTGTGCCCTTACAAATCACTGCTCTAAAGTTCTGGTCACAAGTACCTCTTCATTCCCTAGTTTTTTCCAGAACACGAAGGACCAACACCTGCTGTTCCCTTTACTACTCCACGTTCATTAGGCATAGCAGATGCCAAATATTAACACCTTAACCTCGATTTCATAAAAATTAAACAAGGGAAGAGAGTAGCACAGACTCAGGCTTTTTAAAGCAATACATGTGCAAAGGACTAAGTAACAGGTTCGAGATCACTGTCATGATTTATACTGAATAAAGCAGAACTACAGACGAATACAGGGGATCGAATGCAGAGTTAAAGCACGGTCCACCAATGCAGAGCACGCTGCATTCCAAAACTCATGAATATGTCTGTATTCAACTGAGCCTCGTTTCTATTACTCATCTGGAAGAGGTAGCAGCAATTATGTGTTGGAAGTTTATTTTTTATTTTTTAAAGATCTTATTTATTTGACAGAGAGAGAGCGAGCACAAGCAGGGAGAGCAGCAGAGGGAGAGGGAGAAGCAGGCTCTCTGCTGAGCAAGGAGTCCAGTGAGGGACTTGATCCCAGGACCCTGGGATTATGACCTGAGCCAAAGTCAGATGCTTAACCGACTGAGGCACCCAGGTGTCCTGTGTTGGAAGTTTAATAAAGGCCTACACAATGTTAAAAAAAAAAAAAAAAAAAAAAGAGGGGGGATTAAAATGTAATCTAATGTCATATGGAAAATAGCAGTGTCTTCTTGATTGAAATTCTGCTAAAAACTTTATGAAAGGGTAGTTAGTAGGCAAACACGCTTTTTGGTATGTTCAAGTAGCTATTATAAGCTATTTTTAACATCTTCATGAGTAATTAGGATGAAGGAACTTGGATGACAACTTTCAACAGAAACTGGAATGTTGCTTTTTTTCAAAAAAGTCCACAGTGAAAATAAGCAAAAGAAGTGAAATGTTAAAATGGGGGGGGAGGTGCTTTTAAAGAAAACACCCTACCATAAGAAAATAACCCCAAAATGATTAGATAAGCAGAAAACCCTGGAAAGCCAAGAGATGGGAGGTGAAAAGGGGGACTGCACACTAGGTATGCAATGTGATACAGCGAGCGTGGCTGAAGCTGTTTTAAGCATCATACAAGTAACAGGTGACAGCGCCGAGGGGACACTTTCTCGCCATGCGAGCAGTCACTTAAGACCCGTAGAAATGATTAACATGCAGTAAGAAACAGGTTGTCAGGTACAACTAAGAAGTAGGCAAGTGATAAATAATGATAGGGAAGCTAGCTGAGTAATTTAAAGTCTGAGATTTAAAAAACAGTAAGAAATAAAGGCTGTATTGTTATGAGGTATGGGAAGGAAATTAAAAATCAGGTTTCTCACAAGGAGTGCTTCCTGAATAATTAATGTGGAAAAAAATTTTTTTTTGGCAAAACAAGAGAAAACAAACCTAGACACACACAACAGCGGGTGTATATATAGTAAGAAAATGTGGCATCGAAAAGGTGACAAAACTATTAGGTTTCCTTCTCTCCTGTTTGTACCACGGGGTCAAACAGGACTGACAGGTTCAGATGCCACTAAGTGAAAGAACGGCGGGCTGCTGTCACTACCACAGGGCTGAGGGCTGTTCTGAGAACACCTTTCAATACGACTAAATAACCTCGGCCAGTGAAGCACAGAGTTTTAGGCTTTTTCCTAAGCCATCTTTTAGAATGTGAGTGGGGCCTAAAGCGGCCTTCCCATCCCCTAACCCTCTCGTCTCACTGCCCAGATATTACCAGTTAATTTTATAAAGAAATGTTTATACATGCACACAGTCCCATCATCACAGACACACAAGTGTAAAGCGTTCTGCAGACACCTTTCTCCAAGGAACCCATGGAGGACATCTTGATCTGGACATACAGATCTAAGCGCCTCCCCCTTTTAAAGCTTGCACAGTATCAAAGAACTGTAGCTTAAGCAGCCATTAGTGACACGGTAGTTCATCGTCAGTTTCTTCGCTATGCAATGTCACAACGAACACTCCAGTACAGGCCAGCTGCTATACTTTTTCAAGTTTCTGTTTGCAATTTCCAGAAGTGGAACTTCTGGGTCAAAGAGATATATACCTAATTCTGATAAACATCCTTCAAAAAGATTGCATCCAGTTACTTTCTAACCACCACCACATCTGTGTTCCTCACACCCTCACCAATACCGGTATTAAAGCTTTTACAGAGAAACAAAGTTCATCTTTAAAGACTCCTGCAACTGCCATTTGTACCTCAAATTGCTGTTCACCGATTCAACTGCAGCCCTGGCTGGGTCCCCCAAGGAAACAGGATCCACCCTACTGACCTTCCTTCTTGCCTCCCTAACACAGCACCTGCATGTGAAGACGGCCCTTCAGGATTCATGGACAAAAACGCACTAAGATATGAAGCACCTTTTATCAGCTACTTCAAAGACAAGACTAGCCAACTAAATCTCTAAATCTCATTTAACCTCAAAGATAGGTTCACTCCAGCACCTGGGCAGAAAACGGTGAAAAAAAGGAAAGACTTTAGTCTGACATGGCATCATTTAATTAAATGACAGGAACTGTATTTTACCTACCTCTCTAAATACGTAAAGTATTTGCAACTTCTGTATCTATGCCCCAAAGAGGACGTGAGGTTAATTTCTTATTTCTTGGGTAGACCTGATATTTTAAATAGTTCCTTATACCAAACTACTTCTGCTATTACGGCATACAAAATAATGAATACTCACACAAGATTTATTCAGATTTACACATAACACCTAACAGATATTTAACCTTTTAAGAAATAATGTTAGTCTCCAATTTACTAAAAGCCGTAGTTTATTCTTGAGTACTAAAAACAAGAGATCTCGTAGGAAATAATTCAAACATATAAAATGGTACTTACCTTCCATGGATCTATATATTTATATACTATTTGATTTTCTAGTTACAAATATCATCAAGTGACTTTCTCATCATGGAATATCAGGATTTTCACCTTACCCCCCCCCCATTCCCTCTCTCTATCCATGCAACACAGGTACACACCACTGCTGGTCAAACTGATATTCAGAGATTACAATCCTAATGACTATGTAAATACTAGTCACTGCTGAGACATACAGATATGACCAAGTTTTTTCTTTTCAGTATTTTTTCCCCAAGGAAATAATCACTGCCTTAAACTAAGCAAACAAGAAACCAATGCATCTGTCATTAATCTGTCCCTCAACTCTGATAGAACTGTCTCAACATGTTTAAACACATCAAGGCGAGTATTTGTATTTGAGTGTTTTCCCTCACAAATTTACCTTTCTCATCTTTGGCTTGATCAGGTAGCATACACTCCACTCCCTAAGCATATACTGGCTGGATGGCAAAGGAAGGGGACTCACGAATATGCCAGCAGAAGGAAGCCAGAAAGGGGCTGATCCCTGACTGCAATATGCCCAGGAGTAATTAAGAATTTCTCTCTTGAAAAGGAACCACTAACATCACTTTAAATAGAAAATATTCAACATCCGTACTACCTAGATGATAAAACCCAGGACTGCAGAGTCACATGTTAGAGACTGACAGGACACCAAGAAGTCCAAATGCCTAGTCACCTCTGTGCCACTCAGTTTCACAAACTCACCCGCTTTCAGAGTTTCCCTACTTCAAAAGAGGGCTTTTTTTCCAAGAACACAGACTTTATAAGAAAATGAGTTCAGAATTCTAATGGTTAGAGGGGTGGACTCATTAATGTGAATCTCAGCTTGATCATCTGCTTGCCATACGGTCGTGGGCAGTCACTTAAACCTGTGTGTGCCTTTGTTTTTTTCAATGTAAAAAAGGAGTACAGTAAATACAAGATTAAGGAAAGACTCAGTATTTGCTATTATTAATACTCCAAAAACCGTATCTGCAGCTTTAACAGGGTATATCTATCATTCTAGTCTGTCTTGGTTACTAACATATAGAACTGAAATTACGTATCTTAAATCTTAAGAGTTATATACATGGATGACTTTTTACTTTTAATATGCGTAGATTTTTCTAAGGGGGGGGTTGCAGAAGAAGAGGGACAGAGAGAACCTCAAGCAGGTTCCACACCCAGCATGGAGCCCAACGTGGGGCTCAATCCCATAATCCTGAGATCATGACCCAAACCGAAATCAGGAGTTGGATGTTTCACCGACTGAGCCACCCAGGCACCCCTGCTCCGATCCTTATTATAGTGATGTTAGCAATTACTAACGAGGGGACTATTAACCTATAACTTGTTCCCAAAATGGCATTCTGCCCAACTTCTATGCTGGTGAAGTCCCTTTCCAATTTTTTAAATTGCTATTTACCCTGTTTAGTCACAAATATTAACAGCTATCCCTTTTAGCACTCAAATCGGCTGAGTACTGTTCCAAGCCTTTTGTACTAGGCCTTTTGTACTCTAAACCCTCACATCAGCCAGGGAGACAAATTACTATTACAAAGACACATTTCTACCACATTCTTCCTCTCTGCCTTTCCAGCCACACTGGTCTTCTTTCATTTCCTGAAACACAACAAGCTCTCACCCTCCTCAGGGCCTTTGCAATGGCTACTTCTTCTGGCTAGCCCTGACTTCCCTGTTTCTACAGATAGCTGGCTTCCTCTTATCCTTTATGGTGTGTCTCAAATGCCACTTCCTCAGATACCTTTCTGATCACCTGAAGTACACGCCCCAACCGACCCCCAGTTATTCTCTACCTACATCCGTTTCTGTGTAGGTCTTACCAGAAGTACTATTCTGTTTACGTCCTCCTTCACCTCCAACAAAATTCAAGTCCCAAGAGGGCAGGAACCTTATCTGACTTGTTCTTTGCCTGGATTATAATGAGTGCTCAACAAAGACTGCTACATGAATAATGTGAAAAATAAAAATAAATTAATAATGTGAACGGGTGCCGATCACTATGCTAGACAGTGAGATATGGAAATAAGAGAGTACCTGCCCTCATACAGCTCAGGTTCTAGTGGGAAAATGACAAGCAGTCGCGTTGGGTGTCTACCTGCCACTCAGGTCATGAGCCCTGCGTCCTCCTCAGCGGGGAGCCTGCTTGTCCCTCTCCCCCTGCTCATGCTCTAATAAATGGACAGGATCTTAAAAAAAAAAAAAAAAAAAAGTTACCCCGAGGGAGCGAAGGAGGCTTAACAAAGGTGCTCCTAATCTTGGAGAGTGGGAAGGGAAAGGGTATTTTCAGGAGGCAGTGATGCCAGCTAAACCTAAGGGGAGATTAACCCTTTGTTCTTACATGGCAGCTACAGGAAGTTTGCTCCAAACACATGAAATAAGATGACCCCCAAAGCTCAACTCAATATCGGCACATAATAACCAAGAAGAAAAGTGTGCAAGCCACCTAAAGGAGCCAAACTGAACATATTTATATATGTAAAGAAAAAGGTACCAACAGGAAGTGCAGCCCTGCAAGCACTGAGGGAAAAATCAGAGAAAAAGGTTGGCAGGGGCCACTCAAGAAACTGAGCTGGGTAGGAGCTTTTGCTCACGAACAGGAGTTTTCTGGTCACAAGCGATCTCTCCATTACAAGATGATGGCATCATCAGATTATGACAAGCCATTAAACATCTGATTCATCTCATTGGTTTTGTTCTGATTTCTTCTCAGATAACCTTCTAGTTATGGTATGGGCTGCTAGCGATGTCCGCCTGTAAGGAGACAGCCCACTGGTGCACGCTGTAAATAATAACACAGGCTTTCCAATTTTACCTTTCAGACTCATGAGCTTGGTTAATCTGAGGCCAGGGAAGTGGATCTGCCCTTATTTTACCAATTACATACCTGGAGGTGGGGAGTCTCTCCCAACAAAGGAAGAGGTTAGCCTGATTTCAAACAGAGAAGAAAAATGTTTAGGATTTAAGAAAAACAGCTGAGGTGTATCTGACAGATACAGAAGGTGAACGAAGACGGCCAAGCCAAGGATAATTCTAATATTTTAGAACGGAATTATCTGGGGATGGCAATACCATTCAGCAAGAGAGCAAGAACAATCAGAGGGACACAAAGACTTACAGAGATGCCCTATTTAGGATATGTTAAATCTGCAGTCTCCTAAGGACAGCTCAGTGGAGATGTCCAGTAGGCATTTGGCCACCCAAGACTGGAACTCAAAAGATAAGGAATTTTTAAATTTTGGAGACACTTGTATTAGGGCAATAGATAAATTCACCCAGTGCATCAACTAACAAGAGATGAAGACCAACTGGGGAACCTGCGCAAACCCAGGAATTAAAGGACAGAGAAGAGGAATCTGCAGGGTAGCCCGTGAAACAGAGACACGCACCTAAAATTGTTTTCAAACACTTGTTAGGTGGAAATTCAATATCAGGTTTCAACAATTACATCTACAACTTTTTTTTTTACAGAGAAAGTACAAGTTTTAAAACAAAAACAATTTGCTTAAAGTTACTGAAAAAGACACAGAAGTTCTTTCAGAACACCATAATATGGCTTCCTGGGACAGGAAGGAAATCAATGAGATACACCCTCCTGACTTACCAGTACTTCAAAAAGTTAAATAAAGCTTGTTGAAAGGAACAAAGAACGTTGTTCTTTTGGGACCTACTTTAAAATGTTAAAACCTTGCCAAGAGTTCAAAGTCCATGATGCTAACCACCTTTGGATGAATTTCCAAGGTGGAGATAAAAGTTCCAATGTGTATTTTAATGACTAACATTGGTTTTGAGAGACGTAACTACCCACTTACACTCTAGAACAAGCCAAACCTTCAGGCTCTACGAGGTCCAGGATATGGCACAGTATTATTCTCCCGAACAGTGTCACTGGGTTTGTTGACTCACTGAGTTGAAAACTTTGTCATCAAGAACTATTTATTTATTTATTTATGGCAATGCCAAGTGCTAAAAAGTGAACTGTACCACACTTCCTAACCTATCATAGTTGACAGTTTTGCTGGAGAAGACCAAACTACTTCAGAAAACACCTGGGATTTCAATACAAGTTGCAAAGTTAAGTGCCAAATAGTGGTTGGAAATGCAGGTGCCTGGGTGGCTCAGTTGGTTAAGCAGCTGCCTTTGGCTCAGGTCATGATCTCAGGGTCTTGCTCAGCAGGGAGCCTGCTTCTGCCCATTCCCCCTGCTCATGTGTTCACTCACTCTGTCTTAATAAGTAAATAAAAATAGTGGTAAGATAGGTCAAATGAGGGAGTCATTACTAAAGACTGGATTGCGTAAGAAGAAAATGGGGTGGGAACCAGACTTTTAAAGAAAGGCAGGACAGTCAAGATAAGCAATGTGAGGTAACAGGAGTATTGCAAGCAGGATAGAGATATGAGCGAAGGCACAGATGCAGGAACCAGCTGATCAGTCTTTCTGGAATCAGAGATTCATGCAGCCAGGCAACAGTCAGTAAGGCCAGAGAAGCAGGCTGCAGAAGAAGACTGCAGAGAGCCAGGCCACAAAGTTTTGTACTTTATCCTATGGACAGCATACAGCCAGTGATGGTTTTACACACAGGTGGGTGGTGGAAGATTTTGGAAAAGCAAGATACTGGAAAGATTAATCTGACAACTGTGTAGAAGAGGTAATATGATTGTGGTAGGGGTACACACATGTCAAAACTCATCAAACTGTACACTTGACATTGCTGAATTTTATAGCACATAAATCATACATCAGTAAGGCCAATTTAAAAAAAAAACAAAGAACAAAGGTAAAGACAGGGATAAGATTAAGTATTTAAAAATACAGGCTGTAAAAAATATATAGGCTATAAAATTCTGAACAGCTGATAGTTGAGGTTAATTCAGCAACGTGCTGAAGCCAGCTGACTCTCTGTATTTCTTCCCAACTTCAAGTTCAGGGACATCACATCTGTACTCTGAAACCAGCCACGGCAGAGTATTTACACTTCAGAAATCAGCAAATGCTACAAATCAAGGCTTTATTCCCCCAGGGCAGTTGTTCAACATTCACCAGCACACCACTGTGTCATTTCTACACAAGGTCTAGTATGAATATGGCACTAAACTCAGAGTATCTCAACATTTTCTTCTAATTCGAAATAATGACATAGTTCTGAAGCACCATTTCTTACTTTTATCCTCAGATGCTTACCAAAAAAGTATTAGGTTTAAGAGCCTAACATTTTATTAGTTTGTGGAACTAAAGCACGCCTATGAATTAAGACAGAAACCTTTGTTTGCATCTCTCAATCAAGGTTTTCTAGCTATTATGTGGTTCCCCTGGGACTAACACCAATTGATGATGATAATGCACAAAAAATTCCAGCATTCACACCATTATAGGAAAGGCTAATTGCATGGGCCTATTATCGGAATATGCTTTCCTAGTTTAAACCAGTTGCATTTCAATAGAGTACAGAGCATTTTCTAGAGAAACCCTACTGTGAAAAGATGAACTTTTGTCTTAACAACTTTAGTTTCAAAAACTATTCACTTATAGATGCCTATTTCACATCTCTGAAGCAAAATGGCTCATTTGTTATGTAGATTACTAAGCAATCACTTAAGAATAAAGAGGTTTCTTCTTTAGAGGCTCCAGCTAACTATCTGCACAGGCTCCATCTCAAAATCAGCCAAGTATGCTTCTAAATATGACAGCAAATAACTGTTTGAACCTTTGTGATTTAACTGCAGAGAAATACAAACATGTACCTCCTTCCTATTTTCCATCCCACTTTCCAGGGGCCAACCTGGGGTTCCTCCCAAGAAAGGCTGCCTTTTAGAGCTCTTGGCGTCTATCTGCAAAGGTAAGAAATCAGGGTCTAGGAGGCGGGTACATCAAGAGGTACAGTACGCTGATCGCTGCAGCATGTCTGATTTCCTGAGTCCGTCCTTAACAGACTTAAGTTTTGTTTCAAAAGCTAAGTCCATTACTTAATTCCTCCTGAATAAAAGCCAATTTAACTCACTTGTATCTGAAGTACACTATTTTACTTTGGAACACTAATCCCCATCTATACCAAGTTTCTACTAGAAAATGCATAGGTATGCATTTTTTAAAAGATTTTATTTATTTATTTATTTATTTGAGAGCAAGCAAGCAAGAGAGAACAGCAGAGAGAGAGAGAGAAGCAGGCTCCCCGCTGAGCAGGGAGCCTGACGTGAGGCTCGATCCCAGGACCCTGAGATCACGACCTGAACCGAAGGCAGATGCCTAACTGGCTGAGCCACCCAGGCGCTGCTGCATTCAGGGTTCAGAGATGCTAACATTTTCATCATGTGGATTTCATTTCATCTAAAAAGCCCCTTCTCAGAAGAAGGGAAATAAGATGACATAAGAATGATCATGAAGAACTATGAAATATAAGGAGCAGGGAGAAAATGTCGGGTGGGGGGGGTGGCACGTGGAGAAGTGACTGGAAATGTGGGCAGAAATATTTAAGAATCACCAAGGTATTAACATCCCCTGCCCCACAGACAACTGGGGGTGTGGGGAGGGTGGGAGGTATTCATCAGACATGTACACTTTGATGAAGCACCCCACGAGTTCCAACCAACATTCCAAATGAAGAGCTGCAGCTTTAAGGAGGGCGCTGCCAGGCCATGAAGAGCATACAAGGGTCAGCTCCAAGCCCCAGGCCTGTCCACTGAGCATTTTTTGCACCACAGACCCTGGCCCAAGGATCTTTTCCTTTTGCCGCTTTCCTTAGGCTTTTAATTCCCCTGGAAGACTAGAAATTAGAACCCCCCAAAAGGGAAGAAAAATATACCTGTGGCCCTAACTCTTTACTAATATTTACCATTCTTCAAAATGTCCAAGCTCGGATGTACAATGTACAGTTCTAAGAGCTGGGAGGACAAAGGTATATAAGACACAGGATCTACCCTCCAAGGAGCAGCCTGACAACGGGGGTGGGAGGGAGATAAAGCCACAAACACACAGCTGATTATAAAGTGTAACTGCTCATGGGGGAAACCAAGAATGCTATCGGAGCACACACAAGACAGGAAAAGCACCTATGGCAGATATGGAGATGGGCGTGGGAGTTCCAGGAAGGCGCTGAGGAAAATGCAAAGCTTGAGGTGAATACTAAAGAATAAAGGCAAGTTAACCAGAAGAAGAAAGGGGGCCATGCAGAACAGTCAGCCACTGTCCTCTGAGAAGGCTGGTCCCCCGCAGGGTGGGTGCAGCTCCGCATCTTGGACCTTCACCATAGGAAGGCACTGTCCCTCCCTCTCTATGAAAAGGACCTTCGATACCCATGTGGGGCTTTAAACCACAGGCACTGAAGAGCAGCAACTAAGGGGTTTTAAGGAGGAAGTGGCCAGACCGGGTGTACTAAACACAGGATCAATCTAGCAGCAAAGTGAAAGGTAGCCTAGAAGGAGACAGAAACGAGCCACAGGGAGCCCTGAAGCTGTGAGATGTCCTGCAACAGTCCAGGGAGATCACAAGGGCCTGAATAAAGCAGTGGGGCTGGGGTGGAGAGAAGGGGGGAGGGCAGAGATCTCAAGGAGGCAGAATAAACAGGATGAAGGAGGAGTTAAAGGGTCATTCAGATTTCCCACTTGGGTGAACACACACACACACACACACACACACACACACACACACACACACAGTCTGACTTTGGAGGACAGAATACAGAAATCAATAACAGACATGTGAAAGTTTTAGGGGCCAGTTGGGATATTTCTGGAGAGAAGTTTGAAAGACAGGAAGCTATACCAATCTAGAGTTTGGGAAACAACTCAAATGAAGGTGTAAACATCTGATCATTTTATGGTAACGCATGTTACCTGAAAAGAAGACTGAGGATGAAGACCCTGGGAAAACCAACCTTTAATAAATCTATGCATCGACATACAGATGGGGCATTCAGATGTTTTGCACACTGATTCAAGACTGTGACAGGGATGCAAGGTACAGTCAGAAATGCACCCTGGGCTTTAGGGAAACGGGCTTTGGAGAAAAACCAAAGAGTGGTAGTCCCTCCACAGAGGCTCTGAAAAGGAAGAACGCTCAGGAGGGATGTGAGTCTCAGATAAGGATCCCAGAGGTCAGTCCTGGGTGAACCACATGAAGAACAGAGAGAGATGTGGGAGCAAGGCAAGGCTTTCCAGTGAAACAGAATGGAGAATGTTTCTCTAATCTATGGGTCCATCAACTATGGCACTGTGGGTTTTTGTAAATAAAGTTTTATCATACCATGCCAAGCCCATCCATTTACGTATTATTGATAGCTGCTTCTATGCTGCCAACAGCTGAGTTGAGTAGTTGCAAAAAAGACCATAATGGCCCACAAAGCCTAAAATATTGCCTATTTGGCCCTTTATATAATATTTTTGGCCCACTCCTCCTTTAATCAATAACCCTCGGGCAAAGCCCATCCCCAATTCCTACCTCAGTTTCTTCACTTGAGAAACAAAAAGTACACAATATTTAAATGCAGCAAGGGGCGCCTGGGTGGCTCAGTCAGTTGAGCATCTGCCTTCAGCTCAGGTCATGATCCCAGGGTCCTGGGATTGAGCCCCCCATCGGGCTCCCTGCTCAGCAGGGAGCCTGCTTCTCCCTCTCTCTCTGCCTCTTCCCTCCACTCATGCGCTCTCTCAAATAAATAAATAAAATCTTTTAAAAACAAACAAGTGAATAAATGCAGCAAGAAATTAGAAGGCTCATGAAGACTGTTAACATCAAAGTCATTCATGGAAATTTATGTTCAACCCTTAAAAAATGTTGTGTGATACAACCAACTGTAGTTCCAATTAAAGTCAAGGTTTTGAAGTATATAAAAATTTACAACATATACTTTGAGGAGTATTTAAATTACGGTATTTAAATTACAAGGCAATTTACTGATTCACATGTGATTACAAAATAAAGGAAATCCCTTAAATCCGATTCAGAATGTTATATACCACAGTCTACTCCCAGTAAGCATTCACCTCTACAAAGACTTGATAATAGAAGAGCTGGACCATAAAGCAGATTAAATCACTGCCATCTCCACTACCACTGCCATCATTTCTTGAACACCTACCATGTCCAGATAACTATGCTGAGCCCCTAATGCCCATTTGTCTCATTTAAGCCCTACAATGAGGGCACCCACACATTTAACAGATGAGGAAACTGAGCCTTCGAAAAGTTAAAAGCCTCATCTCCCATCACCCAGTAGAGAGTGAATGGCAGAACCGACAGCTGGTCCAGCCAGTCGAACCAAATCTGACCTCAGAGGCTCTGTGCTCACCCTCAACCCCATACTTTATTGGCTGTTACTTGTTACTCAGAACTCAGAGGAGGGCTCAGAACTGGTTTTGGTATCACCGGCGTGAGAAGGGGAAGCACATCAAGTGTCCCAGCGGGCTCTGGCCTCAGAACCATGACCAGGTACGAGCACCTGCTGCCAGCAGACAATGTGTTCTGGCTTCCAAACGACCTCACAAATGAACTTTCTGACAACCCTGGCTATAAACTGAGAGCAGCCAGCACCAGAAATAAAAGGATCTTAGTAAATCAGATATTACAGTAATGTACTCTAAGAGGTAATACAATACACCCACTCAGTGGAAAGAACACAGGCTTTCACTTCGAACTGACCCAGGTTTGCATTCTGGTTTCAACACCAGCCTATGACAGTAACTTATCTTCTGGGAGCCCTCTCCCTTGGGGAAACAAGACCACCCTCCTTTCCACACGGTCTGGGGAGCTATCAGTACCGTGGTGTACTTCAGTGGGTGAGAGTCAGACACCCCAGGTTTACCACCCAGCCCTGCAACTTACTTGGCATGAGACTGAGGCCTAAGCCTCGGGTTTCTCATCTGTAGAACAGGAACACTGACCACAGAATCTCCCTCTCAGGGTTATTTTGAGGACTGAGAAGATCCCTGAAGTGCTAAAAAGCACAGTGCCTGGCACACACAGGAAGCACTCAAAGAGGCTTATTATCAGTTTAAGTTTTAGACCGAATGACAACTCAACCTCCAACCCTCCTAGAACTGATCTTTAGGCGAAGCAGCATCTTTCCCTGAGGCTATGAAATTAACTTTTATAGCTTTAAGCTTTAAAGTGGCAGAAACACATTTCAAAAAAACAAAAACAAAAAACAGTGGCTTGGCTCTATTTTGTTCAATGGTGGGAAGTTTTCTTCATCTCTAACTTTAAATATTAAATAATGCTACTGGTGCTTTCAGGCAGGCAACGCCCTTAATAAGCCTCCAAACAGAACAACACTATTTTTCCCCACATATGGTTTTCAGAGCACCAGGAAGAAACACTGGAAAGGCATCTGCTGGGAAGTAGAACTTTACTCTTTGTAAAACAGCCTGGCTGCACCTGTGGCCACAACCCAAGCCAACAGGCTAAGAGGCCCAAACCCCAGTCTGCCTGTCTTTCAAAAGAACTCCCCAATCCCCAACATACAGTCACCTTTGAGCCTCACCCCCCCCCACTTCCAAAGCCATAAAAATATTGAGTTCCAGAGTTTTCTTTCAATCATTAGTTCTGGATTTAGAAACAGATCAAAGGCAATGCAAAGACAATCTGTAATAAAAAATTCCTCGTCCTTTGCCAGCCTCCTAAGTCCATCCAGCTAAAATGTCCCTTTCACATCAAATTCAATTATTAATGTCATGACAGAAGAAATTCATAAAAGCCTCTGACTCACAGAAGGTTTTCTCAGAAGCATGTTTTCAGTCTGTATTCCTGCACCTGTTTTTTCCTTCAAATGACTTCATCTTTTTCTGTCTTTCTTTCTTTCTTTTTTTTTTTTTTTTTTACAGGCAGATAATCACATTTATTTAGTCCAGGACTCTAAGACTCTAAACAAACTTTTAACAGGCACTATAGCGGGCTTAACATAGAAGTTCTCTGCCATTAAACATATCCAGTTAAAGGGGGATATAAGAAAAATAGGAGAAGTCTTCTGATACAGCACTGGCTTTACCTAACAGAAATCAACGTGCTTAGCTTTAGGTTAGCAATTTCAAATTTCTCAGTCATTTGCTACAGAATCACAAGTGATTAATGTTCTGTGCTTCTCACTTTTTAAAATACATTTATGCTCAAGTTCTAACAGAACTTTTTCCTAAAAAAAAGCAAGCAAGCCCCACCAAAAATCAAATTCAGGACAAGAACCATCCTCTCCAGCACTATCCAACAGTCCAGGTTCAGATTTTCAAGCCTTACTTTTGTTTTGAAAGCTAAGAGGAAGGAACGTAGCTTTTCTGTTTTAGCTTTCATTCCTGGGGAAATGGAAATAGATGCAAGTCTTCAAGGTTATACCGTGCACGCCGAGAACATCCTGTCCACTTGCCTAGCACACTGCTAGCGTGCTCACAGCTAATGGCCAAACCACCTGCAGAAGTCTCATTTGCTCAGTCCCACACGGTGCCCACAAATTCAAGCTTATGCTGTTTCATTTTGTTTATTTTAGAACAGTCACCTTGTATCCAACTGATCCAGCCCACTTCGGCTGCCAAGGTGTTAACACGTATTCCATTTGCTAAAGGCAGGAAGTAAATACAACAGTTTCAGCCCCTACCCTGAGGACAGATCCTTCATATCCCTAATTCCTTCCTCACCT
>NW_024425563.1:22166963-22178653 GCF_017311325.1 Ursus maritimus | reverse complement strand
ACTGTGTGTGTTGGGGGCTGGGTGCGTGACAAGAGATGACAAGGCTGAGAGAACCAACACGATGGTGGGGGCAGGGGGAAGGGGGGTTCTGAGAGGAAAGGGCACAGGCAGGAATATTGGGCAATACAAACTTTTAATCCAATTCTTTTAATCCCAGTCATGGACTCTCAAAAAGTGTTCTCCCTGGATTAAGTCCTAAACTAATAAAATGCCTTTTAGAGATTATCAGGGAGGGATGTGGGTATTTTTAAAGCATCAAGTAACTAGGAAAGACACTACAACTCTGAACAGTAAGGTTTAGAAGAGTTCTTTTTAAGAATCTACTTGCATATGATTTTCCTAAATTAAAAATAACATCGGGCGCCTGGGTGGCTCAGGTAACTTAGGCATCTGCCTTCAGCTCAGGTCTTTATCTCGGAGTCCTGGGATCGAGCCCTGCATCCGAGCCCTGCTGAGCAGGGAGTCTGCTTCTTCCTCTCCCTCTGCCTCTGCCCCTCACCCCACTCATGCTCGCTCGTTCTCTCTCTTGAGCTAAGTAAATCTTTTAAAAAATAAAATACAAATAACAAATCTATATAGTACTCAATGTTGCCTCAGCATCTCAATAAACACGCCATTTGAATCTCTCCTTAAAACAAACCCAAGTGTGAGATTCATTACCAAGAGCTAAAACTATTTACTGTTCTGCGCTGTACTTATTAACATTTACTCTCTTAAGGCACTGAGAGTTTCAAAATCCTACAATTACCTCCAACTTGGAATCAAAAACTGCTTCTATTTAAATTAGGTGCTGGTAGGCCTCAACTTTCATGCCTTAAAGCAAGACAAATGCTCCTATTAAAAAGGACTGGCAGACGGATGCCTGGCTGGCTCAGTCCACAGACCATGCAACTCTTGATCTCAGGGTCGTGAGTTCAAGCCCCACACTGGGCACAGCGATTACTTGAAAAAAGAAAAAAAGGACTGGCAGCTCGGGAATGCCCAAAGCAGCAAGGACCCCAAAGAGACGGCTCATATCATCATTTATACACACACACAGCTGACAAACAAGAGGCAATCAACCTTTCTACGGGAATTTCTTACAATTATATTCATACTTGCTATGATGTACAGCAAGAGACGCAAAGATCAAAAATACCCTCATGAAAGATGATGTCCAAAAAAACAAATTCTTAAAATTACCAAACCTACACACAACTATGCCAATTTGACGATAGACACAAAATAACCAAGAAGACTGTCCCACCTCAAACCAAGGAGTGTAGATGCCAGCAAACGCATCATGTGCTAGGCTACAGTTATTTCTACTTTGGAAGCAAATGATCAACTCCAGCTCAAAAGAAACATATCGATTTCTATTATCTACTTGTTTCAAAAGGGCAATAATAAATAAGAGCCAAACTAAGGAATTTGAAACTGAAATTAAAACAAAAGCCTGACTGAACATAATCTTTAAAATACCAAAATCCATTTCTAGACTTAAAAATTTTTTTCCTGTTAATACCCTGCTTAAAACCCTCACCAGTGACTCAGTGCCTGCAGAACCAAATTCCCTCAGCCTGCCCACACGTCCGCAGACTCTCCTCTGCCTCTCCCCTGGCCTTGCCAATCCAGGGACTCTACGCACAGTCAGTAACACTCAGTTCTTTGAATGATGTGGTTTTACAGCTCCATGCTTTTGCCTAGTTCCTTCCTCTTCACCTGGAATGTCCTGCAACTTTGTGTGCTGTTGAAAATGCCTACTCATCTTTCAGGACCAAGGTCAACTTTCATCTCTCACAAGAGCCACGTTTCCAAGTGGGCTGCACATCACTCCCTCTTGTGTGTCCCTCTGCCACTCACCAGCTGACAAAGTTCACCTCTCTGTCCTAGAGAACAAGAGCCATGTCTTGCTCTTCTTGGTGGCATCTTTAATGCTTTGCAAGGGTCCAACAGAGAAAAGGCACTCAAAATATTTGATCAGAAAACAGACTGAAACATTGGGACACCATTTCACATCCATCAGATTAGCAAATATTAAAAAGCTAGACAAGTAAGCGTTGGTGTGGATGCGAATAAACAGGAGGTCTCAAAGAAACGTAGTTTTTTGGTATAACCACTTTGAAGAGTAATTTTTTTTTATCTCAAGCAAAGCAAAGATGTGCACCATTAAGACCAGCAATTCTGCATCAGGGCATCCCATTAGGTCTTTATTTGTCAAAAGTGGGTCCCAATTAGCACTTTTTAAAAAATGAGTGGCTAGATACATACCTCGAGGATGCACCTCTCACATTTTATGGCTAATTTTTTCAGCTAAATATTAATTAAGTTATTTTTATAAAGCTATAGTTTCCATTATGCATATATATACACACACACACACGTGTGTGTGTGTGTGTGTGTGTGTACATGCTGGGTCTCAATGTAAAATACATTTCTTATGGTGTCTAATGAACCAAAAAGCCTGAAAAACACTGCTCTACAGAAATACATTTGTGCTCAAAATGACATTCATAAATGTTCTTTACAGTACTATATATAATGGTAAAAAACTGGAAGTAACCTAAATGTACATTAGCAAGATGAATAAGTAAAATATGGTATTGCGTGTAACTTTTATAAATGAGCATAAATGAAGTAGAGCTACTTCTATCAGTATCGATAAATCTCAGTAGTACTGACCTAAAACATAGGATACCATTTATTTAAACATGAAAAACAACGATACAGGTTACTTATGGATACGCACACATATATAAAGAAAGTAAAAAAAAAAAAAAAAAAAAAATCCACAAAACCAGAAAGAGAATTCCAGAAAGTGGCTACTTGCATTTCATGAAGAGAGGGAGGAGAGTAGAATCAGAGAGGACTACACACGGGGCTTCAATGTAACTACAGGTCTTCTCTCTCTCTAAAAAATATAATTTCTGAAGCAGATATGGCAAAATGTTAAGATCTGACAAAAGTGAATAATGGAGTCTCTTCTATTATCCTCACCTTATTTCCTCATCGTATTTGTTGTGGTGCTCAAAATATTTCATCATTTAAAAAATATTTTTAAATGAGCAAAGAACTAGAACACAACAAAAATAAATAAATTAAATAAAACGCAATC
The DNA here is from genome assembly GCF_017311325.1 of Ursus maritimus. Taxonomy (NCBI): domain Eukaryota; kingdom Metazoa; phylum Chordata; class Mammalia; order Carnivora; family Ursidae; genus Ursus; species Ursus maritimus. The sequence continues at coordinate 22,175,559 of NW_024425563.1, read as the reverse complement.
TTGAAAATGTCCTGGTGTCCATAGTTCTAAATCAATACGTATTCCATGTCATTTTTTTTTTTTTTTTTTTGAGCTAACATTTCAGTGTCAGACCTTGTGCTAAGCCCTAGGTACACAATCTCACGTCACTGGTACAATGTGTACTATTATTTTTCTATTAGGCTGACTGCACCTCTGTCTCTGGTCTTTAATCCTGAGGGTCCACATTTTCTGATGGCAGAAAAATGGAGTAATCTATTTCTAAAAGATTTTAATGTGGATTCAAATCAAAAGAGTTTCTTCTGCTGAACTCTGTGAAACCAAAGAATCTACTCCAAAGTTTCACACAAATGAAATTTTATTAAACGTACCCTACCCTTCAGTTTGTGTAAAATTTATACATATACAACAAAAGCTAATCAAGCCTCCACTTTGCTTTAAAAAAAAAAAAAATGAATATGGGTCCACTTCAAATACATTCTACATAAATTACTAATTTCCTTTTTCTTGTTTTTAAAGGGGAAGCTATTAGGGCACTGGGGTGGCCCAGGTGGTTAAGCATCTGACTCTTGATTTCAGCTCAGGTCATGATCTGAGGGTTGTGAGATCAAGCCCCCACCACTACCAGGCTCAATGCTCAGCAGGGAATCTGCTTGAGATTCTCTCTCTCCCTCTGCCCCTCCTCACCCCACCTCAGGCATGCCTGCTCAAGCAGATGCCACGTGCTCTAATAAATAAATCTTCAAACAAAATGGGCAGCTGTAACAGTTATTTTTAAGGTCTAAAAGCTTAGTTTATAATTTACCAGAATGTGTAAAAAATACTTTCCCCACTAGGATAACATGAGTTTTAAAGCAATCTTTTCGGCCTAACTTTGCCTTTCTAATACTGTTTAGAGGAAGAGTATATGCTTCACTTACTCTGAAAAAGGATAAATTAACAATCTCATCACTTGAATACTTCCTCTACAGAAAAATTACATAATAACCAATGGAATTATTGTTAATATCCTCAAGTATGATAATGGTACTGTGCTTACACAGAAGAAGTCCGGACTCTTCAAAGATGTATGCTGAAGGATTTAGGCAGAAATATTATATTTGCAACTTACTTGGAAAAGGCTCAACTAAAAATATGTATGATAAAGCAAATATAGCACAATATTTATTGAGTCTACATGGTGGAAAGATAGGTATTCATTTATTTTACTCTTTCCACTTTTATGTATCTGAGATTTTTCATAGTAAACTTAATAAAGAAAAATTTCCAGTCAATATCTGTTGAACAAAAACTTAATAATGCCAACATTATGCAATTCTATCCAAATTACCCTCATCAACCAACTTCCAAAAAATGAAGTTTTCTCTGCTTTTGTAGTTTTACTCATAAAAATGTGGCAGCTGAAAGAAAAAGATCTATAATAAGGCCAAGTTAAAGGCCTACCACTACATTTTAACCAGTAAATATTACTACCAACCTAAAATTGGTTCTGCATTATTAATCATAACTTAAAGTCGCTTGGACAAGCTTAGACTCTTTTTATGTGATTAGAAGTTATGTAGTAATTTAGGAAAATCATAAAACTGATACGAATGTCCTCAATCATAGCATTTCCAACTAATAACCCGAACTTCAGTAAAAGGATCTGTAACTGGGGTGCCTGGGTGGCTCAATCGGTTAAGGGTGTGCCTTCCGTGCAGGTCATGGTCCTGGAGTCCTGGGATCCAGCCCTCCGTTGGGCTCCCTGCTCAGCAGGGAGTCTGTTTCTCCCTCTGTCCCTCCCCCACCATGCTCTCTCTTTCTCACTCATGCTTTCAAATTAAAACTTTAAAAATAAAATAAAGTAAATATAAATACAAATACATATGGAGGTCCTGGGATCGCATCCACATCAGTCTCCCTGCTCAGCGGGGAGCCTACTTCTCCCCTCCCTGCCCTCCTGCTCTCTCTTGCCCATTCTGCTCTAATAAAGTTTTTAAAATCTTAAAAATAAATTAATTAAACAAAACATGGAAGCAATCTGAAATCTATTGTTCATTCGTAACACCAGGGATCAGGGAACAAAGATGAAAGAGAAATGTACTAGTGTGAAATTACATTGTTTCAGAGAATTCCTTTTTTTTTTTTTTTAAGGATTTATTTTTTGAGAGAGAGGGAAAGCAGGGGCAGGGGCTGAGGAAGAGGGAGAAGGAAAGAAGCAGACTTCCCCACTGAGTGGGGAGCCCCACGCAGGGCTCAATCTCAGGACCCTGAGATCATGACCTGAGCTGAAATTAAGAGTCAGATGCTCAACCGACTAAGCCGGCGGGGGGCTGTTTCAGAGAATTCTAACAAGGGCCTTGTCCCACTTATTAAACCATACTGCCTCTCAGGACATACTCTACATGCAAAACAAAACTGAAACACAACATGGGTGAACAGCAAGTCCCCCTCTCCTAAAACATACAGGGAACAGATACACTCACCCCACCGGACAAAATCAGAAGGCATTCTTAACTTGGCAGCTCCCCGTTACCAGACAAGGACTGTAACATCTTGCTTTAATTCCACCATCTGTAATAATGGTAACAACCGATTTATTCATAGTCAAAGTCTGACTTAAACATGGTAAACAAAGCATTTGAATTCTGAGGTGAGCTGGTGATCAGTTAACACTGAACAGTATTTTAATAACTGTACTTTCATAATACTTCAACTAATTCCAGAGATTCATTCTTTTTAATTACATTTTTTTACTTTTTTAATTTTTTTAAAAGATTTTATTTGAGAGAGAGAGACAGAGACAGAGAGAGTAGGGGGAGGGGCAGAGGAAGAAGGAAAGGGCTGAGCACGGAGCCCAACGCGGGGCTTGATCTCAGGACCCTGAGATCATGACCTGACCCAAAACCTGACACTTAACCGACTGAGCCACCCAGGTGCCCCTCCAGGGATCCATTTCTAGAAATGAAAGTGCAACAACTGTTACTGGCCCAAGACAGAGGCTTTTCCTACTCAAACTTAACATTAACACAGATTTCTAAACATGAAGCAAAATTTTATCTCAGGAAGTCAGAAATAAAGATGTCAAGGGCCTCTAAAAAGCCTTAGGAAAAATTCAAACCAAGAAAGTTCTAAGTTGAAGAACTTAATTTTTACAATACATATCTGCAAAGATAATAAGATCCAAAGTAAGATTTAAAATTTGTCATAAAGCTATTTTCAATTTTCAATTCCCTAGAAGGCAATTCCAGGTATATGCATGGCTTTGAAGATCTTTCACAATTTACATATATATACACCCACAATAAGAGGTATATGCAAAGCATCTGCAGATAAAAATCACAGCATTCAAGTTGCAAAGATTTAGGATCATTTAAGCCAATTCCTTATTCGATATATAAAGAAAGGGATACCCAAGAAGGAAGTGAAAGGCACAAGGTCTCGCAGCACTGAGTGGCAGAGTCAAGGACAAGAACGCTGGATGGTCTGTCAGGCAGTCTTCTTTCATACTGACATGCTGCCCCTCCTCTACCAACCTCCCAAATTAGGTCCCGAGTTAAAGTCTGAAGATAAACTAGAAGTGAAAAGAGACAAGTTAATGCTTTGTCTTCTCCCTCAATGCCTCAGAGTAAATATATCATCACGAAAACCCAGTCTTCCAGCAAAGCAGAATCTGGAAGAGATGGGATAAAAGCAAGAAACAAAATTTATAAACCAAAATTCAAAGCATGGGAAGCCAAGCCTGAATGATAATACCCCCCAATATGTAAATGAAAGAAAAAAAAAAAAACACAACATTGTGGCAAACACTGCTGGTTACCCAAACCAGTATCTATTCTCCTCTTTTCATTTTTTTTTAGTAATTTCTGCACCCAACGTGGGGCTCAAACTCATGACCCTGAGATCAAGAGGCGCATGCTCTTCCAATTGAGTCAGCCAGCCGCCCCTCCCCTTACTAATATAACTAATTTTATTAAGGGCAGTCAAAAAGTGACGTTTCCTGGCCTCTCTTGCAGTTAGGGTTGGTCAGCTGGTATTTCTGGCCCAGAATGTAAGTGCCATTTGTAGGGAGGGACACTCAAAAAATTCCTTAAAAGTTGGGGGTTGGGGGAGGAGTCTTAGCTAGTTTGTCTTAATCACCCCTTTCTTCCTCCTCCTGCATGTAACATTAATGTGATAGCAGGAGCAATTCCTACAGGACAGTAAAGATGGCTGGGTATGAGAAAACAGAAGGAACCTGGGTCCTTGACCACCTCAATCTTGCCCTTACCTGCTGATCTGTGAACTCCACGTTACAGCTACATTATTACAGATCTTTTAATAACAGCCAGCTACAATTCCTCAGGTATTCACTAAGCAACTACGTACTAAACGCAGTCACATATATGACTTTGTGTCATCCTTCCAGCAATCCTATGATATGGTATTTTCTTCATTTTTTTGGATGAAGAAACCAAATGCAGCTGCAAATCCATTATATGACTAAAGCCTATGGTCATTCCAAATATCTCACTTTTCCAATGCAGTATACGCCTACAAAGGTATACGCGTTTCAGAATGTGAATCATTCTCATATAATGCGCCACAAGCCCCTGCGTTCTCTTCTATTAACACCATTAGTAAAACCCTGCCAACCCATGATCGGATTTCAATTTCTATGGGTAAATTCTTTATCAAGAACCCTCCTTCAGTTGACAGATGAGAAACCATACCTCCAGCAAAGTACCTCCAGCAAAGTATCAGGTGTGGTTCTACTAGTTCCAGAGTGTCTATTAGATCATAAAAGGCAAAAAAAGCTCAGCCTATCGCTTTTACAGCAACCCACATAATCTTGGTCACATAATGTGCTCAGCACATACATACTTACAGTGACTTATTTACAACCTCTGATCTTTTACTCGAGTTAAGCCACCAGCCACCTCACATCCCCACATGTGCCCTCTTGCTTATTTACCTCCTGTCTCTAGGACAGTCAGCTTCCTCCAGGAAGCCTCCTCTCACAGACTTGACTCCGTACTTTTCCAAGGTCCTATCCTCTTTTTAAATTTATTATTAAGGGTGCCTATGCTATTTACTTGTATAACATCTTTATATCTCCATGTTATGGTCCTTTTTGTTTTTATACAGAATTAAATAGAGGCAGGAGGTTAATAACAGAATACAGTATCTTTTTTTTTTTTTAAGACTTTATTTATTTGACAGAGAGAGAAAGACAGCCAGCGAGAGAGGGAACACAGGCAGGGGGAGTAGGAGAGGAAGAAGCAGACTCCCAGCAGAAGAGCCTGATGTGGGGCTCGATCCCAGGACTCTACGATCACACCCTGAGCTGAAGGCAGACGCTTAACGACTGAGCCACCCAGGCGCCCCCAATAACTCATCTTTTAATAGACCTCTTCAAGAGAACAGAAATTGCTCTGAAGTTACACAAATGAGCATCTGTATCTCCCAGGTCCTCATAAGACCACACAGAATAAATATTAACAGTACTCAAGTTCAGAATAACAATAACCAAAAGTAAACTTACAACTTCTTCAAGCTTCAGTGCAGTATTAATAAATATTGATTTCTTCAATTAAAGAAAATTTTAGGGGCACCTGAGTAGCTCAGATCATTATCTCAGAGTCATGGGATGGAGCCCTGCATTGGGCTCCAAGCTCAGTTGGGAGTCTGCTTGAGGATTCTCTTCCTCTCCTTCTGCCCCTCCCCCGCTTGTGTGCATATGCTGTCAAAAATAAATCGTTAAAAGAAAATTTTTTAAGTCTTTCAATTCCGCTACTCTTCAATTTTTTTTAAAGATTTTATTTATTTGAGAGAAAGCGTGTGCACAAGCAAGGGGATAGGCAGGGGGACAGGGAGAAGCAGACTCCCCACTGAGCAGGGAACGGGACAAGGGACTCGATCCCAGAACCCTAACATCATGACCTGAGCCAAAGGCAGATGCTTAACCAACTGAGCCACCCAGGCATCCCACTGTTATTCATTTCCTAAGAGCTACATGGTAAAACCTCCCATGGCCTGCTTTACAACAGAAATGAGAATAACTCAATACTCACCATTATGTTCCCAACAATATGATTACATAGGAAAACAAAGTTTTTCCTATGTATATAAAATTTTTACATCACATTTTACATTTTATTTTAAGAGCCTGAATTCTGGCAGTAGAATCTAGTCTTCTTTCTTAGAATGAAGATGTATGTTTTATGAATGGGATAATCTAACAATGGACCCATTGTCAACTGCCCAGAGTCAACTCAGGGCCTGATTAAATAAAATTTAATGTAACATATCCTGTAGCCCAAAAAGTAAACTGCTATTCAACGTTTCCTCCTCAGCTTCAAACAAAAACATGCACACACACAAAAAAAAGTGCCACCTTATTTCATCATATCTACATTATTTCAGAACGTCAAGAAACAAAGAGGCTGACAACCTGATTCACCACCAACTCTAAGACACCTCAATTTGAAAGATGTTGAGATATGGGAAAAAAGGTGTTAGAATCTATAAAACACAGTATAAACTCTAACACTCTTTACTGACATGAAAATACTTCCCATCTTCACATTACACCAATTTCCCTTCATGGCTAAATGTGTATTTACCTTGTTTACTGTATAATTCAATTCAACCTGATTCAAATACTTTATATTAAAGAATCTACTCTTGGGGCACCTGGGTGGCTCAGTCAGTTAAGTATTCAAATCTTGATTTTAGCTCAGGTCATGATCTCACAGTAGTAGGATTGAGCCCTAAGTTGGGCTCCACGCTCCGCAAGGAGTCTGCTTGAGATTCTCTCTCTCCCCCCCTTCCCCTGCTCATACACACTTTCTAAAATAAATAAATCTTAAAAAAAAAAAAAATCTACTCCTAACCATAGGGAACTGAGGGTTGATGGAGGAAGGGGATGGGGATGGGCTAGATGGTGGAAGCGTATTAAGGAGGGCACTTGATGTAATGAGCACCGAGTGTTATATGTAAGTGATGAATCACCGAATTCTACTCCTGAAACCAGTATCACACTATGTCAACTAAATAGAATTTAAATAAAAATTTGAAAAAAAAAATCTACTATTTTGCCAACACTATGCATTAGGTACAAATAAAGCACGTCCTAGACTTTGTACAACACAACTTCTCTTCCAACATACATTTGTTGAAGTGGTGGTTCTCAAACTTTCTGGTCTTAGCACCCTTTACACTTAAAAACTGATGACTCCAAAGAGCTTTTACTGACATTTACCATTGTGAAATTTAAAACATCAGCTCATTTTAAAGTAATAAATCTTATGCATGTTAACATATATCATTTTTAAGAAAAATAATTCCCAAAACAAAAAAAAAAAAATTAGCAAATTTCTTTAATGTCTGGCTTAACAGAAATGGGCTGGATTCTCATATACGCTTCTGTATTAAATCTGGTACATTATGTTTTGAATGCAGTTAGAAAAAGAAGAGTAGTTTAATAGACTTTTCAGATCATTCTGGACATTCTCCATTGATATTACACCAACACTTGACAAGTGGTAGTTTCCTAAAGGCCAGCTGCAATGTTGAATCTGGAATGGTACCAATGAATTTTTCATATTGTTAAAGTCCACTAGTCTACCTTGCATTTTTTTAATGGGTCTTTTACCCAAGCACGATTTTTTTTTTTTTTTAAGATTTTATTTGAGAGGTGGGGGAGGGAGAAAGCATAAGCAGGGGGAAGGGCAGAGGGAGAAGTAGACTCCCCACCGAGCAGGGAGCCCAATAAGGGCCTCAATCTCAGGGATCCCAGGACCCTGAGATCATGACCTGAGCCAAAGGCAGACGCTTAACCGACTGAGCCTCCCAGGCACCATCCAAGCATGATTTTCTATCATGTGCTGGCTATTTGGAAAATACCAGTTCACAGACTCATATGGATCTTCCTAATGCTGATACATTTCATTACACAATATTGAAAGATCATGTTAGTTAATATCACCACTAATCCCATCAAAATGTAAGTATTAGACGACTGTCAACCATGTGGTGGCAGAAAACAAGTTACCCAAAATTCCAATTTTTACTTTAAAGCTTGTATTTTATATTTTTACTGTATCATTTTATATACTAGCAGTTTTCCTTGAAATGGTGGCCTCGCTTTATTTGGAGAAAATGTCTGCCAAACATCCAACTCTAAACAACTACAATTGCTTCAACTACATCCTTTCAAGTACAAACGGCATTCCACAGAAAAACAGCTAGTTCAGTTGGCAACTCAAAATCACCTGTGTTGTTTCTTCTAGAAAACTCCACCATACTTGCGACTTGCAGGAAAGGTGTTTCCTCTTTCATCACACAGAATATTAGAATATTGGAATCACACATAATTGAAGGCCAAAATTTAATAAGTATCTTTACATCTCATCAAAGCCATGCTCAAATGAAGCTGCCCTTTTTTAACTGTAGGTATGTGGGGGGGGGGGGGGGAGTATTTCTACTATGACCACTGTTTTGGTGGGCTATGGCATCAACAGTTTTATCCACCACTGGTTTTGCACCATCAGAGCGAATGTCAGCAAAAAAGGCAAGATAAAAAAAAAAAAAAAAGGTAGCTATGAAACAAGTTTTTTTAAATCTTTTTTTTTTTTTTTTTAAGATTTTATTTGAC
>NW_024425563.1:22062454-22166957 GCF_017311325.1 Ursus maritimus | reverse complement strand
TAGGGAAAGCAGCAGGCAGAGGCAGAGGGAGGAGCAGACTCCCTGCTGAGCAGGGAGCCCGATGCCGGGCTCAATCCCACCAGGGATCATGACCTGAGCCGAAGGCAGATACTTAATGACTGAGCCACCCAGGTGCCCTGAAAACAAGTTTTGATCTTACAATCCCCCAGAAAGTGTCTCCAGGATCCCAAGGAGTCTGTAGGCAATACTTCGGAATCAGTGTTGAGAATTCAAGTTATTAAAGAATTTACCAATAATCCGAGTAAAAGTCTTTTCCTAACAGCCCATGCAGACACAAAGAAAAAAGCTGTATTTATGTGTACGTAGTTTAACTATATCACTGAACTTCAAGTTTTGTCCCTATGAGATTTTAAACACCTTGCTATTATATTTTCCCCATTATTTTGAGTAACTAAAAACAGGCCACATAAAATTTTTATAAAAGGTGTGAGCTATTACAGCATTTCTTAAAATCTTCTCTTTCCTCAGAGTATGGGTGAAAGGTAACAACAACAAAAAACAAAGAATAAACTCCTCAGTCAGGTCTTGAGCAGACAAAAAAATTGATTGTATCAAAACTTAAGTTAGTAAAATATACCTTGAGAACCATTAATTTGTAAAGAATAACTTGAGACACTTTACGAAGTACAGAGATATTAATAAGCTATATGACTTGGTGAGTCTAAGGTATCCTACTTCACAAAGTACCAGAAGTGCCAACTGTTTCTTTCCCCAATCCACAATCCTAATAGCTTTTTTGATCTTAAATAAAACCAGCAATCAAAGAATCTTAAAAGGGAACTCATCTGAAAATGACTATTAATAAACTAAAGTGGGGCGCCTGGGTGGCTCAGTCAGTTAAGCGTCTGCCTTGGGCTCAGGTTATGATCTCAGGGTCCTGGGACTGAGCCCCTGCTCAGGGAGGAGTCTGCTCCTCCCTCTCCCTCGGCCTACTGCTCCCCCTCCTTGTGTTCTCTGTCAAATAAATAAAACATTAAGATAAAGTATTAGCATTTAGGACAATTTCAGAACACAAATGCTCACATCACACGTGGGAAAATGAGCAGTGTATGTGAAATGGCAAATGGAATCTGCACATAAAGAACTGAGGTCCTGGGTCGCCTGGGTGGCTCTGCTGGTTAAGCGTCTGCCTTCAGCTCAGGTCATGATCCCAGGGTCCTGGGGTCAGCCCTGCACTGGGCTCCCTGGGAGCCTGCTTCTCCCGTCCCCCTTCGTGTGTTCTCTTTCTGTCTCTGTCAAATAAATAAATTAAATTGTTAAAAAAAAAAAAAAAAAAAAAACGAACGAACGAACGAAAAAGAACTGCAGTCCTCTTCATTTGAGGAGGATGTGCCTCTCCCCAGCATAATTTCTGTATACAGAAACCTGTCACAGGTTTCTGATTTTCCATACAGGTGCCAAGTTTGGTCTAAAACTGACCTAAGGACTTGGCAAAAACCTATAGTATATTATGTATCAAAATTCACTTAACAGGTGTTTTCTGAGCACCTACTTCATATGCAAAGTTAAATGTGTGCCAAAGGGACAAAAGCATGACAAACTCTCATTGGCTTCAGCTTCCTCCCATAAAGGACTTCCTCTACGATCTCAGCACTTTCAGCCAATCTGTGCAGCCAGGTTTTTAATCCATAAAAAGTGGGCCATAACACTTCAAAGCAAAGATGCTACAAGAATAAACTGAAATATACCAGAATGAGAAGCAGCACATTATAGAGCAAGTATTAGGGGTCAAGAAAGGCAGAACTAAGAATAGAATGGGCCAGCAGTATAAAATGGAACCACTTGTTACTAAGAGATTTTTTTTTTTTTAAGTACAAAGGTGAATCTGGAAAAATGAAGAACCATTAGAAAAATATTAGCTCTGTTCACTAAAAACAGCTCACCAAGGTGAATGGACAAACTAACTGTGGTACATCCAAACAATCCAGCATTATTTGGCACTAAAAAGAAATGAGCTATCAAGCCACGCAATGTCATAATAGAACTTAAGTCCATATTACTAACTGAAAGAAGCCAATCTGAAAAGGCTATAGCCTATATGACTCCAACTATAGGACATTCTAGAAAAGGCAAAATTATGAAGGCAATAAAAAGATAACTGGTTGCCAGGGGTTGGGGAAGTGGGGAATGAACAGGAGGAGTACAGAGAATTTTTAGAGCTGTGAAAATACTGTGTAGGATACCATAATGATGGATGTATGTCATTATATATATGTCCAGACACACAGATACACAACACTAAGAATGAACTCTAATGCAAACTACAGCCTTTGGGTGATAATGATGTGTCAATGCAGATTCATCAGTTGTAACAAATGCACCACTCTGGTGGGGGATGCTAATAATGGAGGAGGCTGTGCATGAGTGGGGCCAGAAGGATAGGAGACATTTTCTGTACATTCTCCTCAATTTTGCTATGAGCCTAAAACTGCTCTTTAAAACTTAAGCCTTGTTTCTTTTCTTTCAAAGGACTTAAAGTGAGCAAAGAACCAGTTCAAAACTGGCACAGAGTCACCAAGCCAGTAAGATGGCCCTAAGTGCCACACTACTGACTCTCAGCGTCTACATGACCTCCAGGTGTTAGTATTAAGGCCAAAGCTCTAAAAGTGCACCACTGGGGTTACTAAGCCAATAAACAGCTGGTTATGAACACTTCTGACCTATATACCACACAAAAGCTCAGGTGTCCCCATGAACTAGTATACAAATTCCAAACTGTCCTCTACAATTTCAAAGACTGTATTACTATTTATTACTACTATGTTTATAACTAGCAAGATATTTACCATTAATATTCAACTTCTACCTTCCTTCCTCACTATTTTCAAGGAAGTTCCTAAGAGAGATAGTTTAGCTTAACACCTTAGCCTAGAAACCAAATGGGTTTGGCCAACATTTTTCCAGAGGTCACTTACCTAATATCCTCAACTATAAATACACTCTGTTCAAGAAAACAATGTACTGGGGCACCTGGGTGGCTCAGTCAGTTAAGCATCCGACTCTTGGTTTTGGCTCAGGTCATGATCTCACAGTTGTGAGATAAGCCCGGTGTCCAGCTCTGCATTCAGTGCAGTCTGCTTCAGAGTCTCTCTCCCTCTCCCCCTATCACTGCCACCTGCTCCCCTCCCCCCCACCCCGGCCACTTACACTCGCTCTTTCTCTCTAAAATAAATAAAATCTGGGACACCTGGGTGACTCAGTCAGTTAAGTGTCTGTCTTTGGCTCAGGCCATGACCCCAGGGTCCCGGGATCAAGTACTGCATGGGGCTCCTTACTCAGCGGGGAGCCTGCTTCTCCCTCTGCCTGCCGCTCCTCATGCTTGTGCTCTCTGACAAATAAATAAAATCTTAAAAACAAACAAATAAAATCTTAAAAAGAAAACAATGTATCCTATATACTTTTAGGACTTTCATCATCAGTGTTATTCCTAGGGAGAAAGGAGAAAATGGCAAAAACATCAGCCAAAATAAAAATACACTGGGGTTGTCAAAGTAAAATGAGTTTTCTCCTTTAAAAAAATAAGCTTCAAATGCTTACAAAATTCTGAAGAAAAAGTGAAGTTCCACACAGTTAATCTTCCCATAGTAACTGAATTTCTGGGGGCACCTGGGTGGCTCAGTCGGTTAAGCGTCTGCCTTCAGCTCAGGTCATAATCCCAGGGTCCTGGGATCAAGCCCGCACTGGGCTCCCTCTCCCTGCCATTCCCCCTGCTTGTGCTCACTTGCGTGTGCACACATGCTCCCGTGCTCTGTCAAATAAATAAAAATCTTTAAAAAAAAAAAATTGAATTTCTGGTTAAAACTGACAACTACACTTATGTCAAGATTTTCAGTGAAACTACAAATAGACCTGCTAAAAAGAAAAAGGTATCAAAATGGTAAAAAATGCATTCCTTTAAGATAGAATAAAATGCTTTTGTGGGCCAAAATAATGATCCTCTGCTCAAACTAGCAGCTGATGAGAATATATTCTTCTCTCTCACGAGTTGATTATAGAACTGGTTAATAACAAGATGCCACACAGAATGTAATAGCATTTTATCAGTACCCCACCCTAAAACGCTAAGATTTTAGAATTCCTTAGGTTATGAAGCTTTTAACTAATACCTTCGCAGCTCATTCTAAGTTTACCTTCATTTTCACATATAAATGTTATTATAGACCTAAAAACAGCCAAATGTAGAAAGTTCAACTTGCCACTTGCAAATTGCTAAATAAACAAATCCTACAAATCTGTGAGCTCCCAGACCACATCCTCATATATTTACTTCCCATTTCATTTCCCTAAGGCTGTACCAATTTATACTTCATTCAAAGTCAAATATAACTTCTGAACAAAAGCTAATAACTTAGATTAGTGCACTAATATATTACAATCAAGGGTCAAAAACAAGGAGCAGGAAGATGGTGGCAGAGTAGAAGGACCACAAGTTCATCTCCGCCCACCAAAACAATTAGTAACTATCAAATCATCCTCAAAACCCCTAGAAATGGACCTGAAGACTGACAGAACAAACTCTACAATGAAAGGGAGAGAAGAGGCCACAAGAAGAAATTTAAATAGAAAAAAATTTTTTTGAGTCAAGAACAACACAACAACAAAAAAACCAAAACATTCGCACACACACACACAAGTCAAACAGTAACTCCTTCCAGGAGCAGAACCTAATTCCCCCGGGGCTTCTTGAATGTCAGCTACACTTAGTGACTACCTTCCAAAGAACAGAATACTGAAGGAAGAATAGTAACTTTACAGGAAAAACCTGGCGAGCACCACTAAGGCCTGTGATGTCCTAAGCACATAGGTATGCCCCTCACACAGCCCGTTTGCGATGAGAAGGGCACTTCACCCCTGTGGTATTCTTTCCAAAACCTCATAATGAGTTTGGCCAATCTTAATACCTTTACTATTACAAAGTCTAATCATGAGTGGAAAAAAATCAGATAAACTGAAATTGAGGAATACTCCAAAGAACACCTGACCAGTACTCCAGAACTGTCAACGTTCTATGAAACAAGAAAGAACTGAACAACTGTCACAGACTAGAGAATACCAAGGAGACATGACCACTACATGTAATGTGGTATCCTGGATTCAATCCTGGAACTGAAAAGAATAGTCATGGAAAAACTGGTGAAATCTGAATAAAGCCTGAAGTTTAGTTTATGGTAACATACCAACCACACTGTTGGTTCTTAGTTTTGACCAGTTTGTCTCTGTAACATAAAATAACATAGGGGTAATCAGAACTGGGTGAGGTACAGGAACTCTGTAGGATCTTTGCAACTTTTCTGTAAATCCAAGATTAAAAGCTTATCTAAGAAGAGTAAAAAGCTATCAAACATTAAAGCAAAACAGCAGAAAATGAGGCTGCTTACTTCCCAAGCTTTCTTTCATCCCAACTTAAAAAAAATTAAGCATCCAGGGGTACCTGGCTGGCTCAGCTGGTAGAGCATGCAACTCTTGATCTCAGGGTCGTGACTTCAAGCCCCACATTGGGTGTGAAGCCTGCTTAAAAAATAAAAAAATTTAAAGATAAATAAAAAAGTAAGCATCCAAAGTTTTTATACATGCTTAGCTGTCTTGAGACTAATAACTGAAATTACTATAACATGGAGCAAAACTGATCCATTATAGACACCCAGAGTTTAAATATCCATGAAAATGTTGGGGGCGCCTGGGAGGCTCAGTCGTTAAGCGTCTGCCTTCGGCTCAGGGCGTGATCCCGGTCTCGGGATCCAGCCCCACATTGGGCTACTCCGCTTGGAGCCTGCTTCTTCCTCTCCCACTCCCCCTGCTTGTGTTCCCTCTCTCGCTGGCTGTCTCTATCTCTGTCAAATGAATAAATAAAATCTTTAAAAACAATTAAAAAAAAAAATGTTGGCAACTGGGGTGCCTGGCTGGCTCAGTCCATACAGCATGAGTCTTGGGGTCATGAGTTTGACCCCCATGTTGGATGTAGAGATTACTTAAAAAAAAAAAATGTTAGCAAATAAATTTTTTACAAAAGATATCTTCAAAATACCTAAAGAGTATTAAAAGTAAAATATTAACTACTGAACTGTTTTAAACTCTGATGGGATCCTATTCTGGCTCTGGATGTATCCTTTTACTCACCTGTATTCCCATTCCCTAAATTTACCTTTTAAAAACCAAAGTATGATTTAGGTAATTAAATACAAAGTTTTGAAAGGAACAGCATGCTGTCATTCTATGCTGATAAAAACTCTGTAAGTCAGGCACCATTACAGGGCTTATATTATTTTTTTTTAATTATTGACAGGTCACATACAATTCAGAAACCTCAAAAATATAAAAGCAGTGCCATCTATTATTATAAAGAGACACCAGAACATTTATATTAAAACCTACTTAGTGTCATCTTTCATTCTCTAGGACTCTTACACTCTTATAAATAGCATTACCTAAGGCATTAGGTTATACTGTTTTAATTCTATTTTTCATATAGCAACTGTGACTACTAAATAGTAAAACTGATTTTATAAGTCAGGAATGAAAAACAGACTCCTAATTTCAACTCTGGCTTCTATTTTTGGTATCAATAATAAAAACAAAGTTACCAGAGTTTACTCTCCTAATCTGAAGCAGTACAGCCACGAATTAGTATTTCTCAAGCTACTACTTAAAGCCACAAAGTGGAGGGTGCCTGGATGGCTCAGTCGGTTAAGCATCTGCCTTTGGCTCAGGTCATGATCCCAGGGTCCTGGGATGGAGTGCCGGCATTGGGCTTCCTGCTCAGCAGGGAGTCTGCTTCTCCCTCTCCCTCTCCCCCTCTCCCTGCTTGTGTGGGCTCTCAAATAAATAAATAAAATCTTAAAACAAAACAAAACCACCAAGGATCTTGCCTAGAAATAATACAATTATTAATCTCAACTCAAAGAGCTCTTAAATTTAGAAAGCAACTATTGCTTTGTAATACTATTATTTGCATTCCAGGTTTTCTCCAAGTAGGAAAAACATGCTAAGATCTATGTAAGTGTAATATCTACTAAAATTTAACTTTAAATAATAAAATGTCATCAGAACTTCATCAAAGCTGACAAAACACCGTAGGAATGACATTTAAGAAATAAAACAGCCAGAATTAACAGACTAAAATCCTTATGTTTTACCAATTCATTCAAATGAGTAATAAGCCCCAATTTAAAAGCATACAAATCATACGCTAATTTCCGATTCTATAAAAAAACAGAATTTCTAATTCTATTACCCACTAAGCAAATGGAAAGATAAGACATGTATCTCTGTCAATTAAGATAATCCAGTTCAAAGGCTTGTGCATACGTACCAGGTCACCCCCCAAAACAAGCAATAAGCCCAAGTAAACACGGTTATTTCATTAGTCACTCTTTGAAGTACAAGAGGCAAAGGGGCTAGAACTTACTCCTGGGAATACGTTCCCACAGGAGTAAGGGACTGTTCCCATTTACCCTGCTTTAAGAACACAGGAGGATGCTGGATGATAAAGACCTCCAGACTTACTACCTTGAGGACTTATTAAAAGAAGGCAGAGTCAGCAGTTTCTGAATCTCGGAAACACTGACCAGATTACATAAAACCAGCTGAGAAACACCAAATTCTTCAGAGGCAAGGAGACACCAGGACCTTTAAAGTATAAGAACACAAAATTCAGGTGTCAAGTTCCATTGTGTCTGACTTCACTGAACGGAGTTAAGGCAAATCTAAGGCATAGCCTATTTTTATATTCAGAGGACACATAGCAAAGTTGTAAACTACTATGTATTTTTAGCATAAGTTCTAGTTTGATAAATAATTGCCGAACCACACAAAGTGAACTAAGTCTAGTGTATCTGATTTCCAATCTCCTAGAAAAAAGGACCTGGCTTCACTACTACTTCTGGTTAAGACTGAACATAAGATACCGTAAAGGATCTGGAAAGAACTTCTCCTCAAAGGTTTATTTGTGTACTTTGCTGCCAGTGTATTTAACTTTTGCTTGATTTCTAGAAATTAATCAAAGTGTAAGTTAGGAACACCAACAGAAAAAGAAAACAGATATACAAATGGAAATACATGAAATGAAATGACAGTCCTGATGAGCCACCAATAGTTTTCCTGATGTATCATGGTTTATAGGTTATAAAACTCAGCTAAATTTCAAAGGAAACGCCACATTAATTACTCAAAGATAGAATCTGGTACCTAACTATTCTAACCCAAGAGCTTATAGAAAGACAAGACAAAAGCAAGTAAGTGTTCTCAGTATACAAATGATTCAATACAGGTATACTCAAATATATGTCACTTGATCATCAAAGACCGCATTCAAGACCTGCCTTTCTTAACTGCCAGGAGAAATGGGCAGCAATCCAGACAATGAGACTAAAGAACACACTCAAAGGTCTACTTTCTCTCTTTCTTCTACCCATAAAACAAATCTGACTTAAAAGTATTTTGTTTTTTGTTTTTGTTTCTAATCTCTAAGGATACAAATGAATAAAGGGGCAAGAAACAGTTTTTTTTTTTCATTTCATTCATTATGAAGACGGTGGCTGTAGCAAATTGAATGAATTAGTTGGTAAAATTAAGAGATGTTAATAATGTCAAATTCTGTTGCCAAGATCAATCATTTCTGTTATCAAACATGTATCATGTTCTACATTTTAACGTACTTTGACTATATGAATGTGAATATAATGTGTAATAAAACCCCCAAATCTCCAAGATCTACATCATGGGATGATTTCATTATAAAAGCCTTAGTTTAAATTAGCGGTCTGACCAAGTACTTACTAATTCACAGCTGTGGGACCATATATAAAAGCCATATAAAAGTGACTATTAATGGGAAAAAAAAGTAAATCATTTCCTTTGGAGTGAAACAAAAAGGGTTATGTAGTTTCAGGCTGTGCTGCCAAGGAGACTTAACTAATTTATATACAGATTTACATAAATAGATTAGCAAAGGGGTACTAAACATTCAGTAGTCTTTAAGATCATAAGACAATATAACCAACTATATTACATCCAGTGATCTCTTACGAACACAGTTCTAACTGAATCAACTTTCTATAGGTCACCACATGGAAAGGCTTACCAAATTTATGAATTTTTAAATTAATCACCCCTTCTGAAATTATACAACATCAAGTCCACTGATTAAAGAGCAATATCCAGATAACCAAAGTTATACTGGCACCACTTGGACAAAACAACTAAATTTATTTTCACTAAGCTGAGTAGTAACCCAATTGCTTCTGAGGTAACACGAACCAGGCACACGCTATATTTACTCTTCTATTTATATTACCTCAACTAAGATTTTATAATCCAAGAAACCTTGAAAAGTGTACATGATAAAAACATGATACATGGAAAAAGAAGAAAACTCATAACTTACAACATTAATAACAATTTCACAGGTAGGGAATCTCTCTTTTATACATAATGCCTCCCTGAAAGTGTCTAAAACAGACCAAGAAGTTGAACAAAAGATGTAAGATTCCATTCCCAATCAACTAAGCAATATTCTAAATCCCAAAATATGGTCCCTACAAGTGGTACCTGTTGTGGGCCCGGAGACAGACCCACCAACCACGTCTGTCTTGCAAAGGATGGCAAAGTCCAGCCAAGCCTCTCCCCTGCACATGGGTTTCCTACTCCTCCCTGACTTCTCTGCAGGGGCCAGGTCAAAAGATCAGCAGCACCCTTACAAACCTACCTTACACCCTAGATGCCTAAAAAGCAGGGGAAGGCAAAAAGGATCCTTCGTCCGCATATAGCTGTCCTGTGGGGCTTTCCACCACGCGGCTCTTGAGGATTTGGGTTCTGCCAGGCATAGTAGCCTGCACAAGCACCGGCCTGCAAACAACCAGACACCCTCTGCAAGCATCTGGTGAGGTACAGAGAAGAAACTACGATGGTACCTGCACATAAAAATACAGCAGTTCTTCTAAACCACCATAGCCCCACCCCTGAGAATCGCTAATGTAACAACAGTCTCTCAAAAGTACAAACTGACTTTTCTGCATTTTCAGAAGGTTTCTATATTGCACTTTAATTACATTTTGGCAATCTGAAAATAACAAACTTTTTTTTTTTTTTTTTTAAAAAGAAGGAAGGTCACCTATGTGGATTTCTTTTTTTTTTTTTTTTTTAAGATTTTATTTATTTATTTGACAGAGACAGAGACAGCCAGCGAGAGAGGGAACACAAGCAGGGGGAGTGGGAGAGGAAGAAACAGGCTCATAGCGGAGGAGCCTGATGTGGGGCTCGATCCCATAACGCCAGGATCACGCCCTGAGCTGAAGGCAGACGTTTTAACCGCTGTGCCACCCAGGCGCCCCTGAAAATAACAAACTCTTAATAAACATGCTCAGAGCACCACCCTTGTGTCTGACGACTTAACCCGAAGTCTCCCCACCAAATAAATTGTCACTGACTGCAAACTGAAACAGGCATAAACCAGGAGGTTGTCTTCTTTCTTGTTAGCCAAGTTAGAAGTT
Organism: Ursus maritimus; assembly: GCF_017311325.1. Lineage (NCBI taxonomy): Eukaryota > Metazoa > Chordata > Mammalia > Carnivora > Ursidae > Ursus > Ursus maritimus. Next base: position 22,156,449 of record NW_024425563.1, on the reverse strand, counting down.
CCAGCTGCCATTAATATGTTAATTGTTAAAGCAACATGCACGCAAACACCTACCTATAAATTCAAATGCTTGTCATTTGTAAGAACGTAACAATACCAGCGACTACAAAGCAATGTCTTTTTTTTATATGGCAAATGTCTATCAATCTATCAAGTAACTTACATAGAATGCCAGAAAGTAAAAAAACAAATAAACAAAAAAACACCAAAAAAATCCTATTTTGTTAAAAATTAACTTTAAAAAAATTCTGGGAAAACATATTAAGGAAACATATAATCTGTTTCCGGTTCTGCAGAGTCGCCATTGTTCCTGAATTTAGTCCATATGAAAACTGAAGATATATTCAGACCTCAACAGAGTCCTCCATCAGTATTTGTCAACTGCCGTAAATGCACTTGGAGGTGCTAAGTAAAACTAATGTAAAAAAAAATTATCAGTATTTTACGAAAAAAAAAAAGGGAATCACCAACAAGTGTGTTTATCTTTTCAGAAAAGGATAGTGTTACTAACAAATGCAAAAATAAAAGTTATTTGTGATCATAATTCCTGAAGTACCATGTCAAAGGGCCGCAAAACAAAAATATTTTACAATGAAAATTTAACTAATTTTGAATGGAGGAGAGGGAAAAACAGTTACCAAACTAGCTTGGACAGACTTAGATTAGAAATCAGTACTTTAGAATGTTATTTAATGGGATTCCTTTAAAATACAAAACAGAAACAATAGTTTAATGTCACAACTTAAGTCTATGTGAAATACAATCATCAGTCAAAATTAAATTCAGGCTACCTGTTAAAAAGTTAAGCTTATATCTACCCCATGATTCAGCTATTCCATTCCTATATATTTACTCAAGAGAAAAGACGACACCCATCCAAGCAGCTTCATTTGTAATAGCTCCAAACTAGAAATAACCCAACGCCCATAAAGAAGTAAATGCATAAACAAATTGTGGTATAGCTATACAATGACATACTACTCAGTAGTAAAAAAAAAAAAAAACAACAAAAGCAAAAACGAAAAACACGATGAACCTCAAAATATGAAAGAATTCACATAAAAGTACATACTGTATAATTACATTTATATAAAATTCTAAAAAATGCAAAATAATCTATAGAGACAGAAATTAGATCAATGGTTGTGCTGATAGGCTTCATGGGTGATATTTATCTCAAAACTTATCTAATTTATCACCTTCAATATATATAGTTATGTCAATTATACCTCAGTAAAAAACAAAAGGAAAAAAAATTCCAGATACCAAAACTAATTCTATAGCTCTTGCCAGTCACACCTAATCACGAATGTAATATATTTAACCCATCAACTCACAGTAGGCACTTAGAGAAGTACAAAAGTGTCCTTAATTTGAAGAGCGCCATTATCTCACACACACAAAGTTTGAAACAAAGAGATCAGAACCCATTTGTCATCACTACGACAGGTTGATTGCTTCACTGCTGAAATCACACTAAAACACAACAGAACAAAATGAGAGCACACGGAGTGTGGGGCCCCACGATCTTTAATTAAATATTTTAATTCAAATGGTTACTCTTTGATCTAGTAGAAAACAGAAATAATCCAAAAACACAAGAAAAGCCTTATGCACAAGATGTTAATTTCAATCTTATCACAGAAAAATGGCAAAGAATTAAATCAATGGCATGGGCATGGAATCACATATTACGTGACCTCTTCATTATGTTTCATACTTTTAATCAGGAAAATAAGCTGCAAGAAGCAGTAAGCAAAAACAGTGCACATATAGTATGATCAACAGGTTGAAAATAATGTACGGGGGTAGGAGACTTACAAGAAAAAACATTATAACGTTAATATTTGAGGACAGTGCTTCTTAAACTGTAGTCCCTGGACCAACACTATCAATATCATCTGGGAACCTGTCAGAAATACAAGTTCCCTAAACTCACTGAATCAGACAACTCCAGAGTTGGTACCCCAGCAACCCAAACCCTGCAAGTAATTAAGATCACACTAAAGTTTGAGAACCACTGTTTAAAGGATAGGATTATGGGGGGCTGTTTTCTTTACCTTTTGTAACCGATACTTTCCTCAATTACCTTACTACCTGCATAATCCAATCAAGGATTTTCATTAAAGTATTTTATTAAAACATATACTGTGGGTCTACAGTCAAGAAGCTATCATACCATAAGTACTTTTACGCATCTGAACTGCAATGGATAAAAATTCAATGATTCTTGGAATCATCAAATTTACTAAGAGAGAACAAGATAGGGGTGCCTGGGTGGCTCAGTCGGTTAGGCATCTGCCCTCCTCTCAGATCATGATCCTAGGGCCCTGGGATCAGCCCCCTCTTGGCTCCCTGCTCAGCGGGGAGCCTGCTTCATCTGCTCCTGCTCCCCCTGCTTGTGCTCTCTGGTTCTCTATCAAATAAATAAAATCTTAAAAAAGGGGGGGGTGAACAAGATACTAAGTTTCATATATACTTGTGTGTATACACATACACACACACAAATCCACGTGTATACACACATATAAAACAGGTCAAGGTGCTAGGGAAATTGCACAACACTGGGAAACCAACCAATCCAGGTTTTTCTAACACATGCACACCAATAGGGTTAAGTGACTTTTATGGGTCACATTTGCAAAAGATTTTTTCCCCTATAAGCTGAATTTTTAGGCTTGTGTGTAATTTACTAGAACTGCACTGCAGGACTCTGATGTTCTGAAGCTGTGAATGCTTACTCATGTAGGTTCCTGCTTAACAAAAATAAGTACCAGTGTGTTATATTTGTCACCAAAATCTAGGCAGAGAAGACAAATTCAGAACACTGGGAGTTGCCAAAGCTTTAACTTCTAGCTTGAAGACCATAAAACTGTCCCACCTTCCACCTCATCATCTCACAAAAACAGAGGCCACAGGAAATAAAAGCAAAACACAGGTTCTCTCAACTGACACTGGAGCTAGTTAAAAGATTACAGAATTGTCTACACTTTGAGCACAAATTAAAGAGTAACAAAGACTACTGATTTAGGGATAGAATAACTACTGATTAACAACAAAATACCAAAGTTGAGGTGAAAGACAAACAGCTAAGCATTTTAATGTTTTTGTTTCCATTTTTTAACATCTATCTTTAAAATACTAGGAATACAGATCCCCATACATCCCATCGCATAAAATTCACTTTTTAACCTTTCTACTCCTTGAAAAGTCAATTCTGAAAGTAAATACAAGTTATTCAAAAAGCTGCTACATAGAGTGTTGACCTACTATAAACAGCTTCTACTTTGATTTTTTTTTTAATTGTTTAACTGGTTACATAAGCACCATGACCACCCACACTTAAATTTTTCACTACTAAACCCCCAGCACCTAGCACCTAGCACCAAGCCTGGCATAAAGAGGGTGCTCAAATGTTTTAGGGGGATGAACTTGTTATTGAAAGCTTCTGAAACCCTAAAGCAGACACCCAGGATTCTGTAAGACTTCACTAATGCTGTTAATGAATTTAAAGTCACTGACCCTTTCTAGCACTCTTCAAGCTTTTGACGGGAAAATTTACATTTCTACCATACTTCTGAATCCCTGCGTGAGTCATATAAGTACATTTAAAGTGGCAGCATACCCTATTTTAAGTTACTGCAACTCCCTCTGAAAATGGGAATCTCTGAAAACTTAGTATTATAAAGTAAGTTCCAAAATCTCACCAATAATAAATATAGTATATGCCAAGTCCCATTATCAGGTTCACTTCTCTGATTTAACCTTGAACAGTTATTTCTTGTACTCTAAAAAGTCAGGTTTTCCTCTTTTTACCCCCTGAAAATACAATTGAACTTGTTAACACTTCTCACAAGGCCTCCCCAGCCCCTACTTCTTTTGTATATAAACACACTCTGGTCACACACTCCATCAGCTGTTTTGTAGCTCCGCCCCTCCTCCTTTTCCGGGTAGTAACAGAGCAGCCAATGAGCTGTGAGGAGCTATGCCTGAGGCCTTTTGCCTGCATATGCTTTTCCAAAACAAGCAGCTCCAGCCTTCAGCAGGGGCCACTGGTTCACAGATAAAAGGATCACCAGGCTGTGCAACAGGGTGAGACGAGCAACCCCCACCAACAAGGAAACCCGTGTAATCTGAGCTGTTTGTTCCTCCACCAGGGAGAATTTAAACCGATATTCCTTTAGGGCAAATCACGCTTTAAGGTCACCAGAGTCCCAGTTCTCAGACAATCTAAATAATCAGAGATGGAAACCTCAAAGCTTGCCAGGCTGGGAACAGCACAGTATAACCAATCTACCTGACTTTGCAAACAAATGGCCACACTATTCAAGACCGTTCCACAGGATTTGGGCTGACTGTAAGTTTTCTGACTGGGACACATTCCTACAGGGCCCAAAAGTCAGTACATCAGTCTCTAGGCTCCTGGAGAGGTTTGCACAACCCTCAGCAAAGGATCAGAACAGAAACAATGAATGAGTCAGAGTTTCAGAACATAATCGCCCAGCAGATTATTAAGTGCATCGGTGCAAAACACTCACTCCCTGCATAACTTGAGAGTCAGCTCTCCTCCTACCAACCCGTCACAAAAGAAATATCACCGACTCCAAACAACAACCAGGGACTGTCTCCGAAAGAACACAGCGAGCTGGTGGAAAGCAGTGGCCAATTAGTTACACATCCCCTTCTCTCCCTACCCCCACACCGCTACTTTCCTACTATATAGGTTCCCTGCCAAGCTGTAAATCGTGGTGGCATAATTACACTCAGGAGACATCCCAAAATGGGCTGAAACAGGAGATTGCAATGAAACCAGCTATCGGCCTCCAAACCAAAGAAATCATCAAGGGGCACCGAGGGGCAAAAAGCAAGTACATTCCTTCAGACCTTCTTTACTTCCTCTCCACCATCTTTCATTTTCAACCCCCGGCCCTTTCACACAATTGTACTAATTTTAATAGTGGGTTGGAAAATTTTACCTTCAATTTTTTTGCTAAATATACCTTGCTCGAAAATTATTGGCTCCATTTGGGCCTACTAATATGAATTCAACAGAGAAAAGGGGCCACAAAATCTCTCATCCCCACAACACACATGCACACACAAAAGGAAATACAAAAATTTTAACTTCCAAACTACGTGAGACCAGAAAATAAATACGAAACAAAGATAACCTCTGGCTTTTAAGTTCCGAGACTGTTGTCCTCCTATCTCAGAGATCTATGATTTTAAAGCGCCTCTGCTTTCTTTTGTCAGAAAGGAGGAAGGTGGGGAAAGAACAGAAGGCCAATGCATCTTTGCCTTTCTTCATCTTCTACTAAAAATAAGCTATGAAATAAGCCACTTAGGGGAAGAAAAAAGAGAAAGACACCCTGCTGTTCTTTGTCTGTTTTCCTCTCCCTCTCCACCCCCCACACCCCGACTCCTAAATGCGGTAATCATTCTAGATGCCACAACTACTAAATGAACAAAAGGCACTATATGGAAAAGGCATCAGGTCAAGTTAGGCCTCACCCTTTATCCCCAATCTTCTAAAAATATATATGTATAAAATTTGAGACTCTAACATTGATCAAAAACAGCTGGAATTCTCTCTCCACCTCCATCCCAATTAAACATTAGGTAGAAATTTGCATTAGGTGTGACAGTAACTCTCAATTCAGGATAAAAATAACTCAGATTCTGCCACCATGTCATTTCCTAGTTTCTAAACAAAAATAAAACCCGAAACTGCTTTGTGTAAAATGTACACACAGCCATAGTTACAAGTTTTCCTGAAACCTTATGAAAAGCCAACATTACTGGTATCATTCACACATTTACAAAACTCAATCACAGCCACAAACAGCTCATAAAGAGTCAATTTCACTTGTGCCTAGACATATATTTGGAACATATATTATTTGCTCCTCTCTGTAATCCTCCCTCCCACCCAAAAACTGTAAACTTCAAAACCCTAAAACTTAGAAGTCTACCTACTGTTCCTAATTTCTAGCTAAGTTTTCCTGAGTGACGAGAAAAACACCTTATTCCTGAAAAGATTATGAAAAAAAAAATCTCTTGCCCAGGCAACTTCCCTCCCATCCCCCACTTCCAAACCAAATACAAAAACTACTTTTTTTAAAACTTCGGAGAATTCCATAACTGAGTATTTAACAATAATCATCAAGCTCTAAAAAGAAGAAAAACATCCAGTCAAAAACAGTAACAAATAAAAGGAAGAAAGAAGGAATTCACCTGAAGAATCTAGCCAAACAACTTGAGTTATATAAACAAAACCCTGCAACAGGGGGAAATGGTGGGGGGATGGGGGTGAGGGAGAAAGAGAAGCAGGAGACAGGACTTTTTAACTGCGTTTCACACACCACCACTCCCCATCCCCGGTTCCCCTTCTCCCCAGGGATTAGTTGTTCAGAGCACTGGGCTCATTTCCTCTCCCCCCCCCCATCTAAATTACCCCTAAAAATTTTTCTAGATTTGTCACAGGAACCTTCGCGAATTTCTCTAGCTGGTCATGAAATAATCAGTCTGGACTCCAACCAAAACCACTGCCTGAAGGGCCCTTATCAGTTACAGCTTTCCCACTGCTACCTCCAGAGTACATAAAGTTGGGGGAGGGGGGTGGAAATAAAGGGTGTCACTTGGTAAAATCAGGGCAGTTATTCCCCAAGAACCTTATCCTCATACAGGGAGTTTGCTTAAGTGGCTAGTAGAGAGGCTATTTTGTCAAGGAGAGATCCTCTTTCTCTCCCTCCCCCAGCTGTCACATCCACAATATGGAGGGTGGCTTGCTGGAGGGCTGGGGGTCCTCACCACATCCAACTATGGGTGGGACAGGCTTTGTCAGTGAAAACAAAAACGGTGGGGTTCTTTTAGGGACCAGAAAGCTTAACAAGGGTCTCTGATTTAAAACACTCAGAGCTCTTTATTACAACAGGGGGCACTGAGCAGACTACTCTTCCTAATATAGAAAGGAATTAGGGATAAAGGAGGTCACTTGAGTTACCCCAGTTCAAGAAGCATAGTGAGTGGAGGGAATGGAGGCATCTCAAGAAAGGAAGAAAGGCTTCACTCTCGGGAATTTCTATCATGAGTCCCTAAATCCAGAACGAGCAAACAGGAGAGACCCTGAGGTGGGCACGACGGTCAAGAGAGGTGGATGGTCCTGCAAAAAAAAAAAAAAAAAAAGGCCGTCTTGGGAACCCAAACGTCGTGAAGGGAAGTCACGGGCAATGGGGGTGCAGAAGAGCGAGGAACAACGCACATTTCGGGGTGCTGCAGATAAAGGGGGAGCTGAAAAGGCTCTTGGCTCCTGGGAGGTGCCAAGGAGCCGCCGTAGGCACTGGGGGGAGGGAGGAGAGGAAGGGAGCCTCGGCCAGTGGCCTGGAGTGCCCCAGGGCCCCTGCTTGGGTTTCAGGGGTGCCCTGGGCATCCCCACACCGCCCCCACTCGACAGCCCGAATCCCCCCTCCACGAAGGATACAGCTTGACCACGTCCGTGTCCATCCGCCTCTTGCCCGGACTGGGGGATGACATGGTGTCGCCGCTGCCTCCCCGTCGCCTGCGCCGCCGCCTCTCTCCTTTCCTCGGCCCGGCTATCACGGGCCCCAGGCCCCGGCTCTGAGGAGCCCGCGGCCGCGCCGGCTCCTCGGTGGAGGTGGCAACACCCCCGCGGTCCTGTCCGGTCCCGTCAGCCGCCGCCGCCGCCGCCCCCCGCACGGGGGAACACCGGGCACTGTCCGGCCGAGTGGGGGTGGGGACCCCGCGGCGCCGGGCTCGGGCTGCCCCTCTCCGGCTGTGGGTTCCTCCGCGGCCTGGTCCCGGCGCTACTCTGCGCCGCGCGTCGCTCCCTCCTGCCTGCTCTAGCTCGCTCGTCTGCTCGCCCGCTCACCCTCTCGCCGGCTCCCTAGCAGCCTCCACGACAAGCGGACGACTCCTGCTCAGTCGGCCTCTCTACCCCAGCCTCGCTCTGGGCGCCGTGACGTCACCTCTGTGACGTCATCGGCGGGGCGGGCCCAGCTGGCGAAAGGGGTGGGGCGCCGCCGCCGCGGCGTGGACTTTCCCGGGTGGTTCTGGGAGATGTAGTTCCTCTTTCTCTTGCCCTCACAGCCCTGTGCCCCCTCCCCCAACTCCTCCACACACTTAATCGCTCAACTGCCAGTGTCGTTATCATCATCATAAACGATAATAGTAAATAATGGCAATATTATTACATTTGTGTGCTTTAGGGTAATGAACCTCCTTCTCACATACACTGTTAAAAATGCTGTTTATTTGATTTGAGGTGGCAATTACTAGGATAGGCATGAAAATCTGGAAATTCCCACACCAGCAGGTTCCCTGCACCTTGCCTCCTCCTTGAATGGAGAGAATCTGTTTGCAGCGATTGTAGACTACAGCAAGGCTTCCTCAGAGCTTGCAAACCAGGGTTCATTACCCTCCATGTAGAGAGGGCCACTAGTTCAAGGATTAGACTTGAGGCAGCAAATTGGCAAGACCAGAAATAATTTGGTACTAGCGTCCTTACCCCACAGAGTATGAGGTAATTTCACAAAGTGAATGACTGATAGAAGCAGAAACACCCCAAGTATGCTGTAGTTCGAAGGACAAAGATTGTTCTGCCCTCCACACCCCTGTCCCAAAGCTATATACTCCGACATTAATTCCATAAATATCTATCGAGCACCTACTGTGTGTGAATCACTCTGCCGGGCATGAGGCTATCATGGTGAACGAAGACCTCAAATTTACACAGCCTGCCACATATGGTCTGTGGCTCTAGACTGTCAGCATCACCTGGGACCTTGATAGAAATGCAGGCTAGAACTTCACCCCAGAACTACTGCATTAGAATTTGCAGTTTAACAAGGTCCCCAGGTGGTTCTTCCGCGCAGTGAAGTTTGAGAGTCCCTGCTCTGCAGAGCGCTCCATAAGAAGTGGTATGGGACCCAGGAGTCAACCAGGAAAAGGGGGCAGGAAAGAGTAATCTAGGCAACTCCTGATGTTTATACCACATTTTTGCTGCCAAAATTTTTATCTATTCCCTTGTTCCTATGAATACACTTGTACTTTGTCAGACCATGTGCTGTGAGACAGGTCCCCTATATAACCTCCCATAGACACACAGACACACACACACATATACCTGGGGCGGCAGCAATCAACTAAAATTGAACCTTCTTTACTCCTATCATTCCATCCCTCCAAAGGTCTCGTTATTTGTGTGAGTGATTAATACACATAAAATAAAATTTGCTATTGCAACCATTTTAAGTGCACAATTCAGTGTATTAAATACATTCATAATGTTGTACAGCCATCACTACTCTCCATTTCCAGAACTTTTTCATCATCCCAGGCAGAAACCCCATACCCGTTAGACAATAATTCCTCATTCATTCTCCACTCTTCCCACCCCAAGGTGCTGATAACCTCTACTCCACTTTCTTTTTTTTTTTTTAAGATTTTGTTTATTATTTATTTGACAGAGAGAGAGGCAGCCAGCAAGAGAGGGAACACAGGCAGGGGGAGTGGGAGAGGAAGAAGCAGGCTCCCAGTGGAGGAGCCTGATGTGGGGCTCAATCCCAGGACTGTGGGATCACACCCTGAGCCAAACGCAGACGTTTAACGACTGCGCCACCCAGGCGACCCTCTACTCACTTTCTAAAAAAGACTATTTTAACTGCTTCTAAAAGGGGTACATTGGTCTTTCCCACTGCACTTAGCAATTCTGTCAGAAGGAGGACCTGAGGAGATTTCTAACCCCTTTTATGTGATCACTTTGTTAGAGGGAGATAAGGATGGAGCAGAAAATTGTTCCTGTCTCTTCTAGGCTTTCCAGACTCCTGTTGCTACGACCTCCTCTCCCAACACTGCTGCTCACTCTCCTTCACCTGAGTAACCCCCATTCTCGTGCTAAGACAGTGATTCTCAACCTTCTGTGTACTTCAGAATCATCTGGGGAGCTTGTTAAGCTTACAGGTGTCCAGGCCCCGCCACTGGAGATTTTGATTCAGAAGGTCTGGGGTGAGGCTTGGACGTCCATGTCTTTAACAAGTTCCCCAGATGATTCTGATGCAGGCCAAAGTTTGAGAACCACCATGTGAAGATTCCAATAGGCATCAGCACTTTCCAAACACCTGCCTGACCCCTCCAGGTGAATCCTGTTCTTCCATAATATCCAGTGCAAATAAGGATATTTCCTCCCCACCTGAGAGCAAGGTGGCTGGCTCAGAGGACCCAAAGGTGTTGTTTCCAGAACAGAAAGAACAGGTCAAGGATGGGACTCTTGAGAAAAAAGGGCATGGGGTGGATCTAGAAATTATCCCTGGTGGGTTTTAATTTTTACAGATGTGACGCTGCTGTGATCTAAGCACTAAGCAAAAATAATTAGAGAGGTGTTTAGAGAAATGTGTTCCAGACAACACTGGAGAAGGTGGGGCTGCCCTACCTAGAAATGCAATGCAGATTTAGTCCTCTGAGAAGTCACTGAAAAACAATCACTTAGAGAAGTGTTATTGTCTAGTAAGCATCTTAGCTCTGGGTTACTCAGGACAAACCTGCCCTTCACCAGCCCTGAATTTTGCCTCAGCTAATTGCAGATAGCCTCCAAGAGCCTCAGTGTTCTCATCTGTGAAATGGGGCCCCTAATGCCCTGCCACTTGAGTGGGTTGATGGAATAAATGGAAAGGATGAATGCGAAAGCCCGTTGTAAACTATAAATTGCTTTTCATAAAGGTAACATGAAGTGTTGATTATAAGATGCAATATATTACTGGGGGTAGTATTATTATTAATCTCAAACCCCCATTTGCCCCACTCCGTATGCACTCTCTATCATTTAAGGAGAAAGACCTTCAGGTGGGTTTGTTTGTTTTTTTTTTTAAGATGTCATAGTGTCAATTCTTTCTCTTTGTGGTAAAAGTATGTTCACGTTTTTATGACACGCCTTTTTTCTCTGGGCGCTTTGCCATTTGCTCCTTCATAAATCCGTTTCCTCTATTCTGACTTCGTCCCCTTTCCTCCATTGCAACCCCTCTCCTCATCTTTCCAGAGCCTCGGGAGACTCCTGAATCTGCCCTTGACCAGGTAGGTTCAAAAGGGGCTCCAAAGTGGTGGCAAATGGCAGCCTTTGTTTGACTAATTTTGTTGGCTTACAAAACCAGGAGTTCCTCTCGAACAATGTAAGTTTGGGCTCACCTTTTTTTTTTTTCACTCACTTTTTTTACCCAATGTTTTAGCCATTCAGAATGTCAATAATTTACTCTAAGACAACACTGGGGCCTGGGAGTGTCTGTTTATATGTGTGCCCACACATGGCAATGCGCTGGAATGAACCATGTTTTTCCTTATCAGGTACAACCAGGGTGCTGTTGAGGGAACAGCTGTCCACCCTGCCTGAGTCACCCATGTTGCAATCTGGGAAATGTATTTGGGCCTGTTTATCTCTTCTCAGGGCAGGGCCAAGCTGGACCAATGGAGCCTCCGATCTCAGGAGCTGCTTCCCAAAGGCAAGCAAACAAGTTTGGAGAGAATATAATGCTTTGAGCAAGACACTGAGAGGGAGCAAGAGGAAAGCCATCATTTGATGGAGTGAGTGGAAGACCACTGCCCAAACAGCCTAAAAACTGAGCTAGCTCTCTCTCTTTCTCTGAAGGCACCTGTTAACACAAGAGCTCTGAAGCCAAAGTGAATTTATCACTGTTCCCACCAAATTTGAAGATCCCTCAAATGAAGCCTCTTGATTCCATTTGACCATTTCTACTGGGAAATGGGTTCGTTTTGAGCAGGTACTCTCGGCATCTGGATCACAGGCCCAGACCCCTCTAGAAGCCAAATAACAGCAGTTTCCTTGCTGCTATGGAAATAAAAGCTTAAGAATCACCTTAAGGTGTTCCGGGCTGGCTAAGTCTCTTGACCTCAGGATGGTGAGTCTGAGCCCCACACTGGGCATGGAGATTACAAGGAAAGAAAGAAAGAAAGAAAGAAAGAAAGAAAGAAAGAAAGAAAGAAAGAAAGAAAGAGAAAGAGAAAATCATCTCAAGCCATTTCCATGTAACCCTGTTACAATTTGTCCCCACAGAAGCAGTCAGGGGGAGCTCAGGCACATGCAGGACAGACGGCAGCAAGGACAGAAGATTTCATCTCCTGCATATGTTGTTTGGCTTGCTACCTGTGGCAACAGGCTCGCTGGACAAACAGCAATCGCCCAAAAGTGGCATGACTCAGAGAGAGCATGGAACTTAAGAGACAGACAACCCCTTCCAGTCCCAGGTCTGCTGCCTGTCACTGATATCATTTGGGCAAGTAACCTAACCTTTGTGCTTCAGTTTACTCACCTGTAGAATGCGATGATAGTACTGGCACTGCCCTTTTCTCGATCAAATAGAAGAGATGTTGCCTCCTCTAAAGTGCTAGTCTTACTGGATTAAGAAGATGTGGTCCATATATACAATGGAATATTACTCAGCCATCAAAAAGAACGATTTCACAACATCTGCAGCAACATGGGCGGGACTGGAGGAGATAATGCTAAGTGAAATAAGTCAAGCAGAATAAGACAATTATCATATGGTTTCACTCATTTATGGAACATAAGAAGTAGGAAGATCGGTAGGAGGAGAAAGGGAAGAAGGGGGTGTACAAAGAAGGGGGAATGAACCATGAGAGACTATGGACTCTGGGAAACAAACTGAGGGCTTTAGAGGGGAGGGGGCTGGGGGATTGGGATAGACCGGTGATGGGTGTTAAGGAGGGCACATATTGCATGGCGCACTGGGTGTTATATGCAAGTAATGAATCATGGAACTCTACATCAAAAACTAAGGATATACTGTATGGTGACTAACATAACATAATAAAAAATTATTATTAAAAAAATTTTAAAAATAAAGTGCTAATCATATGTAAAATATGATCATGCCCCCCCTATACACACAAACACATGCACCCTAATGCCAAGGCCCAAGGAGGGAGCAAGATTGGAAATTCCTGACACCTCCATGCAGGGAGCACTCACCCGGGCCAGCTGCCCCGTGCGGAGACTTTGTTCTGTCAGCTGTGCCTCCTGTGATTCCTTTACTGCTTCCTATGTCCCTGATCTGGAAACGTGGGAGGCCCCACACTCAGCCCTCAGTTCCTGTTCTTTATCGACATTTAATCCCTGGGCGACCCCATCCAGTCTCAGCTTACATTGCCACGCATGCCCTGACACCCCAGTGCACATTTCCGATGGAGCCTTGCCCGTGGACTCCAGACACATGCATACGGGTACTCTTCGACATCTCCTCAAGTCCCAGACTAAACTTCTGACACCATCCCCACCTCTTTCTCACATAGTTTTCCCCAGTCAGTGAATGGCAGCTATTAAGTTGAAATATAAAGAACTGCCTTTCCAAAGTTAAGAACAGTCAAATATCGGCCACTTCATTTGGTTCAACCTAATACATCCTGCCAGTTGTTCAGGTCGGAGTTGGAGCTACCATTCTGGACCGCTCTCTTTCTCTAACACCCTACGTCCAATCTATCAGGAAATCCTGTTGGCTCTACTATGAAATACATCCAGAATCTTTTTCCCACCACCTCTACCGAGCCATCATCATTACTACAATCATTTCTCAACTGACCTCCTCTCTTCAAACCCCATATTCATTCATATAGAAGCCAGTGATCTTTTAAATCATGAATCAGATCTTGTCTCCTCACTGTTCAGAGACTCCCATTTCACTCTGTGTCAAAGACAAAGCCATCACAGGCTTCCCAGGCCTTACAGGAGCTGCCCTTACTCTTTTCCCTCACTTCTGTCTAGCCACAAGGGCTTTCTTGCTGTTCCTCAAATACACCAAGTATGCTCCTGCCCCAGGGCCTTTGCACTTGCCACTCTTCCACTCTAAAACAGTCTCCACTTAGATAAACACATGGCTTACTCCCTCATTGCTTTTAGGTCTCTACAGAAATGTCCCCTTCTCTGGAGAGACTCCCCTGAGCACCCTATTACAAACGGCAGTCCCACCTCCATCCCAGCACCTCTTCTCCTTCTCTGTTTAGCTTTTCTCCCTAGGCCTTACCAACATCTCACATACTACATACTGTATCTACTTAGCTCTCTGTGTATCTTCTCCCCTCACGGGATGTAAGCTCTGTGAAGACAAGGATTTTGTCTGTTGCACTTATTGCTCTGCAACCAATGCCTACAAGGGCACGTGGTACACGGTAAAGGCTCAAATATGGAATGAATGAAAGGAATAAAGGAAGGCTCTAGCTGAAAAGGCAACAAAACATTAACAGCTTAAAGCAGTCCCTTGGAAATTCACAGAGTTAGTTCTCCCTTTTTTTTTTCTTAAGATTTTATTTATTTATTTGAGAGACAGAGAGAGAGAGAGAGAGAACAGATGGGGGAGGGGCAGAGGGAGAGGCAGACTCCCCTCTCAGTAGGGAGCCCAGTGCGGGGCTTGATCCCAGGACCCTGAGGCAGACACTTGACCAACTGAGCCACCCAGGCACCCACAAAGTTAGTTCTTCCTAATGGTCTCCGAAGAGTGGTGGAAATCTTATATATTGAGCACCTACTCTATGCCAGGCATTGTGCCAAGGCATGCTCCTTCCAACCTAACAACCTGGCAGGACTGATGTTATTTGCCTGTTTTACCGATGAAGAGCCTCGGGCTCAAGGAAGTGAGATAATTTGCCTAAGGTCACAGAGCCAGTAAAGGGCAGCATCAGGATTCAAATCCTGGTCCTCAACTTCAAAGCCCATGCCATCTGCGATGCTGTGCCACCCTGTTCCTTAATTCAGTGAAAAATGTAATTTGTTGACGTTGATGAACTCATTCCTTTGAAGGCCCAACCCAAATGCCACCTCTTTTGTGACCAGGAAGACTTCCAGGTCATTCTAAACCAAATGAATGTCCCTCTGAAAAGAAGAAGTCTCCGGTGTTCCCCCATTTCAGCAGATGGCACTACCATTCAGCCCTTGCTGACTGTCCTTGGAGTCTCTCTTGGCTGTTCTGTTCCTCACTTTCACACCCAGTCCATGAGCAACTTCCATGAGAGCTTACTTCAACATGTCTGCCAAACCCAACCCCTTCTCCCTGTGTCCATCACCTCATCTGAGGTACCAGTTTCTCTGCAATAAATCCATTTATCGGCCACTCTTACCCCCCGTGACCACCACCCTTACGTCACAGTCTATTCTCCACCCAGGAGCTAGACAGGTGTTTTAAAATATAATTCAGCCCAAGTCACTCCCCACTCACAGTCCTTCAGTGGGTCATCCTTAAACTCAGAATAAAATCTCAATCCTGTGGCCTCTGTGATGCTATGTAACCTGGCCTTAGGCTACATTCTCAACCTCATTTCCGACCTCCCCCACATCCCCTCAGACATTCTAGTTGCTTGAATTCATGGGCACACCAAGCTCATTTCCGCTTCAGGACCTCTACCTGCTATTCCCATTTCCTGGAATGCTCTTCCCCTACATCCTCAGGGCCAACTCCCTCCTTTCGGCACGGAGTTCTTTATTCAAATGTCCCGTCTTCAAAGAAGCCCTTCCCTGACCACCCTGTGTGAAAAGGTACACCCCTTACTTTTATCTCCTTACCTTGCTTTAGTTTTTTGGTACTCTTTTTAGATTGGCATTTTGGAAATGTTCAAAGATGCTGAAAATTTGAGGGAATAATACGACGATCACCCCAATACCCACCATCCAGGTTTAACAACTGTTCACATTTCGCTATATTTGCTTTATCTGCCTACAGGCGTGTGTATGTGAAATGTGTCTACTTTTTTTGTTTTTTTGCTAACCCTTCTCAAAATAGCCTTCAGACACTATGACTCTTCAGCCCTATATACTTCAACACACATACCCTACAAATAAGGACATTTTCCTTGATAACCATATCATTATCACGCATAAGAAAATGAGCAGTGATTCCCTAATATCATCTAGTTTCCAGTCCATTATCGGATTTTTTAAAATAAATCTCTTTTTTATTGAAGTATGGTTGACATACAGTATCGTATTAGTTTCAAGTAGGCAACACAGTGATTCAACAATTACATACCTTACGACATGCTCACCATGACAAAGGTAATAACCTTCAAATAATCAGATGTTCTTCACTGCCCCCTCTATGCCAGTTCTTTTTGAGTTGGAATCCTTGAAGATTCCTAGAATATATTTTGATTTTATATCTCTGTAGTCAGAAGATAGTTGGGGAATTATATTTCACATTTATAGCTCTTTGGGTCTCAACCCTCCTCCCCCCCCCAGCCCTACTCCCGTCTCTGTGCTGTATACACGATAGGCAGTTAATAAATGATTGATGATGACTAATTGAAAAGTCCTACTCCTCCATACAAACATTTGTATCTGTGTGTTTATAAGCAGCATTATTCATAATACCAAGTGGAAACAACCCAAATGTCCATCAGCTGATAAACGGATAAACAAAATGTGGCCTGTCCATACAATGGAATATGGAATATTTTTCGGCCATAAAGCGAAATGAAACACAGCTACACGCTCTACATGGATGAGGCTTGAGGATATTTTGCAAAGAGAAGCCAGTCACAAAGGACCCCATATTGTACGATTCCTTTCATATCAAGTGTCTAGAATAGGCCTACCTGTAGAGAAAAGAAATGCATTGATAATTGCCTAGGGCTGGGGAGACTAGGAAACATAGAGGGTGACCACTAAGGGATGCAGGCATTTCTTTTTGAGGGGATGAAAATGTTCTAAAATTGATTGTGGTGATGATTGTACAACTCTATGACTATACTAAAAACCATTAAATTATACACTTCGAGTGAATTGTATGGTATGCAAATTAGCTCAATAAAGGTATTATTAGGGGTGCCTGGGTGGCTCGGTCAGGTAAGCATCCTACTCTTGACTTCAGCTCGGGTCATGATCTCAGGGTCATGGGATTGAGCCCTGTGTCAGGCTCTACCCTCGGCAAAGAGTCTGCTTGGGATTCTTTCCCTCTTCCTCTGCCCCTCCCCCTGCTCACGCACACACTTTCTCTCTCTCTCTCTCTCTCAAAATAAATGAATAAATAAAATCTAAAAAATAAATAAAAGTATTATTTAAAAAACAAAAACAAAACAAATCAGTGCCCTGTTGCTCCAGATTGCTGCAGGAACAGATGTTGACCAAACATTCTCTTTCCTCCTCTCCCATCTCTCCTCCTCTGGACTCTCCTTCCCTTTTGAACATAGCAGGAGTGTGGAGGATTGGAGAATTGGAAGCTTCACTTGCTTTGGTGGAATGGCCCTTTGTCTTCTAGTCTGCTGACTGAGAAGAACTTCAACTTTCTTTACACTAAAGGTGCTATGAGAGAGAGAGAGAGAGATCCGTTTTGTCCCACCAGATGCGGGACAAGCCCTTTCCCCCAGCCTGTTGGGTTATTGCAGGTCAAGGGCAAACATGGCCGCCCACCTGAGCCCATCTACTGGAGTCCAGGTCCCCCTTGCCAAGTTCCATGTATACATAGCACTTCTATTTTGTGGGTGTCACGTGGTTGGAGCGACTATTTGTTTCTGGTCCAGGTTCCCTACTGCACTGTGCATAGGAATGGTCTTGTTCATCTTTGTATTTTCTGTGCCTAAAACAGACATTTGCATTTAAAAGGCAGAACGTGTAGAGTCAGGGTTTCCACACCCACTGCTCAAATCTGGCTCTCTGGGAAGGAATGGGGAGGTACGGGCCCTGAAGGAAATGGCCTCAAAATCTGAGGTTCTGAATTCCAATCCCAGCAGCCACAGGCACCTGGGGAATTCATCTGCTTACCCCTGAGAGACTATGGGGGGGAGGGGCGGAGGGAACTGGCTAATACCAGAAAGGTTACACTTAACGGTAGTTTACGTTGAACCAGGAACTTAAAAAATTTTTTGGTTAAGGGACTTAACCAAATTCTTCTTAGTCCTCTCAATGCTGGCCAGGTGTCTTCTGCTAATTTTGCTGGAGGAGAAGTGGAGTTGCACTGGGGGAAAGTGAAATGTATGAATTTGCTCAGTTGACCAAAGAAAAAGAAAGCTAACATGAGAAACCGGGACTCCTGGTCCCTTTTCCTCCCTAAATTCTTCTCTGACTTCTTCCAATGTCTCAAGAGGCAGTTAGGTTTCCCTCAGGGCATATTGGCTACCCTGGCCTTCCTCCAGTGGTCACAGGGCAGAGAGTCCAGGAAATGTGCCCTCAGCTGACTGGCCCGTGATGGTAGGCAGGGGAAGGAGAGAGGATTGTTACCAAACTATACCGTGATTAAGGCGCCTGGGCGGCTCAGTCAGTTAAGCATCCAACTCTTGATTTTGCCTCAAGATCTCAGGGTTGTGGGATCCAGCCCCATGCTGGCTCCCTGTCTGCCCCGTGGTGCGCCCACGCTCAGCAGGGCGGCTGCTCAAGATTCTCTCCGTTTCCTTCCACCCCTCCCCCGACTCATATCTGCTCTCCCTCTCTCTCTAAAATAAATAAATACATCTAAAAAAAAGCTATACCACAATTGCTGTGATTCAATCACATTCTACTTGGTTAAGAATGACCATTTTGCAGTTTGTACATATATTAAATCACTATGTTGTCCATCTGAAATTAATATAATGTTCTACATCAGTTTTATCTCAAAAAAGTATACACCAGTGTATGCGTGCAAAAAATGATAAAAAGATATGCATCGGATACGTATTTTTAAAAATTGAAAAGTTTAGGGGCGCCTGGGTGGTACAGTCGGTTGAGCGTCCAACTCTTGGTTTCGGCTCAGGTTGTGATCGCATGGTGGTGAGATCGAGCCCTGAGTCGGGCTCTGCTCAGCACAGAGTCGGCTTGAGATTCTCTCTCTCCGTCTCCCTCTGCCCCTCCCACGTGTGCTCCCTCTCTCCGAAATAAATAAATCTTTAAAAAAGTTGAAAAGTTTAAACAATTTTTTTAAAAATTGAAAAGTTTTGTATTTGAAAGGGCACATCAAGAAAGTGAAAAGACAAGCCGCAGAATGCAGAAAGTATTTGCACACATATACCCAACATGGTTCTACTACCCAGAATATGTAAAGAATTCTCATGATTCAATAATAAAGAGACAAATAACCCAATTTTTAAAATGGGCAAAGGATTTGAATAGAAATTTCTCCATGGCCAATAAGCCAATGAGAAGATGTTCAAAATCATTTGTCGTAAGGGAAATGCACATCAAAGTCACACTGAGGTACCTACCGCTTCTCACTCACTAAGTTAGCTGTAATCAGAAAGACAGACTATAAGAGTTGGTGAGGATATGTAGAAATTAGAATCCTCATTCATAGCTGGTGGGAAAGTAAGTGGTTCGTCACTTTGGAAAACAGTCTGGCAGTTCCTCAAAATGTTAAGCATAGAGTTAACGTATGACACAGCATTTCTATTCCTAGATATGAATCCAAGGGCAGTGAAAACATAAAACTTGTACCTACATGTTCATAGGAACATTATCCTAATAGCCAAAAAGTTGAAACAACCCAAAAGTCCATTAACTGATGAATGGAAAAATTACTGTGCTATATCCCTACAATGGGATATTAATCAGCCATAAAAAGGAATGAAATTCTAACACACACAACAGCATGGATGAACTCGGAACACAGGCTAAGTGAAAGAAGCCAGCCACGATGTGCCACGTAATGTCTGATTCCACTAATCTGAAATGCCCAGAATAGGCAGATTTATACGGACAGAAAGTAGATTTGTCATTTCCTGGGCTGGGGAAGGGAAAATGGGAAGTGACCACTAATGGGTAGTGGGATTTCTTTTGGGGGTAATGATGTTCTAAAATTTATCGTGCTGGGGCACCCGGGTGGTTCAGTCGGTTAAGCGTCTGCCTCTGACTCAGGTCATGATCCCAGGATCGTTGGATCGAGCCTCGCATGGGGAATCCCTGCTCAGGGGGGAGCCTGCTTCTCCCTCTCCTTCTGCCTGCTGCTCCCCCCCTGCTTGTGCTCGCTCTCTCTCTCTGCGTCAAAGGGATAGATAAAATCTTAAAAATAAATAAATAATAAATAAATAAATAAAATGTATTGTGCTGCTGATTGCACAACCTTGTAAGTATTCTAAAACCACTGAACTGTATGTTTGAAAAGAGTGAATTTTAGGATACGTGAATTCGATCTCAATAAATAATAATAATATCATATACAGCTTGAAAAGAAACCAAAAATGATTCTCTCCCACTCCTATATTTTTGGCTACCTGGCTAGCGGTGGGGCCAGTGATCCAGGCCTTCTGTAGCTTTGAAGGCCCCGCTCAGACTTGCAAGGCTGCCGGGCCCTTGCAGACAGTTGGGTTATTTCATCTTGAGGAGAGAGCACAAGAAATCACTCCGTGCACATCCTTTTTTTTTTTTTTTTTTTTCCTCTAACCAGTGCTTATCAAAGTTGTAGTCACGAGACATCGGACTGCTCTGAGCATTAGGGTCCTAAGCAAATTCAGAACCAAGATAGGTTTTTCGTAATTCGTGTTCTGGGCCCAGTTTCTACGTCTTCTTGGATTGGCCAAGCCCCACCCCTTCCCCAGCCATCTTGCCACATCTTGCCCTGCTTCCAGCTGGAGACGCTGCAGCACTGACTTCTTCTGCGTCTCTGGAGTCGCAGCTGCTGCCATTGCTCTATTTGGCTCGGGCACTGTGTCAATCCCCACCCCCTCCAGGGAGTGAGGGCCCAGCAGCTCCAGCCCCCAAATCTAACCCAGCTGGGCTCAAGGAGCCTCTGGCTTCCCAGCAGCTGCTCAGAAGGGCCCATACAACCCGGATCCAGGAAGTTCACCCCTATGGAGTAAACTTTGACCAAAAAGGGAGGGGAGACCGGGAGACACGGCCCATTGCTTGCCCTGCTTCTCTCTCCCCAACGGACTCTCCCAATCTTTGGAGATATCCCAAGTGACTAAGCGACAACCACGTGTATTTTCTTGTGTGGTCCTAGCCAGCTTGATAACACGTGACCACATTATTTGCTTCCCTTCTCTCCTTCCTTCATCTCCCTTCCTCACTCTTGCTGCCCCGGGCTTGCAACCTCCCCAGTGAAACATTAACCCTAAGCTTTGCCTCGAGCTCTGTTTTCCAGAAAGCCAAGACCGATAAACTATGCATTTACTTGAGAGTAAAAGGTTTATAAAGGTTATTTTCATCACTCTGCATCCTACCTTGCCCCATTAAATGGAGATTTCTGCTTGTTTCTCTGGGAGGGAATGGTACTGGGAAAATAACATTAATCCTTCTCCTGACCTCCCGCACTTCATGGGGTGAGCCTGCAGTCCTTGGCAGGAAGGATAGGGGTCTGTGCCCTGTAGTTATCCAGCTGCTTTGCGGAAGACTCTGTCCCCTTAGTTCAGGGAATTAAAAATAGGAAGCCCGTTTGGATGTAGGTACCAGCTACATTTCTTCCAATCCAGTTCTTTTTCTTTTCTTTTTTTTTTTAAGTAGGCTCCATGCCCATTATGGAGCCCAACCTAGGGCTTGAACTCACGACCCTGAGATCGAGACCTGAGCTGATCAAGGGTCCATCACTCAATGGAGGGAGCCACCCAGGTGTCCCTAAAGCTATATTTTCATCTCAATGTATCTGATTCCCATGCCCTGTTCTCATTTGGTTCAGAAGCTGTAGTAGCTGGGAGGCTATTGTTATGAGTATTACAAAGAGCCCTCATACCCCTCACTGGCTAGAATGGATATCTAAAGAACACCAAGTCTTCTGTGGCCCCCAAGCGAGCTGCCTCTAGCCATTAGCTCTCCCAGGGTAGTCTAGTTGTAGCAAGCAGGGAATTCATAGGAATGACGCTGGTAACAGAATGACAGTGTCATATTAAAATGTCCATATTTGGGGCGCCTGGATGGCTCAGTTGGTTAAGTGTCTGCCTTCGGATCAGGTCACGATCCCAGGGTCCTGGAATCAAGTCCCACATTAGGCTCCCTGCTCAGTGAGAAGTCTGCTTCTCCCTCTGCCCCTCCCCCTGCTCATGCTCCCTCTCTCTCTCAAATAAGTAAGTAAAATCTTTAAAATAAAATGTCCAGGGCACCTGGGTGGCACAGAGGTTGGGCGTCTGCCTTCGGCTCAGGGCGTGATCCTGGCGTTCCGGGATCGAGCCCCACATCAGGCTCCTCTGCTATGAGCCTGCTTCTTCCTCTCCCACTCCCCCTGCTTGTGTTCCCTCTCTCTCTGGCTGTCTCTATCTCTGTTGAATAAATAAATACAATCTTTAAAAAAAAAAAAAGAAAGAAATACCTATAAAAATAAAATGTCCATATTTTGTTTGGGGCTTAAATTTAAAATGTGTTCCCAGTATTTAAGATACATGGTTTAGGTCATCATTGTGTCACTTGACAGGCATGCCTTCCATTGATTAGTTCTAGGGATTTTATTATTATTATTATTGTAATTTTTTTAGTAGCTAGGCTCCAAGTGGCAGATTGGAGATTCCCAATGGTGTGCCAAGCTGTGGGTTACAGGTGTGTGGAGGAAAGATGGCCCCCCACAGCCCCGGGGTAGCTGGCTCCTGGTGATTGCATCCAGCCTTACAAAATCAGTTTCTCCTTTGTGTCATATAAATATTACCTATGGTAAATCTACCATGACATGAGCTGTGACGTGTGCCATGACATGAAAAAGTCTGAGAAGCATGAAGTAAGTCATGCTTTCTTCAAATTTTATTTATTTATTCGTCAGAGAGAGAGAGAGGGAGAGAGAGCACAGGCAGGGGCAGCCGCAGGCAGAGGGAGAAGCAGGCTCCCCGCTGAGCAAGGAGCTGGATGTGGGACTTGATCCCAAGACCCCGTGATCATGACCTGAGCCAAAGGCAGCCGCTTAACCGACTGAGCCACCCAGGTGTCCCTAAATCATGCTTTTAATAAGGGATATTTTGCTCCCCCTGAGGTGGCCCACTAATCGAAAATGTTTGGGAATTACTGATGGAAGAAGCAGGTCGGAGGAGTATTTGCTGAAGGAATAGTGCAGCAGTGAAATGAACTGAAGACAACCTGTGCTCTCTTAGTGGAGAAAGAGGTGGGAAATCAATCTGATTTATCTGAGTAGAGAGAACATCTGGAACAGGGCCACAAGGGAGAATGAGAGGACACGCCAGAGGAAGGACAACTGAATGTCCTGAGTTCTTCCCTCAGACCTTCCCACCCCAGTCCCTAGAAGACCTTTCCTCCTTTCCTCCATTATTTGTATCTCCAGCCCCAGAAGTAACACGTAGGCTCTGGCTCGGCCTCTTCTGAAGGTCGTGGTAGACTTTCTGGTCCCGTGAGGCCATTGTCCCTCTCCTCCCACCTCTAAATAGATTACCCTGATTTCCCCAGGAGCCTCCCCCCCCAACCCCTCCCCCTCCTCTCAAACAGTGGAAGCTCACAGGCCTGTGCCCCCTTGCTGCTGTGTTCCCCTCAGGGCTGCTTGACTTCAGAACTCCTGAAAAGGAAGCTCTTTTTGGTATTCATTGTCCCTGAATAAAGACAGGAAACACTCTTGCTGCCCAGCAAGCATCCCAGTATGTGATACATTGTCTAAACTAATCTCCTTGCCCAGGATTTTTGACCAATGCACAGAGAGGGGCTAAACTGCTAACATCCTCTACCCCCGAGCTTCTGAAGCACACGAAGGGGCTCAGACCCGCGGGCCGGGCCTCTTCCGACAAACAAGATGGGTGACCAGTGGGGTACAACCCGTTGCCCAGTCCAGATCCAGCCAGGACTAGCCTATCATCCTCATTCCTTTTTTACACTCCTGACATCGAGGTTATCTCAAATATCTCAAATATTCCTTCCTCACCTGGAAAAGGAGGAAAGGTGTGCAGCAGCTGCTGGGAATGCCCGTCTTTAGCACAGGGAAGTTGCCAGACAAAGGCCCCAGGGGCCTCTTTGCTTGCTCTGGCCCCAGACTCTTCACTCCCCCAGCGCAGCCTCCCTCCCCCACTTCCCAACTCGTCTCAGAGCTATTGGCTTCCTCCTGAGGCCCTAAACTAGGCCTCCTGCTAGGCCCACGTGGTGCGGGTTCACCTGGTGCCTGCTGGCTCCCACACTCCCTCGGAGGGAGGGCGAGGGAGACCCAGGCGAGGGGAGCAGTTATTTTCAACGGGTGCCCAGGAGGCCCGTCAAAGCTTCGTTAGCCAAATACCCACCCCTACCTTGCAGGCCCACAGTTCCTCAAATGGGAACAAAGAGAAAAGGGAACTGGGCAGGAAAGTGGAAAAAAATTTAGAATTCAAAACTCAGCCATAGCTACTCAGACACTTGAAATTATTGTTGGCTGTACACAGTCTGAAAAATCCATTTGTAATAATCCTGTTCTGATTTTAAAAGTAGTATCTTCTGGGGTGCCTGGCTGGCTCAGTGGGGAGGGCATGTGACTCTTGATCTTGGGGTCATGAGTTCTAGCCCGACTAAATATTCTAGCCCCAATCTCTAGATGTAGCGATTACCAATAGATAAGGTAGATAGATAGATAGATAGATAGATAGATAGATAGATAGATAGATGTAATATCTTCTCAGGGGGGAAAACTTAGAACATGGAAAGAAAACAACAGTCATCCATAATTCCACGTCCCACAGAAAAAATGCCTTGATATTTGGCATATTTTCATTTTTAGGTTTCCACGGTTTTACGTAATTGAAGTATACTGTATATATGAGTTTGTATCAATTTTTCTCACTTACTAAATCATGTGCAATTGCTCCTATCATTGTGCTTAGCTGTTACAAATTATTCCATCGTGTAGACGCACCATCATGTACTTAACCGTTGATCGATTTATGGATATTTGCTGCCTCCCCTTTTTTGTTGTTATAATTAACACTGCGGGCTTGTATATCACATTCTCATTTTTAAAAATTTCGTAGGATAGATTCCAAATAAAGTGGAACTCCTGGGCAAAAGGAGTTCCTCTGGATTTTTCAGACTGTGTACAGCCAACATCAGCAGTAAATCACGGACACCCCCTTCCCCCAGATGAACTTAACTTGGTGGTGGTTGGTTTTTTTTAAGATTTTATTTATTTATTTGACACACACACACAGAGCACAAGCAGGGGGAGTGACAGAGGGAGAGGGTGAGAGAGAAGCAGGCTCCGCATTGAGCAGGGAGCCCAACGTGGGACTCGATCCCAGGACTCCAGGACCACGACCAGAGCTGAGGGAAGAAGCTTAGCCGACTGAGCCACCCAGGTGCCCCCCAACTTAACTGGGTTCCTTCACAAGTTTGCCTTTCTGGGATGCTGAGGGAGAAAAGGAGGTGTCCTCTGAGATCTTCAGAATGTTGTGCCAGAGCTGAATTAGTCTTTGGCCACGTGGAGGCCACACTCTGTGTGGCCTGGGGCAGGGCCCTGGCCAGTACAGGAGACTAGAATATTTGTGGAATGTCAGTATTCATGATTGTTTTTGTGGACCCGATTGGTCCTATCCATTTCTCTCACAGTACTAGAAGCTCCTCGAGGGTAAAAACCAGCCTCTCTTAGGACAGGTACCCAGCGCCCAGCAGAGTCAACTGGTATACATAGTCAAGCGCTCACTACCGATTATTACCTAAACACTTAGATGGAGTTCCTCACCTCCTTTTTCATTTCACTAAAGCCCCTTTCTAGATTTCTATCTTAGGTGGCCGTGGCCCATTTCTGTGGAGAATTTCTCTACCAGCCTTCCTTGCCATCTTAGGAAGGAGCCCTGAGAATTCCCGTGGCACGGTGGCGTTCGATCCAACAATATTAGTTCCCATCCTTTTTCCTTTCCCTATTCTGCTCCGTTCCCTCACCGCTGCATTCTGTCTGTGCCAGACACACAGCGTCCCCACCGGGCACTGATTTGTCACATCACACCTTCCACGAGGGGGCCTCTGCTGCCAGGCCCAGCAGTGCTCACCCTCCCTTGTCACCCAAGTAGGACGACCTCACGTCTAACCTGAGCGTGAGCGAGCCGTCGTGGGGAGGAGAGCAACAGTGTTGGAGTTTGCCTCCCACCGCGTTCCAGCTATCTACCAGAGCAGTAACTAAGTCAGGGAGAGAATAGAAAAGGATCCATAAATGTGTTTGGTACGACTTGTTTTGGAGAAATAAAGTTTGTTGGTTATTAGATACCTTTCTCTCAAACCCTGCTGGGTTTTGATTGGTGTCCCTTGAGCTCCCACACACAGATCTCTGGAATTAAATTTCTCTCACTGAGGGATAACAATGTGTCTGCTCTCGAGATAACTGAGTGCATTTCCAAGCCCTCCTCTGTTTCTGGGGGAAAGGAAGGAGATATTGAGTCGGAAGATTATGCCAAGGAGCCCTCCTTTGGCTGCCTGCCTTCTAGAATAAAATAACCCTACTTGCAGTGGTCAGTTGTGCTAATAATGTTCATTTCAGCACGGGTGAAAACACTTCATCCCATGGTATCTTGGTTTCTGGGGCAGTGCTCATTCAGTTGTTTATTATCTGGTCAGTATTATTAATACCTCGAAGCCAAGGTGTTGATGGAGTAAGCCCCAAACAAAACAAAAACAATTATTCTCCATATACACAAGGAAACAAGCAAGCAAACAAAAACCTGTCTGATCACATAAATGGTCTTCCAGTGTTTTCCTTGGGTGAAAATTTCCTCAAATGAGACTGTATTTGCTAAATTATTAACACAATGACTATTAACTGTCTGAAATCAGGAACCTCAAGTCCACTGGCTAAACATGGAACTGATCAGGGGCGCCTGGGTAGCGCAGTCGTTAAGCATCTGCCTTCAGCTCAGGGCATGATCCCGGAGTGCCAGGATCGAGCCCCACATCAGGCTCCTCCTCTGGGAGCCAGCTTCTTCCTCTCCCACTCCCCCTGCTCCTGTTCCCTCTCTCGCTGGCTGTCTCTATCTCTGTCGAATAAATAAATAAAATCTTAATAAATAAATAAATATTTTAAAAAACATGGAACTGATCTTTACAGGCTGGCAAAGATTTGGCCAGATATAATAGAAAATTTCAGTACAAAATTGCAGCCTTATGCAAACCTGTCCCCAGTCTAGAAAGACAAGCTGCTCTCGCACTGCAAAAATCAGGAGCTCTCTGTTGGTAGAAGAGAATGCCAGACGGAGACCTTGGTATTTATACCTTGCAACAAGGCCAGTAAGTACAATATTGTCCTGAGAGTTCTGAATTCCACGGGCAAAGTATTCATTCATCCGACATTTATCAAGCACTCATTTGGGGAGTTCGAAGATTTGTAATAGGAGATATCTGTCCTCAAGATATTTCTAAGGCCATCAGGGCAACTGAAACAGACATAATTATAGTACAGGTAAATCTTCTTTTTCTCCCCCCCCCCCTTTTTTTTGGTTAGTAAGAGAGGTAAATGTATGATACATGTAGGAGAGTTCCTACTACGAATCAACTTGTGTTTCCCTTGCTACTGTGGGAGCCTTGGAGGGAACGAAAGGCATTTTCCCCTCCCGGTCTGGTAAAGCAGGCCTCTACTGCGATTTCTGGGAAATCTTTACCTTCAGGAAGTGATAATGGGAGGTGGTGTAATCTCCTATCAGTGAGATTAGATTTCATTGTCTAAGAAAGGGGTGGGATCTTCAGGGAGTTGGAAACGGGCTGAAGCTAGATTCCAGGAGAGTCTCAAGGACTGGGATGAAGAATTAGGTTGTTTAAGGTTGTGCGGCCTGGAGGAGGGCGGAGGTGCTTGTATTCTGAGCACAGAGCTGAGCCAGGAGGCAGCAGGATCCCATGGAAGGTCAATGACAAGAGAGAACAGAAATAGCAGAGTAGGGGCGCCTGGGTGGCTCAGTCGTTAAGTGTCTGCCTTCGGCTCAGGGCGTGATCCCGGTGTTCTGGGATCGAGCCCCACATCGGGCTCCTCCGTTAGGAGCCTGCTTCTTCCTCTCCCACTCCCCCTGCTTGTGTTCCCTCTCTCGCTGGCTGTCTCTATCTCTGTCAAATAAATAAATAAAATCTTAAAAAAAAAAAAGAAAAGAAAAAGAAATAGCAGAGTACCTCAGCAGAAACACCAGGGCCTCTTTCTCCAGGAGTCTGGGGGACCCCTTCTAAGTACTCCAGGGTCGGGTGATGATCCAAAACAGTGGAACCTGTCTCTGGAACAATTGATAGATCTGATTTCTCCCCAATCCAAGCGGGTGGCCTTGGGGTAGTTCTAATTAATACCGAAAACATTTTTAAAAAAATAACATAACTGGGGTGCCTGGGTGGCTCAGTCATTAAGCGTCTGCCTTCGGCTCAGGTCGTGATCCCAGGGTCCTGGGATCGAGCCCCACATTGGGCTCCCTGATCAGCGGGAAGCCTGCTTCTCCCTCTCCCACCCCGGCTGCTTGTGTTCCCTCTCTCACTGTCTCTCTCTCTCTCTCTCAAATAAATAAATAAAATCTTTAAAAAAAAATAACGTAACTGACATCCTCACTATTGTTGAGCAGTTCATATCTGCTACATGTGTGGGATGCTCAGGCTGGACATGTAGCCTAAAGTGAGGAATTCAGGGAGGGCTTCCTGGAGGAGGTGATCTTTCAGCTGCGAGCTAGACCATCTAAATGAGCTAGGCTAAGGAGAGATTTGGGGTAGGGGAAAAAGAGGTATTTAGGGAAGAAGAAGCAGCACAATTAAAGGGCATGAAGGCAGACAAGGGTGTACTTAGAACACGGCACAACATGTTAGATGGGATCCTATGGTTCAGGGTGGCTGGAGTACAGGGACGGAGGAGAGAGAGAAGAGGTTACATATTCTCTATACCACAGGGTCTAGAGGTAGGTCAGGTAACTTCAGGATTGCTCCCAAACCACTTCTCTCTCCTTGCTCAGAACCCCCATCTCCTCAAAGCATAAGCCATTAGCCTATGACAGCTGCCATCCCTTGGTAGCAGAAAGTACTGAGCACACAGTCTCCCTTTCCTTCTAGCTAGGATAACTCCAGTTTTGTTTGGGGAATCCATCTTCCTTCACACAGATACGTACTTTGCTAAACCAATAAGAATCATCTTCCCGTGCTAGAGATCTCAGAATGGAATGTGCTACAATTTCTGGCCTCTGAGAAATAAAGGGAGACAAGTTCAGGCCTTCTAGGAAAGATTTCTTTGTTCCTAATACACAGTGGAAGAAATAGTGCCTCCTCTTTTGTGAAATGTTGGCGGGTCTGCATGTGACTCTGGAGCTGGGTCAACCATCTTTGGGGCCCTTTGAGAAGCCAGCCAAGAGGTGGCCTGACACATTGAGGACCCAAGAATCGGTCACTCTGACCATCACTTCTACTTTGCTAGCTCACTCGCTCTGGGACCTTCCACTCCATTGACTATTCAACCTCATCAGAACAATACTACCAAGTGTCACCGTCCACACCCTCTTCGGGTCCTTCCGTCTTCTCATCCACTTAGATTCCATGGTCCATCACTGTATTTGCTTGCTAGGGCGGCCGTAACGAAATATCATAGACTGGGTAGCTTAAACAACACATGTTTATTTTCTCACGGTTCTGGAGGCTAGAAGGCCAAGATCAAGGTGTCAGCATGGTTGGTTTCATCTGAGGCCTCTCTCCTCAGCCCTCTTGCTGCTTCTTCACACGGTCATCTCGCTGTGGCCCTTGTGTGTCTTTCCTCTTATACAAACACCAGTGGGATTGGATTAGGGCTCTATCCTAATGGTCTCATTTTAACTTAATCACCTCTTTTAAAGACGTTAGCCCTAAATACAGTTACATTTTGAGGGACCGGGGATTGGGACTTCAAACTATGGATTTGGTGGGGGGCGGTGCCCGGCCAGCTCAGTCGAAAAAGCGTGCGACTTGATCTCAGGGTTCTGAGTCCCAGCCCTATATTGGGTGTAGAGATTACTTAAATAGATATTTTTTTTAAAAAAATATGGATTTGGGGAACATAATTCAGCCCACAGCAACCACTATAGGGACTCTAACGTGTACCACACGACGCACGGCCTTGCCGTCTCTTCCACCATGGTGTTCACCTGGCAAACCCAATTCTGGTTCGAATCCGACTGTCATGGGCTAGCTGTGTCCCACTAAAAGATATATTGAAGTGAATACATGGATGGGACCTTATTTGGAAATAGGGTCTTTGTAGGAGTATTAAAGTTAAGAAAAAGTAATGCTAGATTAGTACGGGTCTTAATCCAATGACCGATATCCTGATAAAAACAGGGAAATTTGGACACAGTCACAGGAGGGGAGAATGGCACGTGACCACAGAGACAGAGACTGGAGTGCTGCGGCTCCCGGCCCAGCAATGCCAAGGATGGCCAACCACCGCCAGAAGCTAGGGAGAGGCAAGGAAGGATCCTTCCCTGGAGCCTTCGAGAGCAGAGCCCCCCTTACACCTTTCCAGACTTCTAGCTTCTAGCACTGTGAGGGAGGACATTCCTGTTATTTTAAGCCACTTGGTGTGCGATAACTTGTTATAGCGGTTCCAGGAAATGAGCACACCAACTGTCCAGTGACCCTGCGTTTGCTCAGTCTAGTGTCATCGAAGCAAAACACAAAATCATGCTGATTAGATTCACTTTAAATTTTGGACAATTTCAGGGTGCCATCAGCATTCCCCAGGCGGCATGTTTACCCTCCCACTCCGTCCGAGAACATCGATCACGTTCTCTGTCGTGGTCACTCTTCCCGCATAACTAATCACCCTAACATTTAGTGGTTTACAACCACCCAATGTATTCAGACGACCGTCAAGTTCGTATCTCTGACCCAACCTCTTCCTTCCTGGACGTAGAGACTCATATACTGAACTAATTTCCTTCTTTCCTTCCAACATTTTCTTGTGTGGATGGACTCAGTGGGTCAGGAGTTCAGGCCAGGTGAGGATGCCTGTCTCTGCTCCATGATGTCTGGACACTGAGCTAGAAAGACCCACAGGCTAGGAGTGAATTGACAACTGACTAGAGGCTGGAATCCGCCCCTTGCCTTGCATGTCTGAGCCAGGGCTAGGATGACAAGGACTCAGAGATGAGGACTGCCACCAGAGTGCCTGCACATGGCTTCTGGATGGGGTTATTCATTTGTTCTTCTATGGATTGTGCTTTTGGCTTAATATGTAGGACATCTTTGCCCAACTACATGGCATATTCTCGAACTCACATGTTTCCTACTTACCCCTATCACAGCAGAGGCCGCAGCTGCCCTGGCAGACCCGTTCTTTGCTAGCTACCTGCAAGCTGTTCAGAAACGTGTCAATGAGTTTATAAGCCTTCAGGTCTCCACGCTAAATCATTTCTGCTGAGAACTGCTGTAGTGACTTGTGTTTCCTGAAACTAAACCCTGACTGATAGACGTACTCTGTCTTCTCTCCTGAGCGAAGGATGAATCACCCTCGTTTCTAGGACCATCTCCACCATCCTTGCCCTTGATGTCATTCCCTCTTCTTCTATTCAAACACGTTGTTCCTGCAGCTAACCCCCCTCTCTCGTATCGGCGCTGTTCATCATGTTTGCCCCCCCATCATTCCCATCAGCATAAAGACACTCAGTAATATCTTCTCTCTTGCAACACAATCACGCAAAGTGCTCTTCTACCTACCACTCCCATCCTCTTAGAGCAAAAGCCCATCAATGGTGTTATGAGTATCTGTCTTCATTACACACACACACACACACACACACACACACACACACTCATTCACTCACTGGTCTCTTTACCCCCATCTGATCCAGACTTTGCCCCCACCACTGCACTGAAACCACAACCTCCAGCTTACCAAGAACACAGTCAATCCCCAGCCCTCATCTTAGTCAAAGGACACTGTTGGTCATCCCCTCCTTAAAACGGCCTCATCACCTGTCTTTCAGGACACATCCTTTCATCTCCTATGTCCCTCCGCCTCTTACCTTCTTGGCTTTTAAATACCAGGGTTCCCAGAGCTTGGTTCCTTGATTCTCCCAGGGGACTTCCTCCAGGCCCATGAGTTTAACACCAGGTGTATTCAGACCACCTCCAAGTTTACACCTCTAACCCAGCCTCTTCCTGGGGTTCCAGGCTCATACACCGTAATTCATTCCCCCTCCCTCCCTCCCTCCCTCCCTCCTTCCTTCTTTCCTTCCTTTCAAATCTATAGAAAATCAATAGAATAGAATGATGAACCCCACGGTCCTAAGTGCTTTTATGATATCTTGCCATGGATTTCTAATGAGTATCTTAGAGTTAACTTCGTGCTCTATGAGCTCAGACCCAAACCATGACAGTTGGTGTTTGTTGAACAAGGAGTAAGCAAGTCCCAGAGTGTGCTGATACCCACCCTGCAAAATCTCAGCCATGAAGTGACGTGAAGTCTGTCCTTTTATCTTTGTTTCCGTCTCTCATTTTCTCTGTCTCTCTCTCTCTCAGGCTCCAGCTGGTACTGCTTTGGCTCATTAGCAAGCTGAGAAAATGGACACTCTGGACATACTCAGGAGCTAAGTCACACAGGGTGGGCACACGATCCTAAACAGATAAGAGACTGTAGAACCCTTACCTTCCAGGGCTGGTGTCCCAGGTAATGACTGCGATGTCTCACGTTGTATATAATTTTACACACTTTACAAAGGGTTTTTTACAAATGTTTCCACATTTAATTTTCACAGGAATCCTGTGAAAAAGGCCGAACAGGTGTTATTTATCCTAATTTTTTAGATGAGGAGAGACATTGGATTGCCCACCACATCCTGTGAGTGGCAATGCTGCTCCGGGCCTGAGCCTTGATCTCCTCACTCTAGGCCACCCCTGGTTCTGCAAGGGCAAGTGAGGTCACGGCCCAGATCTCGATCCACTTAGATGTCGAGATTCCCCTAGAGAGATGACTGCGTGCCAGGCTCTTCAAATGTATTTAATTTAGATATATGACCTGTGCTCAAGGACTCTTCAATCTAGTAATGAAAAAAACAAAAGCTAGTCAATATATGGTTTTAGACATAGGCAGAGATAAGGAAATTCTGAAATAGAATGTGACAAGGTCAAAAGTATTAGAGCACAAGTATTTGTAACCATGTTCAACCCAAGAACCTGAGTGCTATGGACTAAATGTTTGCATTCACCCCAAATCCATATGGGACCTCTGGAAGGTAATTTGATTTGGATGAAGTCATGAGCATGGCCCCCTCTGATGGGATGAGTGTCCTCGTAAAAGGAAAAGACCAGAGTGCTCTCTCTCCAGCATATGAGGAGATAGCAAAAAGGCAGCCATCTGCAAACCAGGAAGAGGGGCCTTTCCAGACACAGAGTCCGCCGGCACCTTGATCTTAGACCTCCCAGCTTCCCCGGTTGTGAGAAATAAAGTTGTTTAAGCCACCCAGTCTACGGTATTTTGTTTCAGCAGCCCAAGCTAAGACACTGAGCGTCGTCAGAATCACTTGTGTGGGGTGAAGCTCTAGGGCTGGACGAAGTTTCGAGAAGGCATGGAGAAGGGGTAGGAGAGGGAGGTCAGGGGCAAGATCTCTACCACGGGGAAGCATGACGGTAGAAACCATAGAGGCACAGAGACTTCATAGGTACCCGTGGTGGAGGGTTAGAGCAATGCTTATTTCCATCTCCCAATCTCGACTAAAGAACCTGGTATAAGGGGCGCCTGGGTGGCACAGCGGTTAAGCGTCTGCCTTCGGCTCAGGGCGTGATCCTGGCGTTATGGGATCGAGCCCCACATCAGGCTCCTCCGCTATGAGCCTGCTTCTTCCTCTCCCACTCCCCTGCTTGTGTTCCCTCTCTCGCTGGCTGTCTCTATCTCTGTTGAATAAATAAATAAAAATCTTAAAAAAAAAAAAAAAGGACCTGGTGTAAGAGCTACTGTAACCTCCTTCTAGGTCCCAGGTGTGTGTGTGTGTGTGTGTGTGTGTGTGTGTGTGTGAATTTCCTGGGGACAGGGGAGGTCATAGAGTAGAGGCTTTCAAGGCAGACTTCTGCCCGTCAGAGACACCTCCATCATGGACTTTGGGAAAGTGAAGGGATCCACCAGCAGGTTTCCAGACCAGCTAGAGGAAGAGTAAGTGAGAGCCCCAGCCATTCCCGCGCCCATGCTCCACACCTGCTCCTTCCTTTCCTTGCTTCCCAAGGCTGAGAAAGACTCATCTTTTTGGCAAAAGGAAGAGCTCCTCACTTAGGCTACAGGACCATTACCAAAGAAGAGGGGCACAGAAAGGAGAGTCACTCGGGCAATTTGGGAGGACATGTGCAAGTGCTGTGAGTTGATTGAACAGGAAGGACTCAAAAGTGGGGGTAGATTTTGAAAGATAAGATACAGAACCACAGGGGCGCCTGGGGGGCTCATTTGGTTGAGCATTCGGCTCTTGGTTTTGGCTCAGTGTGACCTCAGGCTAGTGGGATCGAGCCTCACATTGGCTTCCGTGCCCGATGCGGAGCCTGCTCGGGATGCTTTGTCTCTCCCTCTGCCCCTCCACCCACCTCAAATAAATAAATAAATAAAATTTTAAAATCTTTTTTTTTTTAAGATTTTATTTATTCATTTGAGAGAGAGAGCATGAGTGAGTGAAGGGTCAGCGGGAGAGGGAGCCGCAGACGCCCCACTGAGCAGGGAGGCCAACGCAGGGCTGGATCTCAGGACCCGGAGATCATAACCCGAGTGGAAGGCAGATGCTTAATCATCTGAGCCATCCATGCACCCCAAATTTAAAAATCTTAAAAAAAAATACAGAATCACCCCCAGCCTGGGCAGAGACCACAGTTGCAGGACCAGACATCAGCTTGCGTGAACGAACTGAAGCAAGGTCAAAGTCTGGAAGGCACTGAGGTGGCTAGCCCCGGTTTTACACACAGCAAATGAATGGTACATGTTTGCTGACCATGTAGAGTGAAATGGGGGTGAAAGAGGAGGCTTCTCTCGCGAGCCCCACCTGCACATTTTCAACTGCCTCTTGGAAATCTCCAAACGACATGCTCAATACCCCAGCCACTGTCTTTCTCTCAACCTGCTCCTTCTCTAGTGTCCCCAATGTGTATTCACAGCGCTCTTACCTTCCCACTCCCCCAGCTTAGATGCTTCTTCCCCCTGCCTCACCTTCACCCCACCCGTTATCCAGTGCCATGGATTCCACCTGGAGAAGGTCTTCTAGCCCTCTCTCCTGCTGGCCTGAGTCAGGTCTTTACCTCCTGCCCAGATCTCACCCATTAGAGTAATTGCCTGACCCCTCTTCCACACTCCCTTTGCACGGCTGCCAAGCTCGCTGGCTTTCTAAACGTGGGCGCCTAGCCCTTGGGTCTAAAGTCCTGTGAAACTCTCCTTCTGGGTATCTGCCAGAACCTCATCACAATGGAAGACATGGGTAGGCATTTCTGATGGGCTTGGGGGGAGGGAGGCCCCCATCCCCAAAGAAAGACCGGTCCCTGATAGGATAGAAAGCTCAGTGTGGTAGCACTGATATGGTGGCAGAGCCCCGCCGTGGCAGGGAGTGATGATTCTATGCGCAATGTGGAGGCTGATTCTAGAATAACATAGGCTGGCCCCCACTGCCTATGGGATAAAACCCCAAGTCTCTTGCTCAGTATACAAAGTCTTTGCAATCTGATCTCACTTTCTCTTCCCTGATTCCTTCCCCTCTCTGCCACCCAAACAGTCTCCCTCCAGCCTCCCTGAACTTCTCTCTGTGCTCTGAACAGCCCATGACTTTCTACAACTTCCATTTGCCCATATGTTCCTCCCCCTGGAATGCCCTCCTTTCAGTATTTCCTGGGCAAACACCTGCTTCTCCTTCAAATGACCTTTTCCTCTGTGAAGCTTCCCCTAGCCCCAGAGCTGGACCCACCTAGACCTTGACTCATCGTTTGGCACCAAACATGTCTGCCATAGTTTATGTATTAGCTTGTTTACGTCTGAAGTTGGTCTATTTTCGGGACACACTCTCCTGTGTCCCGTTTTGGAACAATGCCTGCTCTCACAGGCACTGAACGAGCCACACGTCAGACAAGACTCTGCTACCTGTGTCCATAACGAATTGGGCCAGAGCTGGGTCCTGACCAAGAACGGCAATCCGCACGCTGCCCGCCAGCCTGTGACTTGGAGCCACCGCCAGAAGATAAACCCAGGCAATCAGATATCCTTGTTGGGAAGTCGAAATGAGAAAATTGAGCGACTGAGCCAGTTCGCAATAGGGACAGAAGCCGAGAGACCGCCTCAAGGGCAGCCATCGTGCAGAGCAGCCCTGGACCGCGGGAGCCATGGGGCTCGTGTTCAAGATGGGACCATGCAAAGTTGGGGGGCACAGGGCTGAGTGGGGCAAGAAAGAGCAGCCTGGCATCTTCCCTCCACTTTCTTTTAGTTTCCCACACATGCATATATGCTTAAATGACGTGTGATTATTTTTTAAACCTTATATAATTTTTAAAAGATTTTATTTATTTATTTATATTTTGAGAGAAAGGGAGAGAGAGCGCACGAGAAGGGGGAGGGATGGGGGAGAGGGAAAAGCAGCCCCCCCCCCCCCCCCCCCCGCCCCGCTGCTGAGCAGGGAGCCAGATGACCTGGGACTCGATTCCAGGACCCTGGGGTCATGACCTGAGCTGAACGCAGATGCTTAACCAACTGAGCCCCCCAGGTGCCCTTAAACCCTCTACAATTGGGATCGTGCTGTATTCTCCTGCCAGCCTGCCTACTCAGTAGTGTATCATAAGGCTCACCAGTGCTGGTGAGTGGGGCTATCATTCGTTTCTTCGTTGCCGAGTAGGAATCCGTTGTATGAATATGCTACAATTCACATAGGTACTCTGTGTTTCATGGTGTTCGCGTGGTGGCCAGTTTCATGCTTCTGGAACGGTGCCGCCATGAGTACTCGTGCCTGTATCTTCTGGTGCGAGCGTGTACAACTTTCTCTGGATGCACACCTTGGAGTGGGACTGCCTGCCGTGGGCTATGGACGTGTTCAGCTTGAGGCCTACGGTTACCTTCCAGAGTGGCTGTACCCACGTGACCAATGGGACTTCCCCTCTTCAGCTCTCCTGATGACGGCTTTCTGCTCACGTTTTAATAAGGAGGTTATAAAGAAGTGTTTTTAAGTGAAAAAAGAAAAATGATCAATGAAGCAGCAGGACAGACGACCTTCCAGCCTGACATTCAGTGAGGCCATGCCTCTTCCTTGATGCTGGACACATACTCCTGAGTTCTCCTGGGAGACCGGGGTTCTGCTCCCTGCCTCCCTGCCTCCCTGCCCAGACAGAGATGATGGGAAGGAGGTGGAGAGAGGTGTGGACAGCTGGCAGGTGGAACTTACCTTCCCTGGAGGACCAGGCATATGTTTCTCAAAGTACCCAGAGGGTTGGGAAAATTCCAGAAGGAAGCCCATCCACATGTCTGGATGAACAAGGACCATGGAGCTTTGCGCTTTCCTATCGGGGAAGAATTTACAGCCTGAAGAAGAGGAGGCTACAAAGAAGGCATATGCCTCAGGTGTATGATTGTTCCGGGGATTCCTGCTCTTTTCACCTCCTTGTGACCACTCCTGGTGATGACTCAGGCCCATGGGGGTGACTGAGTTGTCATTGAGCCTTATTTTTCAGGTAGGTAGACAGAGGCAGAGAGGGAGGGGAGGAAGAAAGAAGAAAAAAGAGGGGCTAAGGGTAGGTTTTGCTAGAGGTAGTGCAGTTCTAGACCTTCCTGACGCTGGAATACAGCCAACTTGCTCCCGCCCCCAGGGCCTTTGCAGCGCCACCACCTGGAATGCTTTGTGCCTGGTTTTGCTCCCTGTCTCCTTCTGCCAATCAGGGACTGGCTGACATGTCACCTTCTCAAAGAGGCCTTCCCAACCTCCTTGTCTAACATGGGTGCCTTCACCCATCCCTCCATCACTCTTTACCACGTGCTTTTATTTTCTGCCAGGCACTTCATAGCAGACACTGTTGCCTGCCTCCCCAAAGGCCATTCCCCTTCCGCCTTGCTGTCAGAACTCTGATTTTGTTCGGGTGACTGTTCCCACCCCCTCTCATGTCAGGAGTCAATCCTTCTTAGTCTAAGCCAATTATGATGCTCCCAGTCTCTTGGCCAGTGCTCAGGTTGGGGTTGGGTATGGAATGACGTCCTGACCAACGAAATATGAGGGAAATCTATTGCAGGGGGAGCTCCTGAGAAATCCTCTTTTATTTTCTGAAAAGTAGAAACATGGCATGAAACAGTCCCTCTTTCCTTCCAGGGAATTTTGTCCTGAGTGGGATGCCCGGAACTTCAAGAGCTGACTTACAGGGAACGCCTGGGCGGCTCAGTCGGTTATGCGTCTGACGTCGGCTTGGGTCATGCTTTGCTAGGCAAATAGGAAATTCTTTACTTTGGAGATCTGATGTCTGCATAATTTCAATAGAAGCTTTGCTTTTTAGAGGGGCAGAAATGACGTCTGGCTCCAATCTGAGCTTTGGGGATTTCCAGTTTCTCTCCAACAAGGAAGCGAGCTTCAAAGAGAACATGACTGGTGAGGGCCTTGACTCTGAGGTTGGCGTGAATCAGAATCACCTGGAAACTTGTTTAAATAATTCAGACGCCTGGCTCCGCCACATGGACTCTGATTTAATGAGTTTAAAGGGGGGCCCAGGCATCTGTATTTTTAACAAGCCATCCAGGTGATTTTAACAAGCCACCTGCGTTCTGAGACCTGCCTGACCAGGAAGGAGGCGTCTGAGCCCAGCTCGGCTGGGAAGGGAGGGGATTCAGCTGCCCCGAGGCCTCAGGCTATGAGGGAAGCTGGAGCCAGGCCTGTGAGGGGCAGAAGCTTCGAGACTGTGGCCGCCTTTCTGTTTAGGTACAGTCGAGCCTGGAGGTATTCGGACCACATCGAGCGTGAAGAGCAGGTGATCACCGCAGGCCCAGACCTAGTCCCTCCAACAGGCAGCTGGACCTTTGACCTTCTACCCTTTACTCTGACCTTCACATTTTCTGCTTTCTGGTCCGTTCTAAGGAGGGGACAGAGCTGGCCTGAGTTGCTGAAAATGCTGCTGGTGACTTGGGAGTTTTCAAGGACTGGAGATAATGCATCCTGCCACAGGTGTCTAAAAATAGAAGCAAGCCAGCAAGCAGCAGCTGGTTAGGGATCCTGAGGCCTTCCTGGGTGATGGAGAGGCCTCTGAGGCATTGCAGCCCTCTGGAAGCTGTAGTCTTCTTTTCAGCACGGCCCCCAGCAGCAGCCACTGGGTCAGGTAGCTACCCCTGGACCCCAAAACAAAGCCACTCTTTTCTGGAGTGGCCAGGCTGCAGGTTCAGCTCCACTGCCGTGTTGGGTCAGTTGGGTCCCAGTGGGCCTTTGAGCCTGCCCTGGCCACCGGGAAGACTCTATGTCATTTTATTAAATATTTCATCCTTATTTGTTCACTTACTTATAAGTAGGCTCCACGCCCAGCATGGAGCCCAATGTGGGGCTTGAACTCATGACCCTGAGAACAAGACCTGAGCTGAAATCAAGAGTTGGACCCTTAACCGACTGAGCCACCCAGGCATCCCAAGGAGGGGCTCTATTTTAAATTGCGGCAGGATGGTCCCCGTGGAAGGGCCGAAGCAAGTACTTAAAATCGAGGGCCCTCTGTTCCCTGCTCCCACTCTAGCCCTGGCTCACCCTGCCTCCCAGAGAGCAGAGAACCATCTCTGAGTCTTCACTGGTTCATACCAGTGGGAACCAAGGTGGAAGGGGAGACATTACCACGATGAAAGTACCCAAGAGGAAGGGAGTGGGCAAGGGGCTGGGATCCGTTGAAGCAGGTCTGTGTGTTGGGGCACGGAGCTCTCAGAGCTGTATGTGTACATGCTTTACCTAGAATTTAAAAATGGTTTTTAAATCCAGAGAGATTTTTATTAAGCAGAGTTTGATTTTCACATCAATAACATCTTAGATATATAACAATACAGATGAAAAACAACTTTTTTTTAAAAAGATTTTATTTATTTATTTGACAGAGATAGAGACAGCCAGCGAGAAAGGGAACACAAGCAGGGGGAGTGGGAGAGAGAGAAGCAGGCTCATAGCAGAGGAGCCTGACGTGGGGCTTGATCCCATAACGCCGGGATCGCGCCCTGAGCCGAAGGCAGACGCTCAACCGCTGTGCCACCCAGGTGCCCCGAAGAACAACTTTTAACACACTTCTTAAATAAAATAAATTGTTTTATCGAGGATGTCCACGTTGATAGATCCATGCTAGGAACCATGAAACACAAAAGAGCAGCTCTGGTCTCTGCTCCGGAAGAACCAGCAGTGTCCTGGGAAGGTCACTCACTCACTCACTGGGCTTGACCGTGTGCCGGGCACCATCTCTAGAATTCTGATGCCCTAACTCATTTGCTTTTCACAACTATCCTTTGCAGCAGTTACAAGGTAGTCACAATTATTATTCCCGTTTTAAAGATGAAGACACTGAGGCAGAGAGAGACCTAGGTCATAGCTAGTGAGGGGCAGAGCTGGGGTTCGAATCCAGACACGCGTACCAGAGGCTGGGCCATCATCCTGGGGCTAAACTGTCCTCGGTGTGGTTGGTGCAGACTGGGGGTTGGGGGGAGAGCAGGGGGAGGGGCAGAGGGAGAGGGAGAGAGAGAATCTCAAGCAGACTCCGTGCTGAGCTCAGAGCCCAACACGGGATTCGATCTCATGACCCCGAGATCATGACGTGCAGACTGGGGGTTGGGAAGATGTTGCCTCAGTGCCCTTCCTCCTCCTGGGAGTTCATAACTACGAAGTAATAAGATTGCACTTTATACAGAAATAAAACCAGAGGTTCTCCAGTTCCCAAGGAATAAAAAGGTTGTGGAGTCTAATAACCCAGCTGTTCTCTGCAACTTCACATCTGAGCGAAAGTTGCCCTTTTCACCTTTGAAGGATACACAGTGATGCTGTTGTGGTTCCAAACGTTCTTGGCTTTCCCGTTTGGGAGTTGCTTCCAGAGACCTCTTTTGAGCATGGCAAGAATCAGTCTCCACAGAGTCTCATTTATTTTTTTTTAATTTTTCTACCCACGGTGTGATTACGAAGCTCTATCACACTAGTTATCTGCCAGACTTCACACTGAATGTCTGCTAACTATTTCTGAAAGTCAGATCTGCGGCACATCACTCACGGCCTTGCCACCACTGAGGTTATTCAAAGAATGTTCCGAAGGTTCTCAAAGCTATTCCTTACAAAAAGCTAAAAAACCAAGCTGAACCAAACAAAACTTCCTTAAAAAAAAAAAAAGACTTATTTATTTGAGAGAGAGAGAGAGAGATTGAGCAGGGGTAGGGGCAGAGGGAGAGAGAGAATCTCAAGCAGACACTTTGCAGAGCACCGAGCCCTACACGGGGCTTGATTCTAGGACCCTGAGATCGTGACCTGAGCCCAAACCAAGAGTCAGCTGCTTAACCGACTGAGCCACCCAAGTGCCCCAAACAAAACCTTCTGGTCAGTGGCAGCCTTGTTAGAAGGGCAGGGGGTGAGCCACCCAGGCTCATCTCCTGCAGTGACTTTTGAAGGACAGGACTCATTCTCATTTAGACATCTCAATTCTGCCTGTTTGTCACAAATACCGATCTCAAAACAAGAACAAAAACAATGTCACTGCCTTGTGATCATTTTCTGTCCACTAGGTTGTACACTCTGGAGCGCAGATGTTCATTTTGTCCACTGTCGTATCCCTAGCACTAGCATAATGCCTGACCCACAGCAGTGCTCAGTAAAGCTTGTTGAGTGAATGAACGAATGAAATGATACACCAAGTAATAGTAGGAGCCACGACCAGTAAAGGAAGATGGTAGGCAACCCGTGGTGGATCCTCGGACCTTAGACATGGTTACCTTCCCAAGGAAACGGAAATCAACCCATTCAGCCAGAGGAAAAAGTATTCCCCCTTGAAGTAGGTTTGTGGCTATGCTGCCATTGAAGACTGGTGTACAGTCAGATCTAGAACTAAACGGGCGGATCAGTGAATTAATGGTTTTGTAAGCTGGCTAAGGACAGAATGTTCTATTCGAGTGTGGCCATGGAGAAATCCACCTGCAGTTTGGAAACCAGCAGGTTGAAGAGCAAACACTAGATGGTGTGACCTCCAGTGACAGATTCCAGGGAGAGGGTGCCCTGAGCAGTATGCCAGGCAGCAAAAGCCATCCCCGCAGAGGTGAGGGAAACCTGGATGGCCAGTCCCCAGCGCCACCGGTGGCTGAAATCCCCCGACCCCTGGCCTCTGATTCCACACTCTAAAGAATCTTTCGACAACAGTCTGTTTTCCAGGAGGCTTTCTGAGAATGGGTGTTTGGAGCCCTGGTTGTTCAAATTCCAGGGAATTTAACTCACATGAGTCAATATGAGTGGATTCTCGAGCCTGGAGAACTCCAGATGCACGGACAAATCATACTTCCGGATCTCTGCGGTCCAGCCTAGAGCCACAGTGATCCCCAAATTACTGCTCCCTTCTGCCTTCAACATCTGCTAAGCTTTAGCGAAGACAGTAATTTGAGAGATGATAACAATAGCAGCAACTATTGAGCACATACTGTATGCTGAGTATTGTTCTAAGCACTTTTCTGGGAGGAGGGGGGTTTAAATCGTGGTAAAATACACATAACGTAAAATGTACCATTTTAACCATTTTTAAGTGTGCAATTAATGGCATGCAGCACATTCGCAATATTCTGCAGCTATCACCACCATTCATTTCCCAAAGTTTTTTTTTTTAATCATTCCAAACAGAAACTCGTACCCAGTAACTGCCTATTTCTCCTTCCCCCAGCCCCCTGTAATCTCCATTCTACTCTCTGTCTCTATGAACTGGCCTATTCTAGGTACCTTGTATGAGAGGAATCGTACAATACCTGTGCTTTTACGCCTGGCTTCGTTCATTGAGCGTAGTTTTCAAGGTTCATCCGTGCTATAGCAGGTGTCAGAATTCTGGGCCTTTTAAAGGCTGAATAGCGTTCCCCTGTGTGTAACATCACCTTTGGCTTATCCATTCATCAGTTGATGGACATTTTGGGTTGTTCCCACCTTTTGATCATCGTGGCTAGTGCCGCTATGGACATCAATGAGCAAGTATCTGTTTGAATCCCTGCTTTTAATTCTTTGGGGTATTTCCTTAGCAGTAGAATCGCTGGATCATATGGTAATTCTATGTTTATAA
Organism: Ursus maritimus; assembly: GCF_017311325.1. Taxonomy (NCBI): domain Eukaryota; kingdom Metazoa; phylum Chordata; class Mammalia; order Carnivora; family Ursidae; genus Ursus; species Ursus maritimus. Next base: position 22,113,441 of record NW_024425563.1, on the reverse strand, counting down.
CTATTTTTGTGTAATTAGTCATTTAATCATCACCTCAAACCTTTTTTTTTTTTTTAAAGATTTTATTTATTTATTTGACAGAGAGAGCACAAGCAGGGGGAGCAGCAGAGGGAGAGAGAGAAGCAGGCTCTCCACTGAGCAGGGAGCCCAATGTGGGGCTCGATCCCAGGACCCTGGCATCACGACCTGAGCCAAAGGCAGTTGCTTAACCGGCTGAGCCACCCCGGCGCTCCCGGAGCTCACGTTTTAATCACCATGGTCGAGCAAGGACATGGCAAGTTAACAAGCAAGCAAGAAATAAATGTGGGTGTTACAAGCAACGGATACTACAGGAGTTCAGAATCATGGGAGCTAAGGTGAAGTTGGGATTAGAGCTGCCTCTTTTTTTTTTCTTTCCAATTTTAAGTAGGCTCTACACCATGGGGCTTGAAACCATAATCAAGAGTTGCAGACTCTACCAACTGAGCCAGCCAGGCACCCCTAAGGATTAAAGCTGAATCTGAAAGGTTGGATACAGTCTAAGTAGGGAGAGAGGAAGGGCATGGCAGCGGCCTCATTGTGGTTTGTTCAGGAAGTTGATACGTAGACTAGCCCGGCGAGGCAGACTCTTCTTGTGGAATTTAAATTTACAAAGGTTGTTGAATCAGACTGGGAGAGCTCCAGCTCCATAGGTAATGGGGAGTCGTTGAAAGATTTCAAGAATGTTGGGGGCTGGGTGAAAGCTCATTTTGGAGTGATTCATCTGGCAGGAGCGTGTGCGGGATGGGTTAGACCAGGCAAGGTCTGGAGGCAGAGCCAATCTGGACAGCGATTTATTTATTTATTTATTTATTTTAAAGATTTTATTTATTTATTTGACAGAGAGAGACAGCCAGCGAGAGAGGGAATATAAGCAGGGGGAGTGGGAGAGGAAGCAGCAGGCTCCCAGAGGAGGAGCCTGATGTGAGGCTCGATCCCAGGACTCCGGGATCACGCCCTGAGCCGAAGGCAGATGCTTAAGGACTGAGCCACCCAGGCGCCCCTGGACAGCAATTTAGACGGGGTACCAAGAGGGTGTGGGCCAAGGGAGGGCAGTACAGGTGGGAAGGAGATGCACGAGGCTACAAGAGATGCAGGAGGGACCAGGCAACAGGGAGGAGACTGACAGACAGAGAGACGGTATCTAGGGACACATCAAACACCAACGATGACTCTGAGGCTCCCGCCCAGGCGACTGGGATAATTATGATGACAGTGATGGAAGGCAGGAAGGGACTTTTTGTCACATTGAACTTGAGGTGACAACAGGGTATCTAAATGGAAACATCCAGGAGGTTGTTAGAAACGTAGACAAAGAGCCGGGCAAAAAATCTGGGCCAGAGAACGAAAAATTGTAAGAAATCATGAAGAAAACGAAGAGCTTGTAAAGGGGAGCACCCCCCCCACCCCGCCCAGAGCCCCTCTTGCAGCCCTGGTGCTCTCTGGCCCCTATCCGCCAGAGGGTCCCAGGCCTGCCGAGGAACTGACACCCTCCTGCGGCCACCTACGTGGAGGGCTGGCCCCCTCAGCCCGACTTAGGGTGCAAACATGTCCTTTCTCTTTACTTCAAAAGGACAAAGTTGCATTTTTCATGCCAAACATTTTCTAAGATCTGTTAGTTGAAGGTTTTGGGCCACAAGAAACTAAAATACCCTCCATCACAATAAAATTGGTTCAGACAAGAGTGATCGGTGGAAGCGAAATAGGGGAGGGGGCTTCGTGAGGGACAGGTGTTTATGCAGTCTCAAACCACATCCCCACAGATTACTTATTCATTACAAAAGGATTAATAATAACCATACGGTACAGAAATCCCCACCAAGGGATCAAACTAACATTTCACTGTGAGGTGAAAAGATACCATGTATCTCCGGTTGTGGCACCTTGAGAAGGACAACATGTCACTTATGCAATATTCAGGTCAAAAATGTGTCACCTGCAGGGCCCTGCCTGCCTCGGACAGAAGAGTATGTGACTCTTGATCTCGGGGTTGTGAGTTTGAGCCCCATACTGGGTGTAGAGATTACTTAAAAATAAATAAATAAATAACCCCCCCCCCCAATCTAGTTTGAGAAAAAAAATATATAACCTGAAACTAATAATGAGGAAACATCAAACAAACCAAGTTGGGGAAGATTTTATAAAGTAAAATAACTGAATAACCGGCCTGTTAAAAAGGGTCATGAGATCATGAAAGACCAAAATCAAACAAACAAACAAACAAACAAAAAATACCAAAAGGCTGAGAAATGGTTACAGATTAAAGGAGACTGAACAGTGATGACAATGAAATGTAATACGTCATCCTGAATTCGATCCTGTGCTGGGGAGAACAAATACTTTACAAGACAACACTGAGACTGTCGACAAAATTAGAATATGGACTGTGGAGTAAATAAAATGATTGTATCAGTATACTCTCCTGGATTGGATAACTGGACTGTGATTGTGTAAGAGGCTACCCTTGTTCTTAGGAAATACACTGAAGAAGGAGTGTAGATAATAAAGGGACATAAGTTATGTAGTCCACTCTCAGCGGATCAGGAAAAAAAAAGATTGTGTGTGTATAAAGGGAAGATTAGAAAACAAACCTGGCAGGGGCGCCTGGGTGGCTCAGTCGGTTAAGCGTCCCACCCTTGGTTTCAGCTCCGGTCATGAGATTGAGCCCCGTCTTGGGTTCCATGTTCAGCAGCGGGTCTGCTTGAGGTTCTCTCTCCCTCTCCCCCTGCCTTCCCACTCGTGCTCTCTCTTCCTCTCTCTCAAATAAATAAATAAATCTTAAAAGAAAACAAACATGGCAAAGTGTTAGAAGTTGGGGACGCTAGGTAAAGTTTACGAGTGTTTCCTTTACTATTCTTGCAACTTTCCTGAAAGTAAAATTATTTAAAGATTAAGTTAAAAGCAACCACCAGCCCCTGACCTGAGCAGGCTTACACAGTGAGGCATTATTATCTCCTGTAAGAGCAAGTCCAGGAGCAGACGGGTTACAGTAGGTTAGTGGTCAGGTGACCCCACAATGTCAGAGAACTTAGGTTCTTTCTCTCTCTCTCCATTCCACCATGTTGAGCACAGACTTCATGGCCAGGCTGGCCGCAGGGCCCTAGCGGTCCCAGGCTCATACACAGACACAAGCTGTGCGATGGAGAGAGACTGTCTCCCTCTGTGACTCTTTTCTGCCTGGATACTCTTCCCTACTTTCTACTCAAACACGTTGCTCCTGCAGTTAACTCTCTCTCTCTCTCTCTCTCTCTCTCTCTCTCTCGTATTGGCGCTGTTCATCATGTTTGCCCCCCCATCATTCCCATCAGCATAAAGACACTCAGTAATATCTTCTCTCTTGCAACACAATCACGCAAAGTGCTCTTCTACCTACCACTCCCATCCTCTTAGAGCAAAAGCCCATCAATGGTGTTACCCGTATCTGTCTTCATTTCACACACACACACACACACACACACACACACACACACACACCCATTGGTCTCTTTGCCCCCACCACTGCACTGAAACCATGACCTCCAGCTTACCAAGGTCACAGTCAATCCCCAGCCCTCATCTTAGTCAAAGGACACCCTCGATCGATCATCATCCCCTCCTTAAAATGGCCTCATCACCTGTCTTTCAGGACACATCCTTTCATCTCCTATGTCCCTCCGCCTCTTACCTTCTTGGCTTTTAAATACCAGGGTTCCCAGAGCTTGGTTCCTTGATTCTCCCAGGGGACTTCCTCCAGGCCCATGAGTTTAACACCAGGTGTATTCAGACCACCTCCAAGTTTACACCTCTAACCCAGCCTCTTCCTGGGGTTCCAGGCTCATACACCGTAATTCTTTTCTTTCCTTTTCTTTTCTCTTCTTTTCCTTTCTTTCTTTCTCTCTTTTTTCTTTTTATTATGGAAAAATTCAACTCTGTAGAAAATAAAGAGAGCAGAAGATAAACTCCATGGTCTTAACTGCTTTCAAGACGTCTTGCCATGGATTTCAAACGAGTATCTCAAAGTTAACTGTAGCCAGATTAAAACTCTTGACACCCCCTCAAATATGCTCCTTTCTTGGTCTTTTCCTTTCTATGAGTTCACACCCAAACCTGATTGTCATTCTTTGTTGAATGGAGGGCAAGCACGGCCCAGACTACGCAGATCCTCTGTTATCTACCCTGCGAAATCGCAATCCGGAAGCTGGTTAGCGCTGCCCCTTCATTTCTGTTCGCAGGGTAAATAGACACCCTCGATCGATATGAGGCTATAGCGCCCTTACCTTCCAGTGCTGGGAGATAGATCCACAAGCCTACCCCCTGGGCCCAAGAAAAGCTGGGTCCTTCGGTAAGGAAAAGGAAGAAGCGAAATGGGTGCTGGGTGAGTGATGACGGGTTGACTATACTAAAAAACTAAGGGAAATGTGCCCTTGCTAATATCCCCCACAAAAGAAAATAAGAACAAAAGGCAGAAACCATTTATAGTTTATAAATCACCACACACACACACACACACACACATACATACATATATACACATACAAGGCTTTCCTCATCTGTAAAATAACATAGTATCTTACCTCACCTAAACCTCTTAATGTTGTGATAAAGGTAATAGCATAATTAATGTTTAAGTTTCATAGACGCAGAGATTGAAGTTCAGAGAGGTGAAATCACGTGCTTAATGCTGCAAAGCTAATAGGGGCAGAACTGGAACTAAACGCCAGGTTTTGTGACCTCAAATCTGTTGTTACCTTGCCCCATACCTCATAGATTCACCATGTACAGTTGGGCAGGTTGTTCACCATGCTAGCAGCCCATGCTTTGCTAGAAAAACTTCATAGGGGTGGGCCCACAGTAACCCTGACCGTAGGCTGTATCACAATTAGAAAAAATTTTTTTATGTAGACATAAAGCTTTACGTTTTATAAGGTGCTTTCAAAACTACCTTTTTCTTTAATTTCCTGTTGCAGTGTTTTAATAGTAGTGATGCAATCAATAAAAAGTAAACTATAGTAGAAAGAGTCCAGGGTCCCGAGTTAGAGGCCCTGGTCCTTACTCCATTTACTGACTCCGCGATTCTCGCTTTCCTCTTCTGTAAGAGGAAGTTGAGACTAATGTCTGTTTACCTAATTCTGTGGAGTTGTTGTAGGCTCAGGCCAGACGACGCACTTCTGAGAGATTTCCGAATGATACAGCCCTTAGTTTAATAAAAACTAAACGCGGCACCCGGCGGGCTCAGGCAGTGGAGCACGTGACTCTTGATCTCAGGGTTGTGAGTCTGAGCCCCACGTTGGGTGTAGTTATTACGTTAAAAAAATCTTAAAAAAAACAACAACAAAAGCTAAACCCAAGTCCTTGTACAGAAGCTCTCTCCTGTCCCTGCCCCATGCTGAGAACGTCGAAATTGCTAGAGAGGAGCTACAGGGGTGTGTCTTATGTTACAAGCTTCCTAACGCTCCGAAAGTCAGGCCACACACCTGCAGGGGCACTTGGCCCCTCTTCATTTCTCAGCCTAAACATGGCCCCACATTTCCCCTTTCCCGCCCTTGGCTAATTTCCCCCTCCACCTCCTACCTGGTCTGCCCTCTTCTCATCAAGGGGAGGGGGGACAAAGCATGTCTTCCAGGCCCCTATCAAAATAGGTTCTTCAAGGGACCAGAACGAGAGCCCTCCTCTACACGCTGCCCATCCTGCAGGACGAAGTGAGCTCTGCCTCCAAATTCCTGTGCCAGCTATCATCGTCTGCTCTCTCCTCTATGCGGCGAATACTCCCCGAGCACTTTCTCTGGGTCAGGCAGGGGGCTGAGGGCTGGGAATACAGGAAGGCGGAGCAGACGAAGCAGTGAGAAGTTCTAAGAGCTGAAAGTCAGCTGCCACGTGATTTCACATTTTCCAGGGCTCGGTGCGGGCTCCCTCTTCCACATCTCTCACATCCTTCTCTACCGTTGTGTGCGCTGCGGAAATCAGGGCCAAAGCTTCTCCGAGCCCCAGAACCACCGAAATCAGCTTCTCCTTAGAAAGCTGTTCCTGTACAGAACTTCAGTATGCTTCGAGGGCACCCAGTTCCTATGTTTCAGGGGAAAAAAGCCCTAAGATGGGTCTTGTAGATATGGAAATAGAAAGGAAGAGCTTTTTCTGAAACGCAGATGTTGGATGTGTCCTGACTCCAAGAAGCTCAATTGGCCTTAGGATGCTGAAGGGCGAGGGCAGAGGGCTGTGGAGAGGAAGAGGTGTGTCTCTTGCCCAGTAGATCCCTGGTCTTGGTTGCTGTCCCCATGGTTTGAGGACAACGGCCAGAAGTTTAAACCAAACTGTTCACAAATGGCTTTGGGAGATTGGACCATGCCCTGCAGCTTTGGGGTGCACTGACAATGCTTGGCACTGAAACGGGGTGAGAGGTATTAGCCCCACATAGACAGAAAATCCGACTTCTCGGGGCACCCGGAAGCATGGCAGTTTGGGCTCCCTCAAGCAGCTTAGGGGTCCGTGTGGTCACCCAGTGGGAGCTGAAGCCAGAGACACAGAACCTGACGCAGGCTGGCTGCCCCATGACGGACTGGCTTGAGGACACACATGAAGCACCCTCTTGGGACTCCCTGAGAGGTCTGGGGACCCTGGGTGGCACTAAGGTCCCACTTGGGCTGTCAAGGGGGCCAAATTCTCAGGCCACCTGGCTGGCTCAGTCAGTGGAGCATGTGACTCAGGGCTGTGGGTTTGGGCCCCACACTGGGTGTAGAGTTTACTTTTTAAAAACTAAAATCTTAAGGGACGCCTGGGTGGCTCAGTGGGTTAAGCATCTGCCTTCGGCTCAGGTTGTGATCCCAGGGTCCTGGGATCGAGTCCCACATCCAGCTCCCTGCTCAGCGGTGAGTCTGCTTCTCCCTCTGCCTCTGCCCCCACTCGTGCTCTCTGTCATTCTCTCTCAAATAAATAAAATCTTTAAAAATAAAAATATATAAAATCTTAAAAAAAAGATCAGACTTCTCAGAGGATTGTCTTACTTGCCTGCTTACCCGTCCCGCAGAGCCAGCACCGGCTCTGGCGTTCCTGCCCAACAGTCTGTAGGCCTCTACTGTTGGCTTCTGGCTTAGCAGGCAGTGCTCAGAGATGGGGCACAGCCCAGCCCCCAAACATCCTGTTCCTCAGTGGGCAGGCTGGGCACCGACGTCAGGTCTGCACGCATCTCGGAAGGCGAAACCTCAGCTGCTGAGGGAAAGAACATCCGTCTGCCCAGGCCACCACCTGATACCTCTCCTTCTTCCAAACCACAGCCCCCAAGCTTCTCAGCCTGACTCCTCAGGCTGTTTTCCTTGGTCCTTGGCTTTCCACTGTCATCTCTCACTTCTGCTCTTTCCCTGTTCTTAAGACACCAGCTGCTGCCTGCACCCCACCCCTGCCCTTGTGGTCGCACCTCTCTCCCCAAATCAAGTCTTTCTATAACTCTTCCCAGCTCATGTTGGGGGGTGAGGTGAGAGAGAGACAGACAGACAGACACTTCCAAATTTTCCCAGAGGCTTCTTGTCATCTGCAGTAAGTTCTGAACCAGTTAGATACTTATTACTACGCTGCTGGACAGACAGACTGAAAGGGAGACTGACTTGCCCAAGGTCTCCGGGGTGACCCAGTGCTGGGGCCAGTGGGACGGCCAGGCTCCCCACCGCAGCCCTGTCGGCCCGGCACCACAGTGCTTCCTGCCTGCAGAGCGCTGGGCGTGCACAGACCGTGTGTCTCGGGTCTCCTAGGGCAGTTCTAAACTGCCGAATTTTCATCAACTCCATCCTCCTTGTTAGATCACACATCCCAAATTTTCCCTCAATATATATGGTGATGACGGAGAGTTTTCTGGAGTCCCAGGGTCCAGGCCCCGTCCTGAGGGAGTCTAGCCTGGAGGCTTTGTCCAGTGGACGAGGCACGCTGGGAGCTGGGGCCGGCCTGGCTGAGTTCCGTGAGGCGAAGCCCACGATGGCTCCCTGCCTACCAGGAGCCGCAATGTCCTTCGTGAGGTCAGGGCTGGGAGTCACTCTCGGTGGGCAGGTTAACCAGAAAGCCGGTGGTGATGACACTGAGGTCATGTTCTAGTGAGCAAGGCCAGAACTAGGTCTTCCTCCACCCTCCTGACTTGCCTCTCCCTTCCCTCTGGGGATCATCTGTCATCAGCCTCCCTTCCTGCCAAACTAGAAAGCTCGAGGGGCGATGGGTGGCACCAGGAATGCTGAGGCTTTAATGGGGAATAGATTGCACCGCAGGAGCTGCTCCTGCCAAGCCCCCAATTACTTGGGGAGCTGCAGGGAGAGAGGGAGACAGGCAATAGCCACAGCTGTGGGGAGGCAGGGCCTGAGGCAACCCCACCACTCAGGTCCACCCCCACCCCCCCACCCCCCTGCCGGGAGAAGCTGGCCTCTTGGCCTGTGCTTCGTTTTACGGGGCTCTTTTGCTCTTTTTCTTGGAGGAGAGAGCCACATGCCAAGGCCTCTGGGATTGCTGCCTTCAAACCCTGCTTCCTGTGTCTCTGGTCCCACCCACAGGTGTCCCCCTTTGGCCTTCTCGGGTTCCCTTTACTAGCTGCGCCACAGATGGTCCTTACCTTGGAAATCACCTCAAGGCTGTAAACTTCTTCCTTGGGTCCCAGGGAAGCCGTCCGCACCTCTTCTCTGTCCCATCCTTCTTGTTTCCCTTACTCCGTGAGTCAGAGAGGGAGTAGGGGGACTTTCTTATTTTTTGATACTTTTTGAAAAAGTATTTCCTAATTCTAGCTTTAAAATGTTTCTGTGAAAGAGAGCACCTATCTTCTTCCTCATTTTACTTTGAAACAAAGCCCAGGTTGAGCCGATGGGAGTTGAGCCTAGATGGCCGCTGGCCTGCAGGGCTGGCCTGGGGAGTGCCCGGGGGGACCCCCTGAGTGGGGCACAGGGAGCCCCTCAACAGTGAGGTGGCGAGGAAACTGCTGCGCTGGCAGGTCTCCAACTCCTGGTTTCTTCTCTGATCCATGGAGGTGATTTTCCAAAGGCTGTGAGGCCTCCACTCTCGTTCTGCTCGCCCCAGAATGAGCCCTGGGCCGGGCTCCTCACGCAGTGTGGAGCTGTGTCTCCAGAGCCCAGTGGCCTCAACTTGCTTTCTGAGGGGAGAACAAGGAGGAGGTGCGGGCACTCGCCAGGTTCAGCGGGCTCAAGGTGGTTCCAGACTCCAGGCAGCCTGCTGGTCCAAGTCCAGGCCCAGGTGGCTCTAGGCTACAGGATGGATGACTCAGGTAAGCCGTGCTGGACAAACAAGCCAGTATTCTCAACCCGGCAGGGTGATGACAGTAATTAGCTTTCCTGTCGTCATTATACCCCCACCTTCTGAGGGTGGGCTTGCCAGGCCTGGAGCCAGGGCCCTGAGGAGATTGGCAGGAATGTGGTTATCTTGCTTGGTATCTTGTTGCCCAAGATTCTTCTTGATGCTTCCAGAGCTGGGCTTGGAGCCAGCAGCACCTGCATTGTCCGATGATGTCATGGAGGCTGCTGGGTGAAAAGAGCCTCCCCAGAGCAAGAATCATGTGAAGAAATTCTGGGGTGTCTCTTTCTCCCGAGCCCAACACCTGTTCTTTCAGTGCTCCCTTCCCTCAGCAGACCCAGAAGACCAGGCAAACCAGAGAAACGGCCAGAAGGATGATTGGGCTGAAAGCAGTAGGGTAGCTGAGAGGCCAGGTGTGCAGCTAAGGATTATGATACCTGCCTTATTTAAATAATATTAAAAAAATTGTTACTATTTACTGAGCACTTTATGTATCTACTTGGCTTCTCAAAACATCCCTACGCTAGCCTCATTTTATAGATGGAGAAACGGGCACGGCGTGGCTGGCTTGGAAGCACACAGCTGGTAACCAGTGAATCCAGAATTTGAACCCAGGCTACCGAGCTGAAGCCCATGCTTGTAACTCGCACAGTTCTGCCTCCCTTCTGCTGGCTTTGGGGCTGTACAAGGGGGCTGCAGGCAGAACCTTGGTTCTAGGCCTGGCCCACTCACAACACCCATGGTGTGATCTTGGCTGTCACTCTGGCCTTCAGATTCCTCACTGTAGAAGCAGAGGGGGTGGAGGGGTGTTGGGCCAAGTTTCTAGTTTCTAGTTCTATGGCTCCAGCCCACATGGAAACAGCACGAGCAAAGGGCCCATGCTCCTCCTCTGGACAGCCCACTGGAAGTGTTTGCTTCTGATCGTCAAGGGCAGCTTCAAGGGCATTGGAGCCCGGCAGTGATAAACGCGTGGCCTAGTGCCACTGAGGGAGCAAAGCTGCTTCCCCACTCCACACTCAGTTTCCCCACCGGATTCAGTGGAGACAATGACCTCTTTGTGCTCAGTGTTACAATGAGTCAGGGTTAATTAGTATTAGTCACAGGCTTTGGAATCCTCACAAGAAAAGGGTCATCTGCTGGGTCCGGGCTGCACTGCGGCCGTGATGACACACCACTCTGGCCCGTGCCCCTATGAACATGTCCTCGAAGCTTCATTAGTGGCTCTGTGGGTTGACCCTGAGGTGACCCAGCTCCAAGTGCTGGTGCTCAGACTGGCGAGAGGATGACACCTCAGGAGGGCCGCACGTGTGCTGAGGTAGCCGCCAAGGGCTTCTCGCCCCCGGGTTTCCTCTTGCAGCTGAATTCCCACCCACATCTGCTTCTCATCCCTGCTGCTCTTGCCTCTAATCCTGGACACAAGGTCCTAAACCTACCTTACGCTTTTTCCTTCTCTGGCTCCTCAGTGAGCATCCATTCTTTCCATTTCTCTCTCTGTCCCTCCGACTATCGTGTGCTCTCAGTCCATTTCTTCTCCCCTCTCTGTACAAGCCCACGGGAGGGGCAAGGCAGCTTCAGCCTTTAGGGAACATCAGTTTGGTTAAGAGACAAGACCTGTTGCCAAATAAGGGCGATGGAAGAAGGATGCTGAAAATGAGAATAAGCCACGTGAAAAGGGCGAGCTGTAATGTCCACCACAGCCGATCTGTTAGTGATTAATAGAAAGCGGGGAGGCCGGGTTTGTCTCGTCTCTCTCGGCAATTCCTGCAAGAATTCAGAAAGCCCGCAAGGAAGTCAGGTGTGGAGCCGGGGGGCCATCTAGTGGCTTTGGGAGGTACTGCGGCACTGCCGCTCAGCACTAAGGCCCCACGCCTGACCTTGACCCTCAAAGGAGGCTACAGGGACTTCAGCTCTTCCAGCCAAGGCATGGTGGTTAAGGAAGGGAGATTTTCTAGTCACCTAATATCTGAGAAGTCGCCTTTCGCTCGACAGATAATTTCCTTCTATCTACAGAAGAAAGGTTTCACATCTATTTTCTTCCGCTATTAGAGAAGGAGTCTTCACGGAAGACCAAGACCATGGCCCAGCTGGAGGGTCTCAGAGCAAAGACGTACCCAGACATGTCACGGGAAGGAAAAGGGATGATGGACGATGCTGCCCACACCTAGATGGGAAGGATTAGAAGGACAGAATTCAAGTGGCGGTTTCGTTTTGCAGAAGTGACCATGTCTTTTCTTCTTAATGTGGTAAGAACACATCTACAACATAACCATCTTATCCATTTTTGAGAGTACAGTGTACCGTTAACTACAGCATGTTGTTGTGCATAGATCTCTAGAACTTTTCTGTCTTGCACAACTGAAACTCTATACCCACTGAACTCCCCATTTCCCCCTCCTCCCAGCACCTGGTAACCACGTTCTACTTTCTGTTTCCATGAGCCTGACTCCTTTCGAGAGAAGCGGAATCGTACAGTTTTCGTCTTTTTGTGAAGGGCTTGTTTCACTCGACAAAATGCCCTCAAGCTTCATCCATGTTCTAATGTCTGACAGGATTTCCTTTTTTTTTTTTTTTCTTAAATGGCTGAATAGTATTCCACTGTATGCAGGCCCCACATTTTCTTTATTCGTTCATCTGTCCACGGACATTTAGTTTGCTTCCACCTCTTGGCTACCGTGAATAATGCTGCAGTGAACATGGCTGTGCAGCCATTCCTTTTCTAACAGCCACAAAGAGACTCAGCTCAGAAAAGGATGAACTGGATTCCACAGTGGAATGAAGGTGGATTGAAGGTGAATGGAAGGAGGGGAGGGAAGGAGGGCAGAGTACTCTCTAGATCCCTTCCCGTAAGATTTAGAACGGGTAACCTTCCTGTCCAGTCTATAAACTCTGAAGAAGGACATGCGAGATGAGCTAGTAAGCTACCAAGATTGTTTTTCTGTGTATTTGTCTGCATATCAAATATGTACCAGAACTAGGTAATAACTTACTTGACAACTTTCAAGATCAAGCTTTATTATTATTCCATCCGAACACGGTCATTTATTATTCCTTCCACTGTTCTTACCCCCTTGATATCAAAGGCATACAAAACAGGAGAAATAATAAAGTATGAAAACTTAGATACCTGGAGGGGGGAGTGGAGAGAACACAAAGCTACCAGAAATCTTTGCTAGGCCACTGACAACTGGTTATAGAATTATAAAGATGAAGGAGACCATTTTTTTCATTCCTTGCACAAGCAGTAGTGTGACGATTTAAAAAAAAACCGCAAAGGACATCATGTGTGCCATTTGAATACGTGAACTTTCCATTCTCTCAAGGTCTCTTCTAGTCACGGCTATCTAAACCACAGCAGAGAGAGGTACGTGGCCTGGCACCGTTCCCCACGTATGTCACGAACGACTTTCCCCGCTGCAACAGGGTTATTACAGCAATCGTTTTAATAGTTTGTTTTGTTTTTTTTTAAGATTTTATTTATTTATTCGACAGAGATAGAGACAGCCAGCGAGAGAGGGAACACAAGCAGGGGGAGTGGGAGAGGAAGAAGCAGGCTCATAGCGGAGGAGCCTGATGTGGGGCTCGATCCCGGAACGCCGGGATCACGCCCTGAGCCGAAGGCAGACGCTTAACCGCTGTGCCACCCAGGCGCCCCCGTTTTAATAGTTTGAATCACACTCCACTGCTCTGGATTCTGTGGAGCTCATCACTCTTCAACAGTCAGACGTTTAGGTCACGTTCAGCTGCTTCTTGTAGGTACCCACGTTGTGAACGTCTTCCTGGAGAGCACTTTTCCTCTTTTGAACTATATCCTTGGTTAGGAGGCAGATAGAGTGTTAGGAGAGCAATGAACTTAGGCTTTAATTTCCTCGTTTCTAACACGGAGATAGTAATTGTATCTCCCCCACTTGCTATGAGGCTTGAGGTTAAAATCTGCAGTGTTTAGGATAGTACGTGCCCGTAGGGCTAACTTGGAATGAGAGCGATTTGTAGCGGTAGTAATTTCAACTTTCAGGGCTTCTGTTCAAGACTGTTCCCGTCCCCTGGTGCAGGTCGCACTAAACAGGCAGGCTCCGGCTGCAGGCTTTGTTTCACTGTCACCTCAGAATGGCTCGAAACCCACCCTGCCACGGAGTCACCCGCATGTGCGTTTCCTTCTTCTACTTTGATTCCAGGCTGGACAAGCCTCGCCAGGAAATGGACGTGGAAGGTAAAAATGATTGACTTGTCTCTGGGGACCTTGGTTTCCTCACGAGAACTGTAGGGTCCTGGAGGTGGACCTGGAATTCCTTCCTGGTCAGACGTTTTCTGTTCCTCCTTGCATTCTCTTGAGGGCTGTTTCTGACCTACTGAGGGACACAGCCCACTTTGTTCCATATCTACCTTCTGCGACAGGGACAGGCAGCTGACAGAAGTGAGGACAGAAAGCTGAAGTGTATTCTTCAAATGGCCGGAATTATTGGATAATCTGAATAAACCACCAAGTCTCCGTGGCCTACCCCTCCCCCCCAGAGACCTTCACGCAGACTTGGTTCCCTCCTTCCCCTCTCTTCCTAGTTGGCTTCTGCTACACGACAGTCCCCTGGCACAGAGCGGCACCGTAGAAAGAAAAACAGTCACCACCAGCAACACTTTGGCCAAGAAGCAATGACGGAAAAGAGAGCATGGGACAAAGATGAGTGGCCTGTAATGAAAGCTGCGGGACTCACTTCGGAGGGCGTGGGTCAGCTGACCCAGATAACAGCTACATTAAAGCCAAAGAAAACCCAGAGTAGGACTAAAACTATAAATAGCAAGGAAAACTGAGGAGGAAGTGTTTGTTCTTTTGCTGTTGGTCAAGCTGTACGTGCAGCTGTTTTTGTTGCTAAGACAGAACAGGGTGGAAGGGATTTCTAAGCTGGCTCTGAGGCAGCCACAACTGGTCTGAGCGTTTGAGGAGTAAAAGAGGAAAGCCCCCAAAGAGCATGTTGCACCTGCTGAGTCTGTTAAAGTTGGCTACAGTTTGAAAAGAGCCAGGTGAAGGACTCACTTCTGGATACCGGGATCCCATGAGCAGTTGCAAGACAGTCCTTTCAGCTGTGAGACGCGGATCTCAGCTTTGTGCCCGGAAAAGGAAGATCACAGAACCACAGATATTCCCGGCTGTATCATAATGGAACGATCAGAAGGCTGGGAAGCAGGGGTCTGCAGCTCTGCCACATTCTAGCTGTATGACGGCGCTTGTTTTTAGAGGCCTTTGAACTTCAGTCTTTCCCTCTGTAAAAACAAAATCTCCTTGGATAGGAAGCGCAACCTTTGCTAAAACCATACGTAGGATCCTAGAGAACTTAGCGGAGAAAGACAGTAAAAGGAGAGTCCGAAGGCTGGGAGGACTGGCCAGACTCGGGAGGCTCCAGGATACTGCCGCTCACCCGGAAGCTGGGGCCAAGACTGCAAAGGAAGGTTCTCACCTGCAAAGTGGACAGGAAGGCGTTGGAAGTTTTATTTCCAGCAGATGATTAACACAGAGATTACACAGCATCCTCGTCAGCGACCTACTGGGGCTCATGAAAACAGGAAAATTCCTTACCATGATGATTTGTAGTGCCCACTCTGAGGACGGTAAAGTAGCAAAAAGTGAAATTTTAGGCAATTATCTTCTTTCGAGGGATCTGCCAAAAGAAAAACTGTATTTTCAAATAAAGAATCAAATCAGGAAAAGTGGGTTCCTAGAAAGGCCACAGCAAAACCTTTGATGGGAACAACTCACAGGAAGAACGAGTAGCCCGGGGTTGAAGTGATGTCCTAGCGTGTGGACGAAAACAGCAGCTTTGGGAAGTTCATGAGCTCAGTTCCATCTGTATCAGTCAAGGTTCTCCAGGGAAACAGAACCGGTGTGATACGTATAGATACGAACAAAGAGATTTTCTATAGGAATTGGCCCACACAATGATAGAGGCCGAGGAGCCCCATAATCTGTCTCCTGCAAGCTGGAGGCCAAGGAAAGCCGATGGTGCTGTTCCGATCCAAGCCTGAAGGCCTGAGAACAGGAGCTCCGAGGTCCAAGAACAGGAGACAGATGTCACAGCTCAAGCAAAGAACACACTCGCCCTTCCCGTCTTGTTCATTCAGGCCCTCACGGGGTTGGATGGTCCCCGCTTGCTTTGGTGAAGGTGATCTACTTTACTTCTTCACCGATTCGAAAGCTCATGTCTTCCTGAAACATCCTCACGGATACGTCCAGAAATCAGATTTTACCAGCTATCTGGGCATCCCTCAGCCCAGTGAAGCCCGACACATAAAATTAAGCATCACCCCATCTGAGAACACCCGCTACGGTCTGAAAGTATACTCAGTCCGGCCTAGTGGTGTGTTCACCAGAAATTCGGACAGGCAGCCCCGAGCCTCGGGCACGTGGTTACACAGGCTGATGATAAGGCGGATGG
Source organism: Ursus maritimus (assembly GCF_017311325.1). Classification (NCBI taxonomy): domain Eukaryota; kingdom Metazoa; phylum Chordata; class Mammalia; order Carnivora; family Ursidae; genus Ursus; species Ursus maritimus. The sequence goes on along the minus strand of NW_024425563.1, from coordinate 22,097,752 downwards.
CTTGACTTCTGTGCGAGCATTTGAAACGAACACCCTCGACCTCAACGCACTGGATCCTCCTCTCCTGACCCCTAGAACCTCATTCGTAGACAGATACTGAACTCGAAATGTTAAAAAAATACCACCATTGTGTTCCCTCCCCACCTGGGTTCGCGACCTAGAACGACTGGCCACAGACCTCGAGGTTGCCCTTGATTCCTCCCTCTTCCTCATGCCCAGACTGTTCGTGTTGAAGTTGTCACTGACACTTCTGTCAAGTCACCCATTGTCCCTGCCATCACATCTCCCTTAGAGCCTTCCTGTCTCCCCTCATGCGCTATCCATACACGCCACGATCATCTTCCTGAGTGCCCGTGTCATTTCCCTGCTCAAAAACTCTTCCAGTTTTTTTCCCAAAGAATCAAGACCACACTCCTCAGCAGAATACACGAGACTCCAATCTGGCCTGACTTCTGTCCTCTAACCCTCCCCCTTCTACTCCTCAGTGCACGGGCCTAGCCACAGAACACCTGCTCTTTCAGGGCTTGCTCACTGCTTCCCACGTGGAAGAGACTTTCTTGAATTACACCAAGTCTGTCGCAATCTGCTTCCATCTATGCTTTACACACACACACACAAAACAAGCTTGTGGGGCTTTGCCTATTTTAAAGAAACGTAAATACTTTCCTTGGAGGGAGGTAGAGATTAAACACTGCAGTGGACTTTAAAAAATTTACCCACATTATTATAACCTGGAATTAGGGGTGTAGTCCTTTTGAATACGTTGTGTTAATGATTCTACGCCACTCCTAAAGCAGTGACCTAGAGGATATGAGCTTCTAGAGGGCAGACTCCAAACTCACTTCGTCACCAGTGCGCAAAAGGCTTCCACCCTGGAAGTCTCATTTCTGTGAACGTCAGAGAGCTGCCCACCAGTCAACCTCTAAGGGGTCCACGGAGACTGACAACGAACACTCAGGCCAAAGGCAAAAGAGCACCTCTACAAAAATAACCCGGAAACAGCTCTACTGGCCTCCTCTGCGGACAGAGGGTTGATTTAGGAGCGATACCGACACGATTTACCCTTTGAAAATTAGAACTGAAAAATGACAAATTTAAAAATCTGACATGCGTGAAGAAGAGGGACTGTCCCTCAGACTAAAGGGATTTAGGCAACCCATGATCTTGAATTGGACCTGGTTTGGACGAACCAAATGTGAAGAACATCTTGGAATACTTAGGGATTTTGCATATGGACCGGGTACTAGATGATGTTACGGGATCATTCATTTTTGTTGGGTGAAGAATACAGAAAAAATGTATTTTGTTAAGAGATGGAAACTGAAGTTTGGCATGGGTAGAATATTATGATGTCTATTATTTTCTTTAAAATATTTCAGTATAAAAGAAGTGAACCAGAAATCCAACTAAACACGGTTACTAAAAGAAAGTATGACATTTCAGACAACAAATTACTTTCTAGTCTTGCTGGCCCCGTTATCACTGGGCAGTCTTATTTGGATGGGGCAGGTCAGGGCCCATCTTCTCCACCACAGACACTGATGCTCCCCACCAGCAGTGAAGGAGCCTTGGGGAGCCCCACTCAGGGAGCTGTGTGCAGAAGGCACATGGAGAGGGCGTCTCTCCTCAAGGACCTTCCTCCCTTATTATAGCCTCTCATTCTGTTATTGCCAAAGCGAAGAGAACATTATCAGCCTGTCGTTCACTACAACACATCGGGAGATCTCCTGGTGACATAATGAACACCCTCTGGTTCACAAATACCTCTTTGTGGGGGCGCCTGGGTGGCTCAGTCAGTTAAGTGTTCGACTCTTGATTTCGGCTCAGGTCATGATCTCAGGGTTGTGAGATCGAGCCCTTGCATAGGGCTCCATGCTCAGCACTCAGCGTGTTGTCTGCTTGAGATTCTCTGTCTCCCCTTCCCCTCCCCTGCCTCCAAAAAAAGAAAAAAAAAGAAATACCTCTTTGACTAGAATCACAAGTAAATTAATAAATTTCAGGCTTTGCAGCCAATCTGCAAACTAACATTTAGATTTTGTTTAGTGCTCCACTGAAGTTTTCTCAGTGTCTGCCTTGTTTGTATCAGCCCAGGAGGCAAGAAGGAATGCAGTTCTCCAGCAGTAAGAATCTTAACAAATATTTTATTAATACATACTGTCATATTCCCGGGATGTAGGAGTCCTCAAAACACTGCCCCGTACTGAAAGAGAGTAAAAGTGCTCAAGTCCTTGGTCTTCCGTCTGGTTGAGTAACCCCAGACTCCTTTAACAGGAGCAGGCTTGCTGCACGTCACCTGCCCACACCCCCCCACGGAGACAGGCTTCCCCTCGGTCAGACGCAGACAGTGACACTCATTGCCTTTTGCAAGGACAGGGGCTCCTTATGATTAAACCAGAACGGAGAAAAACTTAGCATCAGCTGACCAAAAAAGGAATTCAGACTTTACTTCTCCAAGTCACTCATTCCGCTTCTCTCCAGGAAGGGCCAGAATATCTTCAGGATGAGCATAAAGATTCCCACTGCCGGAATATTCGGAATACCTTCCTGGATTTCTCAGACAGACTCTACAGGTAGAAAAGCTCATTATTAGAGATTAAATTCTTTTATAGAGACGAAGGATGGGGTAACAGCTTTAAGGCTTGGCCTGTAAATTTCTTCCACAGTGATCTAGATAGGTCTAGGATTGAGAAAAACAAGTTAATTTTATATTATTTTATACTGTATACAAACTATACACCTAAAACCAGACTAAAAATCAAGACGCCTGCATTCTGCAGTTAGACTACTGCCAACACGCGGAGCCTGTCAAACACGGCTCGTGTCCTCCCTCCAGGTACCTGCATCTGTCCTGATCTTTGTGTGTGAGGCGGACACTTGGGACCCACCATTAGTGCGCCACACGTGCTGCACTGGCTTCCATCTGTCACGCTGAACTGGCCCTCGTGCATTATTTCTTGTGAACAAGGGTTCGCATTCGTGTGATGCCTCACTGGGGTTAGCAGTGTAATCCGAGACCGAGGGGTAAAACAAAGTTTAATGACTCTTTCAGGTTTAAACTATGACCCTGGCCTGCTCAGCTTCATTTATAGCCAGCAGAGCTAATAATAGGAAGACTCTCACTGCCACTTGATCATGCCTATGAAGTGATCTGAGATTCTGAGAAATGGTGTTACAGGGAGGCAAAGCAATTCACTAAAAGATAAAAGTTCTCAGAGAATCAGAACACTTGGTTCTCTCTGCCTGTGAGAGTCACGGTGAAGAGCCCAGAGTCTCAGTGAGAATGTAAATAATCACCCGGCAAGATAATCCATAAAATCACCCCCAGTTTCAGACACCAGAAGACATTTTCACTGTCTTCTTATCTTCTTTGTGGATGAGTGTTTCAATAAAATAAAAGTCAGGGCGCGCGGGTGGGGAGAATCTGAGCTCTTACTAACGATGGAGGGGAATTTAGTGAACAGAGTGACAAAGTTAAAAGAAACTTTAGTTGAATAAACAACATAAACTTTTTTCTAACGTCAAGATCCTTTACCCAGCCTCATTCAGCTCTGAACTTCCCAGTCATAGCAGCTGTGGGAAGGTTAGAGACGAACCACCACCAAGGATCTCCAAAGCCCTGGAACCCAGGGCCAATTATGAGGCCAACTTCTCCCACTCTAAGAACAAAACAAAACAGAACAAAAAAACCACCACCACAAAAAACCCCACAAAAACCCTGTGGGATTTCTTCTTAGCAAGACAGTGACAGAGGGCAGTCAATAAGACTCTATTTCGGGAAGATCTGGGCAGAGAATACACAAGCCGACATTTGTCCTCAGATAGCTTTACCTATTTGCAAAAGTTTTTAAATGGGGAAAATGAGGGCTTGTTTTTTCCTGCGGAAAAACTTGGAAAGCCTTCATTTGTGCTGTTTGCCAAGGGTACGAATGTACGTTCGTGGGCTTTTAGCAGGGCTACGGTTCTCTCCAGCAGAATCCCACAAACCTGGGAGTGTTTCCTGTAAACATCTACGGCGAGTATTATTTTACTTTGTCCTTGGAGGGCTTGGGGGTCAGAAATTATTCTCTTCATACCACACTATAAGGCAAATTTGGGGAGGAGCCAGCAAAGGAGAGAGAACTGTTTTCCATGATTCCTTAATGCCCACCCTGCTATCACTTGCACCCTTTACACGGAGTGAACACTTGTTTTCTCAGCTGTCACGGTGGTTTTGCGTCTACCCACATTTTGCCAGCAGCAGCGATCATGACCGCAGCAGCTAGCTGAGGCTCGGGGCACAAGCCTGGGGCTGTGGAACAGAGCAAAGAAACGTGCCCACCGCGCGGAATGAAACCGTCATCTGGGGGTCAGAGTACAAGGCTCCAGACAGCTAAGTTAACTGGCCAGGCTCCAAAGGCAAGTGTCAGCCACAGACAGAAAGAGCAGCTGTTCGGCAACATGAGGCCAGAGCAGCTGCCTCCCCATCTATTTCTGTTTCGGTCCTCCTTCTCTATTTTGAGTCATTTTAGTTGAGAAGACAAAGCATTTACCGGAATTTGAGGGAATGCCAAATGCTAATCAACTGCAGGAAGACTGAGTCAGTTCCATGCCGATTCTCTAGGACGAAACCTGTCAAGTCTAACTTGACTTCCGAACGCTGAGGGCAGGCAGGGTGCTAATTATAGGACCGGCCTCCGTTCCTCGTCCCACAAACAGCAAGCGGCGCACACGCACAGGCAGCGGCTTAGCTCACCATGGAGTCTGTTTCGGCCGGCTGGCTGGACTGCTTGTGGGCCAAGAGGATGTTCAGCACGGCCTTCCAGCCTGGCTCTGCAGGGGTACTGGCATCTACCTCCGTTCCACCATGCTCCCTGGTCTCCTTGCCAAGTGCGACATTTACCCAAGGGCACCAGTCTCTGTGCTGAGAGGCGGGGTCAAAGAAACTTCGGGAAGACATGTCCTGAGAGGGGGAAGAGAAAGAGTGCTGATGAAGGGCGGATGCCACATCATCTCAGGGAGGCACCGCCAGGAGTTGTCCAGTCTAGACTCTCACAAGTGCCCACATTTCGACGTTCTCCTTTAAACACTGCTTACGCCATGCCCAGTCTCTATAAATACTTTCATTCCCTCTGTGTTAAACCGACAGTCCCTGATCAGGTCTGTCTCCCTGATCTCACTGCCATCCCCATGGGCCTGAAATACTTACCACCTCTCCAGAATCCACTCCAAAGATAGGGCACCCAACTGTCCCATCTTGAAACCTATTCCCGTTACCTACTAAGAGTCACAGGACCTGGGAAGGGCTCATGACTGCTTCCCTGTGCTACACGGTGAGGGCCTGGCGTGCCGCCTGTGCTCAGGGACTTCTGCACACAGGTGGACTCACCGAGCTGCTGGAAGAGCAGAGGCGAGCTCGTTTGGCTCTCCGGAGAGGACTAGAAGGCACCTCCAGGCCAGTGCTGTCTCCTGTTCCCATACTGCGGGTGATGGGGCGGGTTCTGGTGGTGGGGCTAGCAGCGTCTGGCTCAGGACGGTCAACGGGACTGGAAGAGTCCCAGCTCCGAGTTCGGGAGACAATGGGACCTGGGCTCCTCTCAGCCTGAAGGAAAGAAGTAACAGAAGTACACCAATGACATGAAGGACAATGGTCAGAAGAAATATTTCTAGAAGCAGGTAAAAGCTGATGCTTTGCAGTTTTAAACTCTAAAGAATTTACTTTCTGAACTGTTGACATAACTAAACTCTTCAAAAAAAAATAACAGATTTTCATACAACATCACGAATTTAGCTTCTGTGTTGCAACTGGCAAATAAAAACATGCGGTACTCTGACCAACGTGGTCAGAAGGGAAGCTTACCCGCCTACGGTAATCTCCAACTTTTCCACCACAATGCTTTTGGCAAGACTGCTGCTTTTAAAAAGGCCACCCCAAGCAAGCCTTAAGTTCATACCTGCTCTGAGCCAGGGGAACACGTGGCATCCTGGCTGCGAGTCATCATCCTCCGAGGAGACTCAGGCACAAGAGGGAAGCGCTCTGGCTTTCCCTCAGGGCCTGCGACGGGGGAGCTGGTCAGGCCAAAGGACGCATCCAGGTCGCTCATGGATGACTCAATCTGCTGGAAGCCCCAGAGCCCCACCTTCCTCATACACTGCGAACAGGTTATCAGGGAGAGCTGCATGGGTTCCAAGGAAGAACTAGGCAGGAACAGAAAAGAGAGTTTTCTCAAAGGGCAACATTTCCAAGGGCTTAAGTGTAGTCATTCGTGAGAACGCTTTATCTCATCAAACAAATCTCTGGAACAGTCCAGTGGACTGGGAATCATGTCATCTCAGGCCCCCAACTCCATCGTCACTCACAAAGTTGTTCCTATAGAAAGATCTAAGGATCTTGGTGTAACCTCTAAGATAAGACTATCTTAAAGGTTATGTTTTATAAATTTCTCCTATTCCTTTTGAAACCTTTTCTTTTTAAATGAAAAATATTTCTTAATCTATCAAAGAAAGTATATTTAAAGTAAATCTAGATTGGTTCTAACAGTTTTCTTTCTTTTTTTTTTTTTTAAAGATTTTATTTTTAAGTAATCTCTACATCCAACGGGGGCTTGAACTCACAACCCTGAGATCAGAGTCAGTGCTCCACTGACTGAGCCAGCCGGGTGCCCCCATTCCAACAGTTTTCTAACTCAGAGGGAGTCTATGCCAAACTGAGCAGCTAGAATGGAAACACCAACATGGGGGCCTGAGGACTCCAGCTGGCATTTCCTTTGGTAGTTTTTATGAATTCAACTGATTTTTCTTCTTTCTATAAATAGAAAGGAGCTTCACTGTTTCCAGAAGCACAGATTCTCAGCTGGGAAGTGATAGTAAAAAAAAAACCAAAAAAACAAGAAACAACAAAGTTCAGGTGTGTCCAAGAATTCCTGAGTTCAAATTCTGGTTGTGTTAATGATTCTTATGGTCCCCTTGCCACTCCCTCAGGTTTTGTCTGTTTTTCTGACAGGAAACACCACAGGGTCTCCAATACTATTAGTGACTGACGTATACCAGTGTATGATGTTGTCAGAGTTCACGTCCCCCTAAAAATTCACTGACTCACCTACACGCCCAACCACACAGAGAGAGAACACAGGCAGTGACGTGGACTTGGATGTCTGAGCCTAATTTGCTTGCAGTTTTTCTCTCATCAGTTCGGTGATCAAGTTCATCTTCAAGCAGGTGCAGAAGAAGACTGACCTTGTCTTCTGTCAAACACTACAAAGGAACCAAGGTAACAAGCTGAAATTCCCAATCACAAAAATCACATATGAGGACGCATTTAGAGGGTTCAAGGCAAAAATTATGAAAGAAATCCCAAACATGAAGACAATTCTCTTCATTATGGAAGGCTCACTTATAGGAAAGGGCTAAGGTTTTAGACAGAAGCTTCCTGAATTGCCCTGCACCTGCTGATTGAGAAAGGTAGCAGTTTTCCTAGAACTACCAAATCTTTTCTTAGTTCTAATTTGTTTTCAATTTACCAACTGCAGATTTTCTCTGAAACCTGTAAACTTCAAAACCCAAATAATGAAAACAGATTACCATTTATCCTAACATGACACTGACTTTACTTCTTGACAGAACAAGAGAGCTTGCCAAGGTCTTTATTTTTGTTCTAAGAATAATAAAGAACTGACAAGGTGAACAAAAAAGCTGTCTTGGCTAGGGACAAGGGACATTTAAAATAGGCACGGAGTTGGGGTGCCTGGACGGCTTAGTTGGTTGAGTGTCCGACTCTTGGTTTTGGCTTGGGGTGTGATCTCAGGGTCTCGAGGTCGAGCCTGGTGTTGAACTCTGTGCTCAGCACGGAGTCTGCCTGGGACTCTCTCTCCTTCTTCCTCTGCCCCTCCCCACGTGCTCTCTCTCTAAAATAAATAAATAAATCTTAAATAAGTAAATAAAAAATAATATAGGCACAGAAATTAAACTTTGGTTAAAATCCAATCAGCCTCTCAACTTGAAGAAGCAAAATAATAGCTTCTATTTCCTATCATAAAGCTTGTCTTTGGCATGTCTACAGGGTGATGAAATGGGACACTAGATACTCAGTTTCAAAGTACAGATGGGCCAGAACATTTCTAATTTCTGCTCACAGGGGAGAAGGGAGTTTCTTTTTTTTTTTTTTTTTTTTTTAAAGATTTTATTTATTTATTTGACAGAGACAGCCAGCGAGAGAGGGAACACAGCAGGGGGAGTGGGAGAGGAAGAAGCAGGCTCACAACGGAGGAGCCTGATGTGGGGCTCGATCCCGGTACGCCGGGATCACGACCTGAGCCGAAGGCAGACGCTTTAACGACTGCGCTACCCAGGCGCCCCGAGAAGGGAGTTTCTAACTTCTATAGTATTTTCTTTGGGAAATGATATGTGATAAACCATATGAAGTCACATTCCAGGATCTTCTGTTACATAGTTTAAGTAACAAATCAAGATAAAACTGAATGTACGCCATTTAAAGAATCCTATCTAGACGTTTCAATGAAACCCGTTTACTTAAACTCCAAGTTGCCCTTCTGGTGGAGACTGGAAAAGGTCAGCTGAGGGACAAACAACGAGTTCTCTTCACAGCAATCTGAATCCTCTGTCACGTAAAGAAATGCTTCATGTACAAATGGTAGTGAACTGAAGGCCACTGTAGGCTAGCCAAGAAAAACTCACCATAGTTTTCAAGTCCTCTGGCCTCAGGGAAGGAAGCTGGAGGTCCAAGTGACAAAGGCTTTGAAAACGATCCAGGAACTCACTAACAAGGACGCCAGGTTCATCCAATGGCAACATCCCAAACCGATCTGCAGACAAAGTACACGGGAGGATCATTTGGTGCAAATTGTAAAAAAATAAAAGATGTGTATAAAACAAGAGGGGATAGGTACTGATAAAATTGATAAAATACCTGAAGGTATTAAGAATTACTGACTTTTTTTGATGGGGCTGTGATGATATTTTTGTGAGAATATTCAAAAAAGAAGATTCTCGAAAAGGGTTCCTCAGAAGCAGTCCGTCTAAGCTGAATTTGAAGACCAACAACAGTGTGTAAAAGCAAAGGCCCAAAGGAATGGCACAGCTGGGGAATTCTAAATGGTTTCACAGGACTGCAACACAGTGTGCCTATGGGGAAAGGAGTAGGAGATGAGGTTAAAGTGTAGAGAGTAGGGGCGCCTGGGTGGCTCAGTTGTTAAGCATCTGCCTTCGGCTCAGGGCCTGATCCCAAGGTCCTGGGATCGAGCCCCGCATCGGGCTCCCTGCTCCAATGGGAGCCTACTTTTTCCTCTCCCACTCCCCCTGCTTGTGTTCCCTCTCTTGTTGGCTGTCTCTCTCTCTCTGTCAAATAAATAAATAAAAAATCTTAAAAAAAAAAAAAGTGTAGAGAGTAACTAGATCAAGACTTTACTAACGTGTATGATGAGAAATTACTAAAAGATTTTTTTTTAATTTCACGTAATTTTTTTGGTTATGATTTTATTTATTTGTCGGAGAGAGAGAAAGGGAGGGCGAGCACAAGCAGGGGGAGCGGCAGGCAGAGGGAGAAGCAGGCTTCCCACTGAGCAAGGAGCCCGATGTGGGACTTGATCCCAGGACGCTGGAATCATGACCACTGAAAGAGTGATATTATAGATAATATGCATTAATTTAGAGTAGAGATTGTAAGGGGTCAGTTGGGATGCAAAAAAATAAGCTTAGCAGACATTAAAGTGATTTAAGGTAATAATCCCTGTGAGATACCAGTGGCCGAAGGATGGAGAGAAGGAACATCAATGTCATAAAACTCTTAATGACCAGGGGGTGGGGGTGGGGTGGAGTAACTGGGTGATGGGCATTAAGGGGGGCATATGATGTTATGAGCACTGGGTGTTACATGCAACCAATGAATCACTGAACTCTACATCTGAAACTAATAATGCACTATATGTTAATTAATTGAATTTAAATTAAAAAAAAGTACCCAGTACGATAGATATTATTACTACATAAATTCTACAAATGAGGAATCTGAGGAATATAAAGTAATATACCCAGGTTTCATGATCCGTGGATGACAAAAAGCTCCTGCTTTTACAGAGCTGCTATTACAGCACTGGCCAGTTCTTCGTACTCCTCAACAGTACTAGGGAATTCCTAGTTTCTTACAGCTCCTTTACTTCTGTTTTCTTGTTACCCTTTGTTTTGTTCTTACTCTTCTGTTACTAAATATCCCATGTATGTAGATTTTCCTTTCCCAATAACATCTGAGCTCCTAAGACAGGGATCAAGCTGTCTGGCCCTTTATGTCCAGCAAAAACCTAACATCGTCTTTTAGGCAATAGTTTTAAAACTACAGCTTTGACCCCTACTTAGGTTCTGAAATCAGTTTATCACTTACCTAATTGACGACCCAGTTATTTTAATGAAATAGAATGCAGTAATATCAAACCGTGGCATATCCACACAATGTAATATTATCCAGCAATGTAAAAAATAAACTCTAGAAGACAGTGAGGAACCTTAAACGTATAGTGCTATGTGAGAGAAGCCAGTCTGAAAAGCTGCATGCTGTGGAATGCCAACTCTGGGACATTCTGGAACCAGTGAAATGATCCGTGGCTGCCAGGCACTCGGGGAGGGAAGGAGTGAGTGACGAACAGGGACAGCACAGGGGATTTTCAGGGCAGTGAGGCGCTTCTATATGATAATGTCCTAGTGGATCCGGGTAATTACATATTTGTCGAAATCCACAGAATGTACAACGCAGAGTGAACCCTAATGTATACTATGTATTAAAGTTAATAAAGATATTTGTTCATTAATCAAAAAAAAGTTAAAATTTGCTTAAAAAAACCTCTTAATGATCAATGAAACCTCATGCTGTAAGAAAAACAGGGCACAGTAATACACCGTGTTAAATTGGGAAAATGAATATAAACTCATGATGTTAAATTGAAATCTAGCAGTGACAGTTTCATGAGCACACAAGTATGTCAGAACTTACCAAACTGTACACCTCAATGTGTGGCTTATGTCAATTATCCCTCAATCGTAAGGATGCTTAAAAAAAAAAAAAAGAAAGAAAAAATCTCTTTCCTAGTTTTGTTATTAAGAGGTAAAAAAGCAGTAAAAACAGCACTTTTGTTCACCATTTATTGTATCATTAGCAACCAGATTTTGGTCTCTAATGTTATTAAATATTCTCAAACTATTAAAAGTTGTTGCAAGTAACCAAGTATGTCAAGACACATGCCATCAACTTAAAAAGATGTCTCATTTTACTAGAAAAGTCCAATTATAAAAAACTAAAATCAACAAAAAAGGTATGGATTTTAAAAAATCAAGTGAAGGGGCACCAGGTTGGCTTAGTGGGTTGAATGTCCAGCTCTTGGTTTCGGCTCAGGTCATGATCTCAGGGTCATGAGATCAAGCCCCACATTGGGCTCAGCGCTCAGTGGGGAGTCTGCTTGGGATTCTTTCCCCTTTCTCCCTCCCCTTCTTATCCTCCCCTTGCTCTCTGTCCTCCTCTCTCTCTAAAAATAAATAAAATCTTGGGGCGCCTGGGTGGCTCAGTCGTTAAGCGTCTGCCTTGGGCTCAGGTCATGATCCCAGTGTTCTAGGATTGAGCCTCACATCGGGCTCCCTGCTCAGTGGGAAGCCTGCTTCTCCCTCTCCCACTCCCCCTGCTTGTGTTCCCTCTCTCACTGCCTCTCTGTCAAATAAATAAATAAAATCTTTAAAAATAAATAAATAATAAAATCTTTTAAAAAATAAATAAGAACTAAAAAAAATCAAGTGAGGATTAACAATAAAAAGGAAACTTTTTGTTTTTTTAAGATTTTATTTATTTATTTGACAGAGAGAGACACAGCGAGGGAGGGAACACAAGCAGGGGGAGTGGGAGGGGGAGAAGCAGGCTTCCCGCTGAGCAGGGAGGCTGATGTGGGGCCTGATCCCAGGACCCTGAGAACATGACCTGAGCCGAAGGCAGACGCTTAATGACTGAGCCACCCAGGCGCCCCAGGAAACATATTCTGATGACCAGTGGCTCAGGTTTGAAACTTAGGAGAAAAAAAACAGTTCCCAACACCTTTCTGGTCACCTTCCAATTTAGGGTTTGGTCTGATTCCTACAATCCTAAGAAAATACTAGTAAAAATTGATGAAGGCCAAAGAGCAAACAGAAGAAATTAAACTCACCATGAAAATGTTTTAACATAAGTTAAAATTTATGTTTTATAATTAACATATGTGGTAATTTGTCTACTGCAGTATTTGATATGTTCAAAATACTCGGTCTAGTAAATCAGTAATTATAAATTAAAATGTTTAAAGGGATTTAATTTAGTTGGTAAATGTTAGAAAAAATAACCTTCAAAATTGTATTTATTAGATATGCTTAATAAATGTAAGCATTAAAGCATAAATAGTTGTAGGTCTTCCTCTCTTCACACTAAAATCTCTGGAATGTGAAAGAAACAAGGGTGGCATACTTGAAAGGTCACATTTGAGATCTATTTAGGAGGTAGAATATTCAGGACCGGGTGGTAATGACAGGGAAGGACATCGGAGGTGACTTCCAGGTTTCTGGCTAGGACAAACGGGGGGGGGGGGAGGTCAGTACCACTTAAGATGGAGAAAATATAACAGAACTAAGGTTTAAGTATAAAAAAAATGAAGACTTCAGTTTTGCATATATTGAATTCCAGGTACCTACAATAAAACATTCCATGAAAATGTTTAGAAGGTAGCTGAAAATGAGTCAAGCTTAAAAGAAAAGTCGGGACAGCAGTTAGAGATCTGAAAGTAAGTGGACCAAGAAAGCAGAGTGTATAGTAATATGAGTCGGGAACCACCCACAGTGTCCTGGGCAGATCCTGAAAACCTGGACTGGGTACACTGGGAGGATTCACATCCTCGTGGGACTGAGTTCAGTTGTACTACACAGTGAAATAGCTAGGCCAACAGCAGAAACTCCTTATTACACATCATCTTCACTTTAAAAATGTTATTCCTTAATAGTCCCTTTCTAATCCCCTTCATTATCAGTAAATGGCACTCTATGGACACTTTTCATCTCTCTTTCTCTTTTTTGAGGATTTTATTTATTTGAGAGGGAATGAGTGAAAGAGCACAAGAGGGGGCAGAGGAAGAGGGAGAAGGAGACTCCCTGCTGAGCAGGGAGCCCAACGTGGGGCTTGATCCCAGGCCCCTGAGATCATGACCTAAGCTAAAGGCAGATGCCCAACCAACTGAGCCACCCAGGTACCCCCACTTTCAATCTCTTTTTTTCTGTTAGTGGTCACTCATGGAATATTCCCAGGCATCAGTGACCCTGGAATTGGCCTGAGCTGTCCTACTGAAATAAAAAGTAGACCTACATGGCACTAATGTCTGGCCAGGCATGAAGTTTTGCACCTGGTGTTGGTGAACCCTCTGGAGGGCCCTGCTGTGGAGGCTGGTTACTCAGCAGGAACATGCCTACACAACCAATAAAATATATATATTTATTTAAAGATTTATTTATTTATTTGAGAGAGAAGGAGAGAGATAGCAGGGTGGGGAGGGGCAGAGGGAGAGAGAATCTCAAGCAGACTGTGCTGAGTGCTGAGCCTGACGTGGGGCTCAATCTCACAACCCTGAGATCACAACCTAAGCCAAAACCAAGAGTCTGACGTTCAACCGACTGTGCCACCCAGGTGCCCCAACCAATAAAATATTTAAAAATCCCACTTGATGGGGTGCCTGGGTGGCTCAGTCAGTTAAGTGTTTGACTCTTGATTTCGGCTCAGGTCACGATCTCAGGGTACTGGGATCAAGCCCCACATCAGCCTCCGTACTCAGCAGGAGTCTTCTTGAAGATTCTCTCCCTCTGCCCCTCTCCCGACTCACACATACAAACACTTAAAGGCCAAGAGCCTTTAAGGGTACAGATATGATTAAAAATAACTAAAATAACTTTAAAAGATATAAAATATTAGCAACTGCATCATCTTAATATTTTTCATAGAACAAGTTCTAAATCAAGATCCTAAGACCAATAACAAAGGAGCTGTTATGTATCCTGTAAGGCAGGGCCTTCTAGACTGTGAGAATTCATAAAAGTCCTGTGTCTCTTAGCCTAAGTATAAATTTTGGAACCATAAAGAAAATATACCCTGCCGTTAGTTTCCTAGAATACATAGTTAGGTTCACTCTAAAGCAGCTTAGTTCAAAAAAAAAAAAAAAAAAAAAGGTAACGACTGAAGTTAATAATTAGCGTGAAGATAATCACAAATTCACCTGATCCAAGAGCGTGCGCCCTGCCAAGGCCCTTATACAGGCAGTCTTTGGCTTCAGTGCTGTTGTTATATTGTGTCATTTCACCGTGATAGACTATACGTTGGTAATCACTCTTATCTGGCTTCCTGTGAATCTGCTTTAGCAACCGAACCCCATTTAACTGCTGTTAAGTGCACCAAAGGAAGCCCGGGGACAACATGGCACTGCTTGCTCTGGTGGGAAAAGCAGAGAGTCTGAAATCAACACAAAACCATAGTTTTGCCTCCCCACCAGCTGGTTTTAAGATCTCTGCTTCTGTTTCCTCACCCCTAAAACTGGGTTGAGAATCTAGCTCCCAGGGCCCCTGTGAGAATTAATCGGGAAAATGTACACACGGCTAAGCTGTTGGCATGCTGAATGCCCATAATAAAGTTAAGTAATAACCTAACAAGTGGACGAATGTAAGTTCTTCTTGAAAAGCACGTGTAGAAAGGAAGAAAAGAAACTTCAAAGACTAGATTTTCACAAAGAAATAGACAATACTAGAAATGCAATAACCAAGAAGAGATGGTAAATGGGAGATCTTGGAAATGAGTACCTGGGGAGGGGCTGTCTGGCCAGAAACAGAACTTCTCGTGGGCGGTGCACAAAGCTTTCTTCAGCTCAGCACATCGGTCCTTATCTGAAACCCACATAGGGAGCATTGCCTTAGAAAACACTGTAGATTCAAAATCAAATGGCCAAGAATCTTTAAGAGTATAGACAATTAAAAATAAAAATGACTACGATAATTTTAAAAGATATGAAAATATTAGCAACTATATCATCTTAATATTTTTCACAAAACAAGTTCCAAATCCAGATCCTAAGAGCAATAACAAAAGAGATAGTATGTATCTTCTAAGGCAGGGCATTCCGAAGCACCAGGCTTCATCAAAGTGCCTTGTCTCTTTGTCTAAGCATACGTTTTGGAACCATCAAGTAAACATACCCTGCTGTTAGTTTCCCAGAATGCATAAAGTCAGGTTCACTCTAAAGTAGCTTAGTTTTTTTTTTAAAAAAAGTAGAAACTGAAGCTAATAATTAAATGAAGATGATCACAAATTCACCTTGCTCTATGTAATGGCACACATTCTTTGATCAAACACAGGTGGCTGGTCTTTTTGGGAAAACTGGTCTAATATATCTGTGAATACGGAGGAAAATGTAATTTGTACTTTATACTCACATCGGTCAAAATCGAAAGCTGGTTGTAAACTGGCACAGAGGAAAGCCTGGCAGCTGGAGCACTTGAGCATATCACATTCAACTGTGACCCAGCCATATTTTGCACAGACAAGTGGAGACAGCTCGGAGGGCTTACCTGCCCATTTCAGAGAGTATTCATGTCAAGAAAAACAATGCCGCAAGTATATTAAAATGAGTAAGTCAGAAATTAAAACTTTAACTCATTCTTTTATATATACAGGAATAAACAGATTAAGAGAAAAAGCAATACGAAAAGTTTGAAAAACTATTTTTAAAGCACACATACTTCACAGAATAATGGAAGTCATTTGAATAATAACCGGTGGGGGGGAAATTATGAACTTTCTCTCTACAAAGCCCTGTGTTTTTTATATGACTGAAATATGGGAATTTGGAAACATTCCAGTATCAGCAAGAGAGGGCCTAAAGGCTAGAAAACAGAATTTAGATATAAACGTTAAAAGGGCTCCAAGCTGGGCAGGGAGTCTACCTAAAAAAATAGTAAGTAAATAAATAAATACAATAAAAATAATAGAATCACTTAAATCGCTGTGTTAAATAAATGATTGTCATATCCAAAGTGGTGATCAATTCATATCCAATGAAAACAAAAAAGAACCAAAGAAAACGGTTCTAAATGCTGCAGCAAAATCAGGCATTAGTCCAAGGAGCAGCAGTAGAAAGATGGTTAAAATACCTTCCTCTTCCCGAGCAATTTATTCCTAAAGCCATCAGGTGGTGAGCAAGGAGGACAGCCAGGAGGGCGAGGGGAGGCAGCTCAGCGCCAGGTGTCAGACCCCAAGGTGGCTAGAAAGGGGCTGCTCACCTTGAGGCGCTGAAGCCAATTAGGGTGTAAAGAACATCTCCACGCGGCCCCCGCTCACCAAATCAGGGATAACTGGAGTATGAAAATATATCATGGTAGTAACGGATTATAACCCACTGAATAAAAAAAGCAGCCCAGGCTGCTATGAATAAATTACTACTTAATAACGTCTGTTGAGGAATGGGATATTGGCGTAGTTTCAAAGCGCCTCTGCACAGAACGCTGTTTTCATTACAAGGAAAGAAGAGAGTTACTTTACAATGGAAAAGATGGACAGACACTCCCTGAATCAAGTGATCAAAGGAATCATTGCCAGGCAAGGGACAGATCAAAATCGTTGTGCCACCTGGCAGGATGCGGTGAGGACACAGCGCCATCCCGGGAGGCTCCTACGCTCCCTGCTCATCTAACTATAAGGAAACACCAGACAGATGTGAATTGAGGTACACTCTGCAGGACAACTGGCCTCTCATCTTCAAAAGTATCGTGATCATGAAATTCAAGGAAAAACAGGAATCTCAACCTTTTGCCATAAAGAATATTATTAGGCCAACTGTTGAGATGATTAGGGTCTGAGGGTTCGATGGTAGTAATTTATTAGGTGAAATTTTCTAATTTTGATGGCTACACTGCAGTTATGTAGGAAAAGGCCCTTGTTTGTAGGAAATATTTGGGGGGTGGTGAGGTATCACTTTGGCAACTTACTTACAAGTAGCTCAGAAAGGAAGTTTTTTGTAACCTGTGCAACAAAGTCTGCAAGTCTACAGTTGTTTTGTATTTTTAAAAAATCACTCTAGTGCATAGAAAAGGGCAAAAGTGATGGGATGTCACGCCTGAGATTAGATCACAAACAGAGTCTAGCTTCTTTCTTGCTTTCTTTCACTTGCTCACTCTGATGGAAGCCAGCTGCCACGCTGTGAACTGTCCGTGTGGAGAGGCCCATGTTGCAAGGAACATACGGAGGTCTCTAGCCAATAGCCACTACAGATCTGAAGCCCTCAATCCAACAGCCACGTGAGCGACCTTGGAAGTGCATCTTTTCCTAGTGGAGCCTGGAGATGACTGCAGGTCAGCTGCCACCTCGATTGTAGCTTGTGAGAGACCCTAAGCTAGAGGACCCAACCAAGCTGTGCCCACATTCCTGACCCACAAAAATTGTGACATAAGTCGCTGGTTGTTTTAAGCCACTAAACTGTAGTGTAATTCGTTATGTAATAACAGATGATATACAGATAATATACAGAAGAAAATCTAGAAAGAGACAGGAAGTGCGGCAGGCAGTCTCAGAAAAACATTAGGTTTGGGTACCAAGAGCCTTATGCTGTAATCCTGACTCTGTCATTTGCTAGCAGGTTGACCAGAGGCAAGTCACATAACCTACCTGAAACTGTTCCCTCTTCTGTAAATGAGTAAAATAATAATACCTATTTTCATAGGTTTAGGGTGAAGATCAAATGTGATAATGTATGTGAAAACACGCTACCTACAGGTGTTAGTTATTATTTCTTCTCTTCTCAAGCTCTTAGTGTTTTCTTCTGTGAAAAGAAAAGGTCAGGTCATCTCAACACTTGATCTTAGCTAAAAGGCTAAGAAGTGATGTCAGGTCATCTCAAATATCCCTTTGAGGAATAACATTTTATGGTGCTAATTTTCCTATAAAATTTCTTACCAAATCTTCTTTTTTAAATAATTTTAACTAGGCTCCATGCCCAACATGGGACTTGAACTCACAACCCTGAGATCAAGAGTCGCACGCTCTACCAACTGGGCCAGCCAGTGCCCCTTACCAAATCTCATTCTTAAATTTAAAACATCAGAGTAAGTGGAAGAGTAACAGTTCCAGGAGCAAGGAGAAGGTGCAGGTCACATGACCTAATAAAAAGGATATAGAAAATGTTTCCACTCTGCTAAAGAAGGCTTCTTTGCTTGTAGATTCCAATGGTGGCTGTTCTTGTTGGGGCGACCCATTAACTGACTGGAATGTGCCAGATGCGTCCTTCCTAAAATAAAGTGGCAGAACTCTTGGTAATTCTTTCACAGCATCACTTTGCCCAAACATTTTGCATTTTAATTCTCGGCACATCATAGCATCAATCACGCCACTCTGGATTTTAACCTTTCTAAAAATCATCTCACTTATGTCATTCCTCTACTTAAAATTATCAATGGTTTCATAATACTAAATAGAATCCAAATTCTTCAGTCTGGCATTCAAATCTCTTTACAGTTTGGCCATACCTGAATTTCCAGCAATTTCTACCTCCAGAGTGCTCCTCTAATCCTCTACTGGCAAACTGTTCTAGCTCACTCACTGCTCTGCAATAGTATTTCACACAACTTCAGTAAACACAAAATTAGACTCAAGGCTTCTATGCATTATACAATTTGAACCACATTAGAAATTTAACTCTTTTAACACAGGGAAAATAATTTTGATATTTCTACCTGGGTCCACTCTTGATACCCACTCTACCAAAAAAGAACTAATTTGAAAATTCAAATCAAAGTAAAGATCTTCAGGGGCACCTTGGGCAGCTCAGTTGATTAAGCGTCTGCCTTGGGCTAAGGTCATCATCCCAGGGTCATGGGATCCAGCCCCGGATAGGGCTCTTTGCTCCAAGGGGAGCCTGCTTCCCCCTCTCACTGCCACACCCCCTGCTTGTGCTCCCTCACATAAGTAAATAAAACCTTAAAAAAAAAAAAAAGTAAAGATCTTCAGGCAATTTCACGAAAAAAATTCAGGGAGGAAAAAACCAACAAAACAATTATCTTATTTTCAGTGAAAGGCATTTCAACAGCGTGTGGGAGGGCTAGAGGAAGGAACTGCTGAGGACAAAAGTCATTTTAATAAAAATAGGGTGACACCAACTATTGTTAACTTGAAACAAACTCAAAGACTTTCTCAGAGAGTCAGAGAGCCTCAGGGAGATGTGGTTCTTGAAAGAAATTGAGAGGATCCATAAACTTAGATGAGAAAAAAGTGACATTTATTTTACTAACCTCTACCTGAAATGTAGCATTTCCTTCAATTATGAATGAAGGTAATAACAAAACCCCACAAAATTATAGTCGCATCAGCAGTACCTGTGAATTTGTCACCAATGGAAATCAGATATTTTGTCACCACATTGTGGTTCTTGCAAGTTTTGAAATATCATTTATGTTTATGATTATTTCAAAATTATGGTAAACAGTAGACACTACTAGATGTAACATTTTTAAAATTTTACTATTTTTTTTTTAAGATTTTATTTTATTTATTTGACAGAGACAGCCAGCGAGAGAGGGAACACAAGCAGGGGGAGTGGGAGAGGAAGAAGCAGGCTCCCAGCGGAGGAGCCTGATGTGGGGTTCTATCCCAGAACGCTGGGATCACGCCCTGAGCTGAACGCAGAGGCTTAAGGACTGCGCCACCCAGGCCCCCCTAAAATTTTACTATTTTGATAACTGCATTCCAACACAATTGGTTTTTTTTAATCCTACGTAATTTACTTCACGCACTTAAAAATATTCTGAGAAGGGGTTCATAAGCTTTACCAGGCTGCCAAAGGTGTCTAAAGCTTAAAAAAAAATTTAAGAAACCCAATTAAGAGATGTCAGGTGCATATCGAGTTAGCAGTCCCCTTTTTTCCCCCTTCCCTCCAAAACCTGTTTTGTGGCAAAATTCCGCCCGTGGTACAGAATGCAGTACATCCCGGGAAGATTAAAGCCGAGTAAACGTAGTAAACCCATTCTCTTTCCCAACCTGGGACGTAGGCAACCCCACCAACCGAGTTGCCGACCCTGGGGATCCCCCCAGGCCTGCGTTCCCCAAACCCTCTCCAATCTGCCGGCGCCGGACCCAGGGTGGACTCGCGAACTTACGCTTCCGCGCCTCCCTCCTCCGGGGCAATCCCCTCATCTATCAGCTGCCGGACTTTTTGGGGAGTCCCTTCTGGGGAGCGAACAACCGCACCCCAATTCTTTTCAACCCCCGCGGCAAACGCTTGCCCCTCACTGGGCGCCGCCATCTTGGTCCGTTGCCGAGTTGCTTCCCCGCGGGTTTGAAGGCTCAGGAACTTCCGTTCTGCGCGGCTCAGATCCTCCTCTGGAGGCGCGATCCCACGCGTTTGCCCACGCGGCTCGGAGAATCTGACCGCAGGGCCCACCCCTTCCTGGCCATCTTAGAACGAGGTAAACCCTCATTTTTAGAACGAGGTAAACCACCACGGGAGGCCCTCGTGTTTAAACCTAGATTAATCGTTTTCTGTATGCACGAGCGTATTTGGACTGATAAGAGCGCTGTTTCTCCAAATTCGACAGGGATGAGGGGCCAAATTTAGTCTTAAAGTAATTAGCTAATTAGCTGATATTGCTCTCCCAAGTTATATCCTTTTACGAGTGAAGAAATGGCGACCGTCACTTGAGAGTAAATAATTTAGAAGCTTTCTTAGAAACCGTGTTGCAGGTGGGTTTAGAAGTCTGTGGCATTTGGCATTATTGAACACCCTCCCTCCTTTGTCCAACAAGTTATTTATGGAGTGTGCCCTACTGACTCTGTCCTAGGCGTTGGCAGTGACAGCATTGAACAAAGGAGATAGGTCTTAATGGAGTTAGACCTCAAACAAATACGTGTTCCTATAGTTTTGAGATTATGATTAGAAGTGCTCCGAAGAAGTAGCAAGTGTACACAAGGAGGACCTAATTTAGTCTGCAACTTCTCCCGAGACTATCAGGTGCTGGGACTAACATGGATGAGATTGTGGGAAAATCAGATTAGAAGGAGTTTGTCTCATCTAATCAACTGGAAAAGAAGACTGTTGTGACTGAGCCATAGACCCAGATGAAGGTGGGACCACCCTCGACCCCTCCAGCTCACTCCCTGTGGGCTTGTAACTCCAATAATGTGTCCACCCGCCAGGACCTTGCCTCCCTTATTCCGTCTCTGCCTAGCCAGCTTAAGTTCATTGCCAATCATAATCATCATTTCTTTGCAGAATTTGAATATGGACTGAGAATTAGTTGAGATTGAAGCATTATTGTTAATTTGTCATATGTGATAAAGGCATTGTGATTATGGTTGTTAAAAGTCCTTACTTTAAAAAAAAAAAGGACTTATGAGAGATACATCTCGAAGTATTTATGGGTGAACTGGTATGATGTCTGGGATTTGCTTTAAAATTCTTGAAGAGAAGGGTGCCTGGCTGGCTCAGTGGTGGAGCATATGACTCTGGATCTCGAAGTTGTGAGTTTGAGCCCCATGTTGGGTGTAGAAATTACTTAAAAATAAAATCTTTAAAAAAAAATCCTTGAAGAGAAAGTGTGTGGAGAAATAAAGAAGATTGCAAAATGTTTTTAATTGTTGGATTTGGGTGATGGACTCATGGCGGTTCATTATATTATTCTTTCTACTATTGAATATAGTTGACAGTGTCATAATAAAAAGCAAAATAAATAAGCTAAAAATAATACGTTTTCATGAATATCCTCTCAGTTTCCTTGAACCCCTCTTGCCTTATAGTACTCATCTGGCAAAACGTCAATCCCAGTTGAGTTCAACCCTCCACCACTCTGCTCCTGCACCCAGTCAGCTGAATGTGGTTAAAGAAAAATGGAGGACATGCTGATTTGTCTCTGTATTCTTGACCTCATGTGCTGTTAATTCTGTGGCAGACATTTTGTCTTTTTTTCTGTAATTTCCCAATGCCTGGTACGTAATAGATGTTGAGAAGATGTCAGGGTTGTTTTGTTTTGTTTTTTTAAGATTCTATTATAAGTAATCTCTACACCCAATGTGGGGCTTGAACTACAACCCTGAGATCAAGAGCCGCCCACCTCACCCGCTGAGCCAGCCAGGTACCTCAAGAAGATGTCGATTTTTTAAAAAGATTTTCTTTATTTGACATGCACACAGAGATAGCACAAGCAGGGGGAGCAGCAGGCAGAGGGAAAGGGAGAAGCAGGCTCCCCAAGGAGCAGGGAATCTGATGTGAGGCTCCATCCTAGAACCCTGGAATCGTAACCTGAGCCGAAGGCAGATGTTTAACTGACTGAGCCACCCAGGCGCCCCGAAGATGTCAATTTTAAGACATGGGTCAGTAATTATTTCTGAAATATCCAATTGTCAGAGTCCCTTGGCAGATGAGATATGGAGGAAAGAGATTTGGAGTCAGGTATGGCTCCTCCTTCCACTGACTTCATTAGGTATGTGGCCTTGAGATTGAGTAACCTCTGGTTACCAGATTAAATGGGATCATATCAATGAAAGTGGTTGGTACGTAGTTCTTGGTAAGTGCTAGTTTTCTTCCTAAGCATTTCAGCATAGGTTGTGGAGGCAGTGATGCACCATCCAGGGCCCTCTTTAGGAATGAACTAAATCCTATGGTCATTGGCAGTACCACCAGGAAGAAGCCCTCAGCTGGCAATTCCTTTGGGAGTTACTCAAATGAAAACAGCTATTTGCCTTCCCCAGGGCATCCTGCATCCAAGGACTAATCAAGATGGAGATATAAAAAGCCCAGCCTCCTTGCCCCAACTCAGGACGATGCTGAAGGGCCATCCAGCTTTAGAGTTTCCTGTGGAGTACCCTGGGGCCAACCTTGAGACTTCATCACAGTCCACCTTCTCCCCCTGCCCTATCCTGCTTCCTTCCCCTCCTTTCCGTGGTGTTGATCCCAAGTGCCCTTTCCCAAACCCTCTGGCATTCTAATCTCACTTTCAGGATCAGTTTATCCATTTTGTTTATCCCAGGGAAGCTGACAGCTCTGCTGATACCTCCAGCTATCAGACTGTATTTATGGTCTGTGTGGGTTTTTTAAAATTTGTTTTTTCTAGTGATCTCTACACCCAATGTAGGGCTCCAACTCACAACTCCTGAGATCAAGAGTTCCATGCTCTTCCGACTGAACCGGTCAGGTGCTCCACGTGTGTGTGGTTTTTTTAATGTCAGAATATATAAAAATTTCTGTAGATAAGCTTTTTATGCTATGTAGGACCTCTTAAGAATGAGTCAAACATACTATGTTTGCTAGTATAATTCTTTCATGAAGTACAAAAATGTGTCAAACAGCTAAATTTACATTTTTAGTGAAAATTCAATTTCCATAAAACATGACATTTAATAGGTTTTTAAGTGGGTGCACATTTATCAAACATTTTGATATCTTATGGGCTTTTTATTGATATGTAACTTATGCAACATAAAAATCACCCTTTAATAAAGTGGTTTTTAGTATACTCAAAGGGTTAGGCAGCCATCACCACCCTCTAATTCCAGAACATTTCATCACTCCAAAAAGAAACCCCATACTTATTAGCAGTTATTCCCTATTCCTTCCTTCTCCCAGTCCCTGGTAACCACGAATCTATTTTTGGTCACGATGGATTTGCCTGTTCTGGACATTTCATATTAATGGAGTCATACAGTTTGTGGCTTTTTTTTTAAAGATTTTTAATTTATTTTTATTTTTATTTTTTTTAGATTTTATCTGTTTATTTGACAGAGACAGCCAGAGAGAGAGGGAACACAAGCAGGGGGAGTGGGAGAGGAAGAAGCAGGCTCCCAGCGGAGGAGCCTGATGTGGGGCTCGATCCCAGAACACCGGGATCACGCCCTAAGCCGAAGGCAGACGCTTAACGACTGCGCCATCCAGGCGCCCCTAAGATTTTATTTTTAAGTAATCTCTACACCCGACATGGGGCTTCAACCTACAACTGTGAGATCAAGAGTCACATGCTTCACTGACTGAACCAGGTAGGTGCCTCTAATATGTGGCTTTTTGTGTCTGGCTTCTTGCACTTTGCATAATGCTTTCAAGGTCCATTCATGATGTAGGATGTATTAGTACTTCATTTTTTAATGGCTGAATAATATTCCATTGTACTGATGGATATACCTTATTTTGGTTTTCCATTCACCCATTGATGGACATTTGTGTTGCTTGCATTTTTTGGCTATTTTGAATAGTGCTATTATGGATATTTGTGTACCAGTTTTTTTGTATGGACATACGTTTTCAGTTCTCTTAGGTATATATCAAGGAGTAAAATTTAAGTCATCTGGTAACTCTGTGTTTAACACTTTGAGAAACTCTCAAACTTTTCCAAGGTGGCTGTACCATTCTACAATCCTACTAGCAGCGTCCGAGGGTTCTAATCTCTCTACGTTCTTGTCAACACTTATTATTGTCTACCTTTTTTAAAAGAGATTTTATTTATTTATTTATTTGAGAGAGAGGAGATCACGAGCCAGGGGTGGGGAGGGGCAGACGGAGAGGGAGAAGCAGACTTTAAATAGGTTTTTAAGTGGGTACACATTTATCAAGACTCGGGGCTGATCCCAGGACCCTGAGATCATGACCTGAGCTGAAGGCAGATGCTTAACTGACTGAGCCACCCGTCTATATTTTTTTTCAAAAAAAAGATGTATTTATTTATTTGAGAGAGAGAGAGACTGCACAGGGGAGGGTGGAGGGGCAGAGGGAGAGGGAGAGAGAATCTCAAGCAGGCTCCCCACTGAGCACAGAGCTGATGTGGGGCTGGATCTCAGGACCCTGATGTCATGACCTGAACTTAACTGAATGAGCCACCCAGGTGCCCCTCTTGTCTAATTTTTTTATTTTAGCTATCCTAGGGAATGTGAAGTGGTACCTTATGTGGTTTTGATTTGCATTTCCCTAATCATAGTGTTGTCAAGCATCTTTTCATGTGTTTATTGTCTTTCTTCTTTAGAGAAGTGTCTGTTCAGATCCTTTGCCCATTTTTCAATTGGGTTGTATTTTTGTTGAGTTTAGGAGTTCTTTACATATTCATGATATTAAACCCTCCTCAGATACATGCTTTGCAAATATTTTCTCGTGTATGTTGTCTTTTTACTTTCTTTTTTTTTTAAAGAGTTTATTTATTTGAGAGAGAGAGAGAGCGCGCACAAGTCGGGGGAGGAGCAGAGGGAGAGGAAGAAGCAGACTCCCCACTGAGCAGGGAGCCCGATGCAGGGCTTGATCCCAGGACTCTGGGATCATGACCTGAGCTGAACGCAGCTGCCTAACCAACTGAGCCACCCAGGTTCCCCTTCTTTTTACTTTCTTGATAACATTCCTGGATGCATACATTTTAAATTTTGATGAGATCCAATTTATCTGTTGTTACTTATGCTTTTGATGTCACATCTAAGAATCTCTTGCCAAAGTCAAGATCATGAAGATTCATCTCTATGTTCTCTTGTAATAGTTTTATGGTTTTAGAACTTATATTTAGGCCAGTGATCCATTTTGGGTTTATTTTTATATATAGGTCTGAGGTTGAAGTCCAACTTGTGGAAATCCTGTTGTTGTCCAAGCACCATTTGTTAAGACTATTTCTGCATTGAATGTACTCGACACCCTTGTCAAAAATTCACTGGCCACAAATAAAGGGCTCCCTACCTCTTTTTAATGAGGTATCTTTACTAGTGTTTATAAATTTCATTGTTATATGGCATTTGTAGTTTGTATTTAACCAAGGGTCCCTTAAGTCTATAAGACACATGTTCTTTTTACACTAAAAGAATTAAACATGACGGTATGTTTTTCCTTGAGAGAGACTTTTCAGGTTAATCTGTAACTTAACAGATATATAAACCAGGAGCCTGACCCCTTTTACCTGCCCAAGTCCCTTTGCCTTTACACCGATAAAATTATCCAAGGCCAAATTCAAAGGCAATTTTATTACCTAAGAAGTTGTCAATGCTTAACATCAATAATATATCATTTCTTTATTTTTTATTCTAAAAGCAATAAAATCATATTCTAGAACATCCTGAAAATAGAGATAAGAAGAAAAAATCCATAATTTCACAAAAAACCATTAGCATTTTTCATCAGTTCTCTCTTTTATACTTAATACAGATTCCACTTAAACCAGGGAGTCTGGGGCGCCTGGGTGGCTCAGGTGGGCAAGCATCTGTCTTTGGCTCAGGTCATGATCCTAGGGTCCTGGGATGACTCCCACATCTGGCTCCCTGCTCAGTGGGGAGCCAGCTTCTCCCTCTCCCTCTGCCTGCCACTCCCCCTGCTTTTGCTCTCTCTCCGTCAAATAAATAAATAAAAATCTTTTTTAAAAAAGAAATAAACCAGGGAGTCTGTGAACTTAGATAGTATACTGGGTTGGATAGTGTCCCCCCCCCCAAATTTATGTCTACCTAGAACCTGTGAATTTGGAAATGAGGTCTTTGCAGATGTAATTAAGTTAAGGTGAGGTCATACTGGATCTGAGCGGGCCCTAAATCCAATATGACTGGGGTCCGTATAGATAGAGGGAAATTTGGGCACAGAGATGCTCAGGGAAAGCATCATGTGATGATAGTGGAGTGATGCAGCTGGATTGGCTGGGTTGGCAGCAACCACCAGAAACTAGGAAAGGGACATGGAACAGATTCTCACCCAGAACCTCCAGAAGGAACCAGTCCTGCTGACATCTTGATCTCAGACTTCTAGCCTCCAGAACTGTAAGAAAATAAATTTCTATTGTTTACGCTACCCAGTATGTGGTCTTTTGGCAACCCCAGCAAACGAATACACCAAGGAAACTAATATAAATAGGGAAAAAAAAATACCATTATTTTCACAATCCCCTAACTGAAATTTAGCCTCTCCATCAATATTTTTGTTTGTTTGTTGCCGTGTTTGTAAACTTACATCCTAAAAGACAAAGTGCTGCTTTGGGACTAAGAGATCTTCACTCTTACTGTTGCCACCAAAGGACAGAAGAATGGCTGCAAGTTAAAAAAAAAAAAAAAAAGAATAACAAAATCTCGTTTAAAAATAGTAACAGTGGGGCACCTGGGTGGCGGTTGGTTAAGCGTCTACCATCAGCTCAGGTCATGATCTCGGGGTCCTGAGATGGAGCCCCACATCAGGCTCCCTGTTCAGTAGGGAGCCTGCTTCTTCCTCTCCCTCCGCCCCACTCCCCTGCTTGTACACACACACACACACACACACACACACTCTCTCTCTCTGTCTCTCACTCTCTTTCTCAAATGAGTAAATAAAATCTTTAAGAAAATAGAATAGTGACAATGTGTCCAAGATACATTGTATAGAACAAAAGCTACTGGCAGAATACACTATATAATACCATCTATGTAACAAGCTAAAATAGAATACCCGCATGCACCTGTAAATACGTAGAAAAAGATCTGGAAGAATAGACGTCAAGCTATTAACAGTCTTTTGGGCTGGGGAGTAGGGTTGGGAGGTGAGTGAAGGGGAGAGTTTTGCTTTTTCTATATGTTCTTTTATTTACAGAAGATTATACAATAAGGATGTATTCATCGTTTTAAAAATTAGGATTTGATTTAGAGACTCAAAATCATTACTCATATGGCTATTGGGCCAATCTTGGGACTATTACAACATTATGTATTATTATCTTATTTTTGCGTCTCCGAGCTGACTAATTAGAAAGCACTTCTTAAGCATCTACTCTGTGTAGGCAATATCTCACGTTTGCATTGAGACCATAACTGTATGGTTTGCATCTGTTTCTTACAACTCTAGAGGTAGAATACTGATTAGGATTTTACTGGCTTTGGGTGACAAACCCAATTTAATCTATTTTAAGCAAGAAGGAGCATTTGGTAGAACAGTATTTCTTAAAATGATTAATGTTCGTTCCACCTTTTGGTTTTGTTCATCCTGTTTTACACAGAAAAAAGCTTCCTCCTCAATGTTGACATGTTATTTTTTTTTTAAGATTTTATTTATTTACTCGACAGAGATAGAGACAGCCAGCGAGAGAGGGAACACAAGCAGGGGGAGTGGGAGAGGAAGAAGCAGGCTCATAGCGGAGGAGCCTGATGTGGGGCTCGATCCCATAACGCCGGGATCACGCCCTGAGCCGAAGGCAGACGCTTTAACCGCTGTGCCACCCAGGTGCCCCGACATGTTATTTTTATCAAAAGTTACTTCAATGCATAAATTATTTATAACCTTCTTATGCTTATGGTGCTTATAAGACAAAATCAGAATAAACTTGTGAATTAAATAACTATAAACTCAAAACAGTTCACATTAATGAATGATGTTTGCTGAGCTACAATCACCAATGTTGGAGAAAAGTAGAAAAGTATGGCCCAGTTTAGGTTCTTTAGTTAATCTCCTTGTGTAATTTATTTTCAATAGTATTAACACATGCAAAGAGTGCCTGTTCACAGAAGTTTACCACACCAAAAATACAAAATGTATTAATAGTTTCAAGGTTTGTTTACTTGTTTGGGATAATCAGACTTAATACTTCACAAATCTTTGCCAGAGAGTGTTCTCCTAAAGTCAATTTAATGAGATGTCACTTAATAATTTCATACTAATATTAATATATAATTAATATTTTCATAAAACTGTCATGTTCACTTACAGTTAACTTAGTGTCACTTTAATCTGAATCAAATGTATATATATGACAATTATTGCTAGAACTGGTAACAGGAAATCATATCTGGACTTTAAGTTCAATATCGCAGATGTTGGAAAAAAATGTCTAGTTTTAGCCCAGAACTTTCTATTAGATTATTAAAGGAAGTAAGTAAACGTTCAAATGACTCATTCACATGACTTTAAAAATGAATGGCCATAAAAAAGGTTGGGTGTGGCTCAATTGGTTAAGCGTCTGACTCTTGATTTCAGTTCAGGTCATGCATGATCTTAGGTCCTGAGATCGAGCCCTTGTGGAGCCTGCTTAAGAGTCTCTCTCTCCCTCTCCCTCTGCCCCTTCCCCTGCCAAAATAAATAAAATTTGACCATTATTCGGTTTTCTTTAGAAACTTCCATTTTTTTTATTGGACTTGGAACATCAGGACCACTGTGAAACTTGCTTTTGACTTGCCTGCTGTGATGTCACACAGCCTTCATTTGACACAAATGCATATTCACATGTCAGGGCAGCCCTTGAACTCTTCTCATAATGTAATATATCACTGCATCTCATTATGTCATTTTCCTGATGTCAAGTGTAAAACCAAGCTTATTAAATAACAATAAATTTTAATTCTGTTTCAGTCTTTCAGTTATAAAACACTGCTATAAGAGCATTGTCTTTTTTTTAAGGTTTATTTATTTATTTATTTGTACTTTTTAATGTAAGCGCTATACCCAACGGGGGGCTTGAACTCACAACCCCAAGATCCAGAGTTGACTGAGCTAGCCAGGCGTCCCAAGAACACTGTCTTTATAATTGATGATCCTAAGACTACATGGTTTAGTGCTAGAACAATATTACATTTAAATCAGAGCCGAAACAAGAATTCCAATCTTTTGTGATACTGCTCTCAAATATGCATAATGTGACATGGTAGCTCTTTAGTGTGGCCCGTAGAAGATAGCTGGGAGCAGAGGTCTTTTATCTGAGGCTGCTGCGTATAGGCAGGTTCACCCACGGCAATGGATAGCCTCCCCTAGAAATCCTCAACCCGGGGCGCTTGGGGGACTCAGTCAGTTAAGCATCTGCCTTCAGCTCAGGTCATGATCCCAGGGTCCTGGGATCAGGCTTTCTGTTCATCGGGGAGTCAGCTTCTCCCTCTGCCTCTTCCTACCGCGTGTGTGTGTGTGTGTGCTCTCTCTCTCTCTCAAATAAATAAATGTAATCTTAAAAAAAGAAATCCTCAACCCAATTCACTGGAGTGATCTTTGAAAACATTAACCTGATCATGTCACTCTTTTCTTGAAGACTTCAATGGCTCCTCACTCCATTAGGATTCAGTCTAAGTTCCTTAATGAGGTTTGCCTTTCCAGTGTCATCTCAAGCAGAATTGTTTAACTCCTTCCCTATTCCAGAATGAAATCTTGGTTTTACATTTGTAAAGTCCAGGGTCTTTTTTCCAAATATCAAAGGCAAATTCAGACTTTTATATTTAGATCTACAAAGAAACATGGAAGCTTTGAAATTAGTGGTGTGTGTGTGTGTGTGTGTGTGTGTGTGTGTGTGTGTGTTTAAATGCGGGTGGGGTAGGGCAAAGAGTCGCCTTCAGAATTTCCATATTAGTTTCTTAGGGCTACAGTTACTGGGCATCTCAGAACCTAAAACTTTGGTAAACACTTTGGTCACCTACCCGTATGTTGATCAAATACCTGCCTAAACATTGTGAGAGGGGAGCTTAAGGTTTGTATAACCCTTCAGAGCAGACCCTTCCAACTTGAATACCTAGAGACAAGGTATTTCAAGACCTTCCTGGATCTTTTTGTCCCCTGACCCCTTTTTCTCTTGCACTCTGATACTTTTATTCTTCTTTCAGGAAATACTGGTCATGTCCCATTGAGCTGATTTCATGACTGAATGTTTCAAAAATACTATGGTAGGTTAATCTGCCTATTAATAAAGATGATATACATTAAAGTGCCTAGTTCACAAAAGATGATCAGTAAATGTGACCCTTCTTCCTTCTTTTCCTTGGGCAGCCAAACGTAACCTTAGCTACAATTTATGCTTTGTGTTTCTATGACAGTTATATGTGTAATGCTTATGTGTGTAATGCTTATATGTATAGATGCTTGTAATTTTTGTAATTAAACTAAAGACTCATTAGTTTGGGCTTTTCGATATCAATGCTGATTTGATCTGGGCTAATGACAAGCCGTTAGTCACCTTTGACTATTCACCAAGGAATTTATATGATTCTGGGTCATATTTAATCTGCAACAAACTAACGAACAGTCCAAGAGGTAAACATTTTTAAAGGATTATTATACATTGATTGCTACACATTGATACATCAATTGATTGCTAATGTGAGAATATGACTTTACATAAAACATTATACTTTTCCTTGTACTTTCTTTCTTTTTCTTTTTTTTAAGTAGGCCCCACACCCAACATTAGGCTCGAACTCAGGACCCCGAGATCAAGAGTCACGTGCTCCACTGACTGAGCCAGCCAGGCACCCTTCCATGTACTTTCACATATACTGTTTTATTGGTTTCTCACAGTAACTCACATGCTGTTAAAAAGGAAGATATTACTGTCATTTTGCATGTGATAAAACTGGGTGGTATACAGAGGACTACACTTGTTTTCTCCACCTTGGCTGTAAATTAGAATAACTCAGGGAACTTTAAAAATATGGCCAGTGCCTGTGCTCCAGAGATTCTGATCCAAATGGTCTATACGGAAACTGAACATCAGTGTTTCCCATAACGGCCTCAGGCGGGTCCAGTGTGCAGTTAGGGTTCAGAGGCACTGGGTTACACAGTGCTGAGTTTAAGATGTCAATATGATAAATACAACTAGATTTCCTAATGTAGTGTGTACTTGTTACCCCTCCCCAATCCTCTGGTCCCTAACTACATCAAATGTTGTAATTATAGAAGCTCTGCTGGAAAACAATCCTGGAAATGTGTTTGAATCATTGTTTATGTTCAACATTTATAAAACAGTTTCCTGGAAAATATTGTCAATGCAGACTTCTTGCTAAATCCAACTGACTTGTTTTCCAAGTTAGTGTGAACTGGAAGCTCTAACTGCTTTGAGGCTATTTTCACGAGTAAGCTTCAAGGAAGGTAGAGATGGTCCTGCCATCTCGAGGTGTTATGGAAGTCCATCCTTAAATATTTAATTATGCATAATTTAAAAAATAAAGAGATTTTAAAAATAACTTTGATATCATTATTGTCCCTAACAAATATAATGTTATTTTCCCACTATCCTCTAGTAACCTTTCCAAATTTCAGAATTTTCCCAATTATTCCCAAATTGTCTTTTAAGGTTGATTTGTTCAGGAGGCTCCCATACATTTTGCTATACATTCCCTTTAATTTGGCACTGTTCTTTTGAGAACCATTTTGAAAAACCTTGTTATGACGGAAAAATTAAAATTTACATAAAAGAAGAGAGAATAGTGCTGTGAACTCCAATTATCCATCATCCAGCTACATGAAGTATTAACTCCAGGCCATCCTTGCTCCATGTACATTCCCATCCTGTCTCCCATCCCTTCTGCCTGGATGATTTTGAAGCAAATCCTAGACATCATAGCCTTTTACCTGTAAACATTTCAGTATCTTTTCTCTAAAAGATGGCTTTAAAAATATATATATACATGTCCATGATACCTTAAAAATTTAATAATGATTCCCAAATATAATCCAATATCCAATCAAATTTTCCTATTAAAAAATAGTTGGCTTATTCTAACCAAATGCAAACAAGGCCCACACCCTGCTTCTGACTGATATATTTCTTAAAACTCTATTAATCTGGGGGTTCCTTTTCCCTCTTCTTGAAATATCGAGTTGAAGAAAATAGGCTGTTTGTTCTATACAGTTACCCACATTCTATATTTTGCAGATTACATCCCCAAGATATTATTTAACATATTCTCTGTCCCTTTTATTTCCTGTAAACTGATAGTGCTACAGGTTTGACTTTATTCAGATTCATTTTTTTTTTTTTTTGGCAAGAATCCTTCCCTGAAGATTGTACTTGTCGGCACACGCTACTGTCTGCTTCTTCTTTTTTGTTCTACGGGCAGCCCTTAATTATCATAGCCTGCCTCTATTATTTCATTAGGGGTCAGCACCTGCCCGTTGTGTTTTTATGTTACTTCATTTTGTTTTTCATGACATTGACTTATTGACGAAACCAGGCTAGGTACGGCAAAGATTGTCTCCCTGGATTTGTTTGATTATTTTACATGTCATTTAACTGTTCCTTTGTGCCCTGAAAGTTCCTGTAAACTGGCTGTTGGAGCTTAAATCTCGATTAGATTCCAGTGAATGTTTTTGGTATGATGACTTGATAGGTGGTATCAGGTACTTAATATTATGTTATGTCAGCAGGTTCATATTGTCTGCACGCACTTATTTTGTTAATTTTTTTTTTTTTTAAGTAACCTCTACATCCAATATGGGGCTCCAGCTCACGGCCTCAAGATCAAGAGTCACATGCTGTATGACTGAGCAGCCAGGTGTGCCTGCACGCATTTATTTATTTATTTATTTATTTATTTATTTATTTATTTTAAAAGATTTATTTATTTGAGAGAAGGGGGGGGTTGTGTGGGAGGGGTAGAGAGACATGGAGAGATAGAATCTCAAGCGACTCCACACTCAGTGTGGAGCACAATGCAGGGCTGGATCTCATGACCTTGAGATCATGACCTGAGCTGAAATCAAGACCCAGAGGCTCAACCCATTGAGCCACCTCGGTGCCCCGGCATGCACTTATTTTGAAGATCCCTCTGCAAATCATGTGAATACCCATCAAAGTGTACTTAGAGTCCACATTAAAAAGTTTTGGCAGCAACCTATTTAGAAGGTGGTTGTTTTTTTTTTTTAAAGATTTTAAAAAATTTATTCATTTGATGCAGAGAGACACAGAGAGAGAGCATGAGCAGGGGGAGAGGCAGAGGTAGAGGGAGAAGCAGACTCTCTGCTGAGCCAGATACAAGGCGCTCAGTCCCAGGACCCTGGGATCATGAACTGAGCTGAAGGCAGACGCTTAACCGACTAAGCCACCCAGGTGTCCCTTTGTCATTCTTTATTACTTGGAATACTCCTATAAAAAGAAAATTTCCTTCATCTACTTTTTGGTTTACTCAGTGGTACAGTTTCTTTAGAAAAATTAGCACTTATTGATTTTGACTTTCATATTTTAAAGCCATCAACTTTTTTTTTTTTTTCCCCAGGTCTCAAACATTTTCATAAGCGGTGTGTTAACAGTGCTTACCGGGTAAAACCCCTGACCGGATGGACTGAAAGTAGGAAAATAAGGAGGCGGGGCCAGTGGTGACACGAACTTGGCCAAAAGCATATGCATCCTCAGCTACAGCAGATTTTCTCTTTTTAACTTGATCACATAAGGTTCGCCTATATAAAGGTTTACATTAAAAAAAAAAGCCATCATATCTGAGAACCTTGACGTTTTGTTTTCCTTGAAGGGTACATACGCTTTTCCCTTATCATTGATAAACATCAATAAACTATCTGTATTTTCCTGCTTAGCACTGCGCCCAGTAAATTCAAAGCCAAGTTTTCTTTCTTTCTTTCTTTCTTTCTTTTTTTTTTTTTAAAGACAGAGAGAGACAGCCAGCGAGAGAGGGAACACAAGCAGGGGGGAGCGGGAGAGGAAGAAGCAGGCTCACAGTAGAGGAGCCGATGTGGGGCTCGATCCCAGAATGCCGGGATCACGCCCTGAGCCGAAGGCAGACACTTAACGACTGTGCCACCCAGGCGCCCCCAAAGTCAAGTTTTCTGTTTAATTTTGGGACAATAGGAATTTCTGATCTGTACATCTGCATTTTTCCTCAGTCTCGCTCTTCCATACCTATTTCTGTGGTTCTATCTTTAAGGTGATTCAAATTTTCTACGAGCAAAAAAGGGTTTGATTGAACAAAAACATTTTCACATAGCCATCAGTCCTTTTTGAAAGTACCTTTTTCTTGGCACTCTTCTCACTGCTAGGAGTTATTTTAAAAATCTTTACTAACGTAATAAGCCAGAAATGGTTTCTCGTTGGGGTCTTCATTTGTCTTTCTATGATTACTGGTGAGCTTGAACATTTTTTCATGTTTATTAACCAGGTTTAAAATTGTTTGATTAGGAGGTGGCTTGTATTTAATCAGGGAAGAGCTCAGCCAGTCAACTCAAAGACAAGGTAAATGAAACCCAGGAATACCTCACTCTTAACATTTAAGCTTCGACTCCGCCTCTGGTTTTTTCCTCCTCCAACAGACCCTTTGTGTATGTCAACGGTCAGGGAAAGGGATCTCGGTCTGCAAAGACGGCGGAACACTGTATTGCCCCCAAATATGTGTATGATGTGCATATCCTATTTCTGATTTCGGTGTTTATGGAAAGAGTTCCTGAACCCTAACCGTGCCTGGAGGACCGGCTGTCGCCGGGACTCTGCAGGAGTGGCCTCTCTCACTCGGCCTTCGATTGGCCCTCCTGATCCCGCAGGAGTCGCCGCGACGCGGGCTTGCTTAGCGCGGTTGATGCGTGTGTTGAGTGGCTGCTTCTGCCTTTCTCTCCCCCCATTTTTTTTTTTTTT
>NW_024425563.1:22060528-22062444 GCF_017311325.1 Ursus maritimus | reverse complement strand
TTTTTTTTTTTTTTAGCCATAGCTATGGTTACCACGTCTCTCCCCGCCTCCCTCCACCTGCCAAGAAGGCGACTGGCCATTGGCTGCCTGTCACCAAGTAAGCCAGTCATTGGTCACTAGTGAGAACAGGGCGCTCCCCCTTCCCCTGTCTCCCGGGTCTCTTGAGGAGCCCAGGAAGGAGGCTCCGCTAGTGCCGCCGGGCCAGGGGCTGCCGGGACCCGGCTGCGGCAATCGTTAGCGGGTCATGTCGGCCGCCCAGGGCTGGGACAGGAACCGCCGGCGGGGAGGAGGCGCCGCAGGCAGTGGTGGCGGTGGCGGAGGTAGCGGGGCCGGCGGGGGCAGTGGGGGCAGCGGGGGTCGGGGGACTGGCCAGCTGAACCGCTTCGTGCAACTCTCCGGGCGGCCGCACCTGCCAGGTGAGTCGTGGGACAGGGTCCTGACAGGTTGCGGGCGCGCTGGGAAGGCGACTGCTACCTTTTCTTTTCTCCCTGGTTTTCTTTTCCTTGGGAGGAGGAAAGGCAGGCCCCACGCATAGCTGAGGGACTGGGGCATGGAGAAAAGGAAAGGTGTCTTTGAGGTCAGGGAGGGAGCAGGAACACAGCGAAAAGAAGTATTTTTGCTTTGTTGAAAGCTCTGTGCTGGGAGTTGTGTTTTCTTTTCAAAGGAGAGGCCGCTGTTTCATTGACATTCCCAAATGTTTCGCCTATTCTGTTCCCAGTCTCGTCCTCTTCCGCAGTTTGATCTTGTAAAAGAAAGACATTGGCGCCTAGCTGTGAGAAATTATTTTTAAAAGGGTGCTAGATTGAGGAGAGAGGAGGGAAGAGCGTTCCAAAGAGTGATTTTGTAAAAACCACCGCGAGTGTGTAAGAGTTAGGCATTCTGAGACAAGAAAGGAGGAGGAAAGGCGCGGGGTGGGGTAGGGGGGACGCGAGGGGTTGTTGGGATGTGCTTGGGAAACAGAACCAAGAGAATTAGGAAAAACTAGTTAAATTATTAATATTTTGGAATGTCCAGAGCAGAATGGCGAGCGTGATCTGGATTTTAAGGGGAGAAAATGAAGATCAAGAATATACTTAGTGACAAAATTATGCTGCCTCTACTATATAAAAACAGACGATTGAGAATTGAGAAAATGGACCCAATGTGATTATTTACATTTTGGCCTACAGTTTCCTATCCTTGAGTTCAGATGCCTTAAAAAACAAAGACAAATCAAATCGATGTGTGTGTGCAGACGATTTTAAAAAGATACATTTGTAAGTGAAGTGTAGTGGGGGGAAGATAGGGAAGTAAATACTGCACAGAATGTCAAATATTATATTGGGCAAGCTTTTTTCTACCTTGAAGAGAACTATCAGGAATGATGTGTTAATCATTCACCATATTGTTTGTGAATAATGTTGAAGTTGATTTTATCAGTGATGTATTTGTTTAACCGATGAGTTTTGAGAACATGATGGTTTTTGAATTCCTTTTACTACCATGCCTGTACTTCCAAGTAGTCAAAAATTATTTGGTTAATTTGAAGATAACAAAGGAACTTTGCACGTTGAATGAGACAGTCACTTGTTCGTAATGAGGTTATTGATGCATGTTAAAAATGCACATTAACAATTTCTTTGTGCTATTAAATTAACATTGAGGCAGTTTTAAATAGTCAAATATGTAATATACCAGGAGTTGGGTTTGAGGTGATAGTCTCAAACTGGGTATTCTGAAATTGCTAAATACGTGATCTTTAAAAAAAGAAAAAAAGGAGAAATCCTTTTTCTTATCCCAGATTAATAGTGAAAACTTATATTTTTGTGTATTGGCAGATTTGAAGATAAATCTCTTACCAAAGAGTGTTACCAGTTTGCCCTCTACTACTACTTATATTTAAGTCTTTGATCTCAGATTAATTATACCATTGGCTG
>NW_024425563.1:21998047-22060518 GCF_017311325.1 Ursus maritimus | reverse complement strand
TTTTTTTTTTTTTTAGCCATAGCTATGGTTACCACGTCTCTCCCCGCCTCCCTCCACCTGCCAAGAAGGCGACTGGCCATTGGCTGCCTGTCACCAAGTAAGCCAGTCATTGGTCACTAGTGAGAACAGGGCGCTCCCCCTTCCCCTGTCTCCCGGGTCTCTTGAGGAGCCCAGGAAGGAGGCTCCGCTAGTGCCGCCGGGCCAGGGGCTGCCGGGACCCGGCTGCGGCAATCGTTAGCGGGTCATGTCGGCCGCCCAGGGCTGGGACAGGAACCGCCGGCGGGGAGGAGGCGCCGCAGGCAGTGGTGGCGGTGGCGGAGGTAGCGGGGCCGGCGGGGGCAGTGGGGGCAGCGGGGGTCGGGGGACTGGCCAGCTGAACCGCTTCGTGCAACTCTCCGGGCGGCCGCACCTGCCAGGTGAGTCGTGGGACAGGGTCCTGACAGGTTGCGGGCGCGCTGGGAAGGCGACTGCTACCTTTTCTTTTCTCCCTGGTTTTCTTTTCCTTGGGAGGAGGAAAGGCAGGCCCCACGCATAGCTGAGGGACTGGGGCATGGAGAAAAGGAAAGGTGTCTTTGAGGTCAGGGAGGGAGCAGGAACACAGCGAAAAGAAGTATTTTTGCTTTGTTGAAAGCTCTGTGCTGGGAGTTGTGTTTTCTTTTCAAAGGAGAGGCCGCTGTTTCATTGACATTCCCAAATGTTTCGCCTATTCTGTTCCCAGTCTCGTCCTCTTCCGCAGTTTGATCTTGTAAAAGAAAGACATTGGCGCCTAGCTGTGAGAAATTATTTTTAAAAGGGTGCTAGATTGAGGAGAGAGGAGGGAAGAGCGTTCCAAAGAGTGATTTTGTAAAAACCACCGCGAGTGTGTAAGAGTTAGGCATTCTGAGACAAGAAAGGAGGAGGAAAGGCGCGGGGTGGGGTAGGGGGGACGCGAGGGGTTGTTGGGATGTGCTTGGGAAACAGAACCAAGAGAATTAGGAAAAACTAGTTAAATTATTAATATTTTGGAATGTCCAGAGCAGAATGGCGAGCGTGATCTGGATTTTAAGGGGAGAAAATGAAGATCAAGAATATACTTAGTGACAAAATTATGCTGCCTCTACTATATAAAAACAGACGATTGAGAATTGAGAAAATGGACCCAATGTGATTATTTACATTTTGGCCTACAGTTTCCTATCCTTGAGTTCAGATGCCTTAAAAAACAAAGACAAATCAAATCGATGTGTGTGTGCAGACGATTTTAAAAAGATACATTTGTAAGTGAAGTGTAGTGGGGGGAAGATAGGGAAGTAAATACTGCACAGAATGTCAAATATTATATTGGGCAAGCTTTTTTCTACCTTGAAGAGAACTATCAGGAATGATGTGTTAATCATTCACCATATTGTTTGTGAATAATGTTGAAGTTGATTTTATCAGTGATGTATTTGTTTAACCGATGAGTTTTGAGAACATGATGGTTTTTGAATTCCTTTTACTACCATGCCTGTACTTCCAAGTAGTCAAAAATTATTTGGTTAATTTGAAGATAACAAAGGAACTTTGCACGTTGAATGAGACAGTCACTTGTTCGTAATGAGGTTATTGATGCATGTTAAAAATGCACATTAACAATTTCTTTGTGCTATTAAATTAACATTGAGGCAGTTTTAAATAGTCAAATATGTAATATACCAGGAGTTGGGTTTGAGGTGATAGTCTCAAACTGGGTATTCTGAAATTGCTAAATACGTGATCTTTAAAAAAAGAAAAAAAGGAGAAATCCTTTTTCTTATCCCAGATTAATAGTGAAAACTTATATTTTTGTGTATTGGCAGATTTGAAGATAAATCTCTTACCAAAGAGTGTTACCAGTTTGCCCTCTACTACTACTTATATTTAAGTCTTTGATCTCAGATTAATTATACCATTGGCTGGATACAGGCATTCCCACGCTCCAAGAACCTGCTTGGTGCACTTCCTCACT
Source organism: Ursus maritimus (assembly GCF_017311325.1). Classification (NCBI taxonomy): domain Eukaryota; kingdom Metazoa; phylum Chordata; class Mammalia; order Carnivora; family Ursidae; genus Ursus; species Ursus maritimus. The sequence goes on along the minus strand of NW_024425563.1, from coordinate 22,058,552 downwards.
GTCACCACGTGATGGCAGTGGAAGCCATGATTTCTGATAAGGGGCTTAGGTGTGGAGCTATTTCTGCATTTCCTTAGCACACAACGCCAAAAACAGCCATTTGTCCAGAGGTAAAGATAAACGTGTTTAAGCTGTAAAAATTCATGTAATGGGGCGATCGGCCTTTTCTTTCTGCTTTCTTTTCCCCTTCACTGGCGCTTCATTCTTCCTTCCCAAGTAGGTGGCCTCTGTCATTTATTCACTATCAGAATCGGGAACATGTGATATCTCAATACATTTGAAATTCTTTTACACCAATTTATTATTTTCCCCAGCATGACATTTTAAGTCTCCCCTCCCCACCCGGATTGAAAGGTTGTATATTGAGGTGTTTAAAAAGATTTTAGGTGCTGGTGAGGGATAGAAATGTCTAGACCCATTTTATGGCTGACCCTGGAGGTTAAATTTTTTTTTCTTTTTTAAGTTTTTGTAACTAACTTTCTATCTCTATGGAACTCTAATCCCATTTTCCTTTTTTCATCTTTCTCTACCAAGACTTCCAGATACCAAGCGTCCAGAACACTTTCTTACTTTTTGCACACCCATTATCCAGTCCCTGGTGAAACAAAACAAAACAACCTGGTCTTCCTGGAGTGTTCTCTCTCTCCTTCAGTGATAGCATCTTTTTCCTTGCAGTTAGGCAAACCTGAAACTTGGGTATCTTCCTTAGATTTTCTTCTCCCTTGCATTTCAGGTGTAATTAATTGCCCAGTTCTGTTTATTTTTCTACTATAACTCCAGTCCATGCTGCCATCATCCCTCACTTAGGTCTCTCGCAGTAGCTTGCTTGCTTGCTTTTTTTTTTTCCCCCCTGCAGTAGCTTTCTGGGTCTTTCTGCTTCACTCTTGCCCTCCAATGCATACAGCACACTCATCTTTTGAAAGCACAAATCTGTTCTGGTCTCTGCTTACAACCTTTTACTAGCTCTTCGTTGCTTTTAGGGTAAGGCAAAAATCTTAAACACCGCCTAAAGGCACTGCATTGTCTAATTCTCGAGTTATTTCTACATCACATGGTTTGCACTTTGATAGTTTTCTGTTTCCTTAGACATATCATGCTCCCTTCTGCCACAGGGCATTTCACATGCTATCTATCATACAAGAACTCTCTTACTCCTCATTCTGTTCCTTTTTTTTCTTTTCCCTTTTAGCTTCTCTTCCATTGGAACTTAGCTCAATCACACTGTGTTTTCAGGAAAGCCTTCTTTGACCTTCTCTGATTTATTCTCTTCTCCCTATACACACTCATAGTGCCTTGTGGTTTTCTTTGGACATACTTATCATTTATGTGTGATTCCTTGATATGCAGGATTTGACACTGGTTTTTTGTTTTTTTTTAAAGATTTTATTTATTTATTTGACAGAGATAGAGACAGCCAGCAAGAGAGGGAACACAAGCAGCAGGAGTGGGAGAGGAAGAAACAGGCTCATAGCGGAGGAGCCTGATGTGGGGCTCGATCCCAGAATGCCGGGATCACGCCCTGAGACGCTTAACCGCTGTGCCACCCAGGCGCCCCAGGATTTGACACTGTTGATATATATACACACACAGTAGCATATATACATGTGTACATATACACACATATACATATACTCAAATTCTATATATAAGCAATTAGTTTCTTGTGAATTTGATTGATTAGTGGGTTTTCAATCCTCTACAGCCCCATTGACTCTGGACAAATGGATAAAATAAAATTCTTATACATAAAAATAGATTAGACTCTGCATTCATGGTGAGAGCACAAGTGGTATTTTGTGAAACCTTGTTTGAGCAGCTTCTTGTCTTTTTGCTGTCTCCTAAAATGCTTCAGTGATTATGTATTTGCCCCATAGACCAATAAATTCATAGCTTGTTGGTCCTGGATTTCTAACTCATAATCTCTACACACTCAGTAAAGAACAGGGAACATTTTTATAGAGTAAGTATGCAGAAATAGAGCTCAGGGACAAGGTGATCATGGGGATAATAGAACCCAAGTTACTACTGTAATTTCACTGTGTGAGTTCGATTAAATACAATGTATTATTTGGGATAACAGTTAACATTGCTGCTAATGAAATCTGAAAAACTGACAAAGAGAAGGAAAAATATAACAACTGGTAAAGGTGGGCAAAAATAGCATGGAAATCTCAATATAAAAATGTGAAATGTGATATATGCTCATGACATGAAACCCAAATAGTACAAAAGACCATATGATAAAAGGCAAGTTTTCTTTCTACCTTTGACCCCAGCTAATTGGCTTCTTTTCCTAAGAAGCAACCAATGATAAATTTAGTTTGTGTGTGTGTGTACGCGCGCGCGTGCGTGTATAGAGAAACAGTAGCCTTTCTTTGTTTGGATGGGCATTTAAAATATTTACGGTCTTCCTGATGTAAATGATGATACAATGAATATCCCTCTATACATTTTTGCATATGAGGGAGTCTGTCTAGGATAAATTCCTAGAAGTGCAATTGCTGGGTCAAAGGCTGTGTAGTATTTAAATTTTGATAGATATTGTCAAATTGCTTTCATAGAGGTTGTACCAGTTTGTGTTTCACTGTTGGTGTTGGAGTGCTGGCCTCCTATACCCTTGGTAATAGAGTGGGTTATCAAACTTTTTTTAAATTGCCAATTTAACAGGTATTTTTTCATCATCTTTTCAATGGATATAAGAACTGTATTTGTTAACTTTATTTATAACATTTGCTTATATTTTTTTATTTACCTGGTTATATTTTTTGTTCATTATTCTGTTTTTTATAGGAACTCTGTTTTAAGGAAACTAGTTATCTTTGATATGTGTTGCAGATATTTTTCAGTTTGTCATTTGGCTTTTGACTTTGTTTCTGGTGTATTTTTTCAGCAGAAATTAAAATTTTTTTGTAGTTGTAATTATCAGTTTTTTTATGGATTTTACTTTTTGCATAAAAAGAAAGTCCTCCCCTGTTTAACTATTATTTCTGATTAAAAGGAAATTTCTTATGTTTTTTCTTGGTACTTTTATAACTTTAAGTTAAATGCACTTATCTATACAAAATATAAATTATGTGAAGTATTAAGGTAGGAATCCAACATTTTCCAGGTGGCTACCAAGTTTATCACAGTATTGAAATACTGTCTATAGGTGTACTAAGTTCTTACATATAATTTGGGGTTCTTACTGGGACTCTTATTCTGTTCCATTGATAAGTTCACCTATTTATACCTTAATGACCTCGTTCTTTGAGTATAGTCCTGTCTTACTGTAGTTCCCAGAGTTTTCCTGGTTATTCTTGCTTGTTTAGCTCCTCTCCCCCATTCTGTTAATATTCTTATTGGTAGATCATTATATTTACGGATTGATTTAGAGATATTTGATGTCTTTTTGAGGTTCAAACTTCTGTTCAGGAGCAGGGAATATATTCATTTCTTCTTGTTCAGGTCTTCTTTCACATCTCTCAGTAACATTTTAAAGCTTTTTCATAAAGACCTTTCACATTTCTTGTTATGTTTAGCCCTTGGTATTTTATCTTTTTTGTTGCTATTGTAAATTGAGTTTCTACTTTTATTGTATCATTTATCTTGTTGTGCCTAGCCACCTTTAGAATTCTAATACTATCTATGATAGTTGCCCAGTTGTTTTTCTAGGGCTTTGCAGTTTAATGATTACATTATTACAAAATAAAGATAATTTTATCTCCTCTTTTCCAATTTTAATACTTACTTCTTTCTTCTGTCAAATTAATTTGGCTAGTACTTTCCAAAAATATTAAACAGTAAGGCAGTAGTGGATCTTTCTCTTATTCCTGACTTCAGTGGCATGTTTTTTGTGCTTTCCTGTTCAGATTAGACCTGACTTTAGATTGAAGTGTACATATTTTATCATGTTAAAGTAGTCCACTATTGCCATTTTATTAAGATTTCTTAATACGGAAGTAAATTTTGGGATGCCTGGGTGGTGCAGTTGTTTGCGTGTCAGACTCTTGGTTTAGGTTGAGGTCCTAATCTCAGGGTCATTAGATTGAGTCCTGTATCCCGCTCCACGCTTAGCAGGGAGTCTGCTTGAGATTCTCTCTCTCTCTCTCCCCCTCCTGCCTATGCTATCTATGAGATAAAGAAATCTTTAAAAAAATGTGGGAATAAATTTTGTCAAAAGCCTTTTCAGCTTCTTTGGAAATTATGTAATTTTAATCCTTTAATCTACTATTGTGATGAATTGTACTAATAGATTTACTATTACTACACCATCCTTGCATTCCTGAATTAGCTCGCTTTGTCACCGTTTATATTATTTTAAATGTGCTGCTGAGTTCTATTTGCTAAACTTTATTTAGAAATTTTGTATCACTCCTCATAAGCTAAATTGCGTTACAGTTTTCTGTGTTTTATCTTTGTTGGGTTATGCCACTTTCATAAAAATTACTTCAGAATTTTCTTTGTTTTTGTTTGTTTTCTTTCTGTCTCTGGCTAAATGGCATTGAAATTAAAGGTTTGGTTAAATTGCCTGTGAAATCTTTGGACCTTGAGTGTTTTGGGGAAAGAGGATCTCTTTGACAGTTATGTCTACTTTTATGATAATTTGCTTACAATGTATCTCTTTGGGGGGAAGCTTTGATAACTTATATCATTTTAGAAAATAATCCATTTCATCCAAGTTTTCAAAATTATTTTGTGTGCAGTTGAGCAAGATACTCTTTCATGATTAAAAACATTTCCTGGGTTTTTTTCTTGATTCTTGGATTTTAGAACCAGCTCTTGGATTTTTTTTTTTTTTTTTTTTGCTCTTGGATTTTTTTAAATTAGTTCTACCGTTTTCTTATTTATTACTTTCTCTTTCATTGTTTTAAATCCTTTGTTTAGCTTTTCTTAAGTTCATTTTTGTGGTTGTTTTTCTATCTTCTCATGTTGAATGCTTAATGTTCTTTTCATTCTTTCTAAGTGTTTAAATTATAAGATTTCTTCCAGGGGCACCTGGGTGGCTCAGTTGATTAAGCGTCTGCCTTTGGCTCAGGTCATGATCCCAGAGTTCCCCGTTTGTGCTCTCTCGCTCTCTCTCAAATAAATAAATAAATGAAAATATTTTTAAAGAATTATTTTTAAAAATTTTCTTCTGAATACTGCTTTAGTTGTGTTCTGTAGGTTACAGGCTTCCTGTTGCATTTATTTTCTTAATATCTTACAATTCCATTTTTTATTTTCTTTAGTACAAGAGTAGTTAATCCTTTTAAACTTTTTCTCAACATTTCCATTTATGTTTTTAATACTTTGAGATATAATTCAAATGTCATACAATTCACCATTTAAATTCACCATTTAAAAACCAGTGGTTTTTACTATAATCAGATATGTACAGTTATTACCACAGTCAATTTTAGATAATTTTCATCACCTCAGAAAGAAACCCCATATCTTTTAGCTATTATTCCCTTATCCTCTTGCTTCCATTCCCCACCCCACCCCCATCTCATCCCTAAGTAACCACTAATTTACCTTTTGCCTCTATAGATTTCCCTATTATGGCCTTTCTCATATGAATGGAATTATGTAGAATATGGTCTTTTGACACTGCCCTTTTTTTTACTTTGCGTAATGTTTTCAAAGTTCACCCATGTTAAAGTGGCAGATAGCAATACTTCATTCCTTTTTATCGCTAAATAATATTCCATTGTATGGATAAACCACATTTTGTTTATCCATTTATCCATTGATGAACAGTTAGACTGTTTCTACTTTTTGGCTTTTAAGAATAATGCTGCTATAAATTACATAGAGGTTTCTATGTGAACATAGGTTTCCATTTCTTTTGGGTATATACCTAGGAGTGAAATTGTTAGGTCATATGATAATTCTGTGCCCTATGTATATTCATTTGAGGAACTGTCAAACTTTTCCAAAGTGGCTGGAATTTTACATTCCTACCACCAGTGTGAGGGTTCCAATTTCATCATGTTCTCTTCAACACTTGTTATTATCTATCTGACTTTTTAATTCTAACCATCTTAGTGTGTATGAGGTGGCATCTCATTCTGGTTTTGATTTGCATTTCCCTAATGACTCATGATGTCAAGTGTTTTCTTGCTTGCTTGCTTGCTTGCTTTGTTTCTCTTCCAACTTTTTTGAGATGTAATTGACATTGAGCATGTTTTCATGTGCTTGTTGACGAATTGTAGGTCTTCTTTGGAGAAATGTCTTTTAGCTACTTTGCCCCATTTTTATTTATTTATTTATTTATTTATTTATTTATTTATTTATTTATATTTTTAAAAGTAAACTCTCCACCCAGTGTGGGGCTCAAACTCATGGACCCGAGATAAAAAATTGCATGCTGTGCTGATTGAGCTAGCCAGGTGCCCCTCCCGCATTTTTAATTGAGTTGTCTTTTTACTATTGAATTTAAGAGTTCTTTACATATCCTAGATACAAGTTCCTTATAAGATACATGATTTGCAAGTATTTTTCATGTTCTGTGCTGTCTTTTCCCTTTCTTAATTGTGTCGTTTGAAGCACAAAAGTTTTAAATTTTGAAGTCCAGTTTATCATATCTAAAATTTTTGTGAAATCCAAGGTCATAAAAACTTACCCCTGTGTTTTTTTTCCTAAGAGTTTTATAGTTTCACTTTTATGTTTATGTCTTTGATTCTTTTTGAGTAAGTTTTTATGTTTGGTGTGGGATAAGGGTTATCTCAGCTGGCTGCCCTATTTTCCCAGGTCCATTTGTTGGAAAGACTGTTCTTTCTCCGTGGAATAGTCTTGGCATTCTTGCCAAAAATCAGTTGACCATTAATATTCAGGTTCACTTCTGGACTCTCCAGTCTATTCTCTTGATCCGTATGTCTATTTGTGTGCCAGTACCACACTGCCTTCCATACTGTTACTTTGTAGCAAGTTTTGAAATCAGAGAGTGTGAGTCCTCCTACTTTATTCTTTTCCAGGATTGTTTGACTATTTTAGGTGCCTTGCAATTCCATATAAATTTGAGAATCTGTCAATTTGTATGAACTCAAGAGATTCTCATAGGGATTTGTGTTGAATCTGTGCATCATTTTGGGGAGTATTACCATCTTAATAATGTTAAGTCTTACAATCCCTGAACATGGGATGTTTTTCATTTATTTAGATCTTTAATTTTTCATGTAAATTTTTAAAAAGTTTTTAAAATTTAAATTCAATTAATTAACATATAATGTATTATTTGCTTCAGGGGTACAGGTCTGTGATTCGTCTTATATAACACCCAGTGCTCATCACAACACATACCCTCCCCAATGTCCATCACCCAGTTACCCCTTCTCCTCATCCCTCCTTCCCCTCCAGCAACCCTCAGTTTGTTTCCTAAGATTAAGAGTCTTCTATGGTTTGTCTCCCTCTCTGATTTCATCTTGTTTCATTTTTTTTTCTTTTCCCCTATGATCCTCAGCCTTGTTTCTTAAATTCCACATATCAATGAGATCATATGATAATTGTCTTTCTCTGATTGAATTATTTCACTTAGCATAATACCCTCTGGTTCCACCCACGTCATTGCAAATGGCAAGATTTCATTTTTTGATGGCTGCATAATATTCCATTGTATATACACACCGCATCTTCTTTATTAATTTATCTGTCGATGGACATCTGCACTCTTTCCATAGTTTGGCTATTGTGGACATTGCTCCTATAAACACTGGGGTGCAGGTGCCCCTTCAGATCACTGCATTCGTATCTTTGGGGTAAATACCCTGTAGTGCAACTGCTGAGTCGTAGGGTAGCTCTATTTTGAACTTTCTGAGGAACCTCCATACTGTTTACCAGAGTGGCTGCACCAGCTTGCATTCCCACCAACAGTGTAGGAGGGTTCCCCTTTCTCTGCATCCTAGCCAGCATCTGTCGTTTACTGACTTGTTAATTTTTTCCATTCTGACTGGTATGAGGTGGTATCTTATTGTGGTTTTGATTTGTATTTCCCTGATGCCAAGTAATGTTGAGCACCTTTTCATGTGTCTGTTGGCCATTTAGATGTCTTCTTTGCAGGAATGTCTGTTCATGACTTCTGCCCATTTCTTGATTGGATTATTTGTTCTTTGGATGTTGAGTTTGATAAGTTCTTTATAGATTTTAGATACTAGCCCTTCATCTGATATGTCATTTGCAAACATCTTCTCCCATTCTGTTGGTTGTCTTTTGGTTTTGTTGACTGTTTCCTTTGCTGTACAGAAGCTTTTTATCTTGATGAAGTCCCAGTAGTTCATTTTTACTCCTGTTTCCCTTGCCTTTGGAGACGATCTTCTTTAATTCTTTTGACAATGTTTTATGGTTTTCAGAGTTCATTTATATCTTGCTTGCCTTTCTCAGTACTGTTGTCCATGTCCTTTACTATGTTTTCAGCAGTGTTTGTACTCCTTTATGCCATGTGCAGTTAAGATTTCATTTCTGTGTTGGTTTTATTTTTTCTTTCCATTTCTTTCCTGCTTCCAGTCTTCTTATATTTCACCTCTTCTGTGGCCTGTCTTCTTTGAGTTAGAATCTCTTAAATCTTTTCTGCCTTTGAAATACCATTAATTTTGGTACAATTTATTGTCTTCTACTTCCTACCACGACCACTATACAAGGAATACAAACTCATTATTAAAATTTGGAAAATATTGAGTGAGAACTTGAAACTAATTCTTGAACTAATTCTACTTAAAGACCACTATATCAACATTTTGATATTTTGCTTTCCTTTTAGTTCTTTATCAGTGAATTATGTTTTATTTAATACTATGTAAGTAATTACGTATGACTAGCAGCAACTTGGGATTCTGTTAAAACTGTTGTATATTTAAATGTTTTACTCATAAACACTCATTTATATTTTCTCTTATTTTATCAGGAAGAATCTGTTTCTCCTAAAATTATTGTATTAATAACCTTTTAGTTTTCTTCTAGCTGATGTATCCTATTTTATTTCTGTCATTCACAGTCAAGCTTTCAGAAAGAATAGACTCTTATTTAATGTCTTTTTTTCCTTTTCAATCTGTTGCAGTCTAACTTCTGCCTCCTTCATTCCACTCAAGTGCACTTGTGAAGGTAACAACTTCTTAATTGCTAAATCCATTAGATATCTCTTAGTTTTCATCCTACCCAACTTCTCTAGATTTTTATTTTGACTACCTCCTGTACTAGAGCCTAGGAATACGTAATAATTAGACAAAGTCTCTGTTCCTGAAGAGCTCTTAGTTATCCTTTTAGCTCTTGAACTTCTCATTAGTTTTCCTTTATCTGCCCCTTAATATTAGTATCTGAGAAGATATGCTTCTTTATTTATTTTCTCTTCCTACTCTTAGATTTTCCCTGGGTGATGTTATTAATCTCCCAACAATGCCTAAATCTGTCTCCAACCCAGACCTATTTTCCTGGTCTATTTGCCAGTGGCTACTAGACACTACCACCCAAGTTACTGAAGAGTATCTTAAATTCAGCATGTCCAAAAATAATTTCATCATCTTTCCTGTCAAACCTGTTCTTCCTTTTTGCTCCTTATCCTGACTAGTTTCATGGCTAATCATCAGTTTAGTGAGTCAAGTTGGAAACCTGAGAATCACAATAGATTCCTTCCGTTTGCTCATTCCTTATCCAGTTAGTCTTAATTTTCTCCTCTTTACCCTAATTCTTCTGTTGGTCCCTTTTTACCTCTCCAACTTTACCATGGGTGTCTTTCATTTTATATTTCAGCTATATTGAAGTATTTGTGGTTAGTAACTTAAATTCTTAGAATAGGATGGAGAGAGAGATTTAAAAGAAAAAACTTACAATTTACTGCAATCCTACACTGTGTCATGATTCCGTACATACCATTTCTTCTTCCTAGAGTTCCGTTCCCCTAATTGTCTTCTAAGACCCACTCAAGTATACTTTATACAGCTTTTTAAAAATTCTCTTTTTTAATACAAATAGGTTACTTTTACGGAGTAGTTACAGTGTATCTGGCCTTGTTCAAGGTGTTTTAGAACCATTGTCTTACTTCTCATAACCTTGTGAGGTAAGTAACTTTTGCATCATCTCTGACGGGGAACTGAGGCTTAGTGAGAAAGTGCATAGCTTGTGCAAAGTTGTATAGCTAATAAATGTCAGAGTTCGGATTCAGACCAGTCTGTTGGACTTCAAAGCCTGTGCTCTCGTGCCTCTTTGTGCCACCACCTTCCTTTGTATATGTATACAAAGGATCACAGGACTTATGTGTGCCGAATTGCAGTTGTTTCTCAACTTAGCTGCTTACTAAGTGTGGGTTCCTTAAAGACAAAAATAATGTCTTGTTCTTTATCATATTCCACAGAGACTTAGAACACTGTCCAGCTTTTAGTAGGCTTTTAGTAAATGTTTATTGAATGAGTAATTATCAGTGTCTGTGGTTATTCATGCAAGAGAGTTATTTTACATTACATAGACTAAATGCTTTTTTTTTTTACACTAAGGAATTTAGCACATACAATTTTTTAAAAGATTTTATGTATTAGAGAGAGAGAGAGGGTGCGCATGCGCACAGGTTGGGGGTGGGAGGGGCAGAGGGAGAGTGAGAAGCGGATTCTCCACTGAGCAGGGAGCCCAGTGCGGGGCTTGATCCCACGACCCTGGGATCATGACCTGACCTGAAGGCAGATGCTTACCGCCTGAGCCACCCAGGTGCCCCAGCTCATACAGTTTTTGTATGGCTTTTCTAAATATTCTTTTCTTCCAAGTACACTTTTATGTTGAATATTATCAGAAATAGTTGTAGCATTCTTCCACTTGTGCCTTTATTCTATCCCCTCCTGCCTATTCAGAAAATTTACATTATTATCACTTCTCTGTCCTGTGTCTTCAACCTTTTTCTTTCCATCATATCATTATTATAGCATTTTGAGCTTTAAGTTTTATCTCTTCTAATCTCTCCTTTTCCTTTTACAGCCAAGTTTGTGAAAGCATTGACTAGAGTTGCTGTCTTCATCACCATATCTCCCCATCATATCTTTGAAGTTGGTTTTGCTAATGTCACAAATGACATGTGTGTTGTCAAATTGAATGAATGTTTTTCAATCTCCATCTTATTCTCGCTTCATTTTATTTTTTTAAGATTTATTTATTTATTTATATGAGAGAAGGCAAGCATGTGAGCAGGGGGAGGGGCAAAGGGAGAGAGGGAGGGAGAGAAGCAGACTCCCTGCTGAGCAGGGAGCCCTACACGGGGCTTGATCCTATGATCCTGAGATCATGACCTGAGCCAAAACCAAGAGTCAGCCGCTTAACTGGCTGAGCCACCCAGGTACCTGTCTCTTCATTTTAAAACATCCTTTTCCCTCAGCTTCCCAGGTATTAGGTCTGGTTTTCTTTTTATGAGTCTGGCCTCTCATACTTAGTCTTCTTTGTCAGCTCTTCCTTTTCTACCAGGCCTTAATGTGAGTTCTCAAGTCTTGATCCTATACCTCCACCCTTCTTTATTTCCACTTAAATTTCAAGTATTCTCTTCCAAATCCTTGGTTTTCAATTTCTAACCATATGCCAGTAAGGAGGGCCACTTGTAACTTCTACCCAAATCTTTCTTGAGGGCCATATACTTGCTTTCTTCATGTCTCCACCTACATGCCTTATACCCCTCGTGTTCAGCATGTCTAAAACTGAATTTGTGACCTTTCTTTATTCTAAAGGTAAAGGGGATCTATTGGACACTTTTAAGCAGGGGAGTAATATGATGTAATTTACATTTTTTAAGATGTTTTTATTTAAATTCCAGTTAGTTAACATACAGTATAATATTAGTTTTAGGTGATTCAGCAATTCCATACATCACCCAGTGCTCATCACAAGTGCCTTCCTTAATCCCCAACCCCTATTTCACGCATCCCCCCACCCACCTCTCTGGTAACCATCCGTTTGTTCTCTATAGGTTAAGAGTCTTTTCTTGGTTTGCCTTTCTCTTTCTTTTTTTTCCCCCTTTGCTTATTTGTTTTGTTTCTTAAATTCCACATATGAGTGAAATCATATGGTATTTGTCTTTTTCTGACTGACTTAACAGCCCAGTGTCCATCAACTGAAGAACGGTTAGAGAAAATGTGTGTGAGCTCAGGTACACACAGACACTGGAATATTACTCAGCCATAAAAAAGAATGAAATCTTGGCATTTGCAACAACATGGATGGAGCTGGAGAGTATTAGGCTAAGCAAAATAAGTCAGTGATTTACATTTTTTAAAGATTTATTTATTGAGAGAGAGCGCATGCATGCACACAAGTGGGGGGAGGGGCAAAGGGAAAGAATCTCAAGCAGACTCCCCACTGAGTCGTGGAGCCCAACATGGGGCTCATCTCATGACCCTGAGATCATGACCCAAGCTGAAATCAAGAGTGGGACACTAAACCAGCTGAGCCACCCAGGTGCACCAGTGACTTACAATTTTTAAAGCTCTCTGTAGCTGCTGGATGAAGAATGGAGTGTGGGAATTGGTAAAAAGTGAAGTATAAAAGCCCTTTAGAAGACTTGCAGTAGTCTCCTCAGGATGATGGCAGCTTGAACTAGGGTACAGTGGTCTAGGCGGGGAGAAGTGATTGAATATGAGATGTATTTTGAAGGTAGTATTAACAGGGTTTACTGTGAGGTATGAAGGAAAGAGAGGACTCAAGATGATTGATATGTTTTTGTCTTGAGCAACTGGATGGATGATGGTGTCATTAAATGAGATGGAATATACTGGAAGGAGCAGGATTGTGGGGGTTCTGTTTTGACTATGTTAAGCATGAGACGCCTATTTGACCTATAAGTGGAGGATATAGGGTAGGCGGGTCTTCATATGTAAATCTAACTCAAGGGAGAGGTAGAGGCTCAGAATAGACATTTTGGAATTACTAGCATACAGATGGTATTTAAAAGCCTCTGGGCTGGATGAGATGACCAAGGAGGATTAAAGAGAAATAAGGGCAAAAGACTATAACTTTGAAGGTGAGAAGGAAAGGAGAAGCAAGGAGAGAAGGTCAGTAAAATAAGAGGAAAACCAGGACTGCTTGATTTCACAGAAGCCAAGAGAAGAGAGTGTTTCAAGAAGGAAGGAGCAGACACCTTGTCCAAGGCTCTAAAATCGTGGACTCTGTAATACTATTATTACAGTACTATAGTTATCGTTGTTGGTAAAGGAGGCTTTTGTGGGCTGGCTTAGGGACCTGTTAACTATTTATAACACAGGAAAAAATACTGTTTCATATCACAAATTGACATAAATTTAGAATTTTGAAATGCAGCCTAATTTTTAATAGCCTCTATATTTTTTAAGGTTCACTTCATTTTTTTTCTCTCTGAACTATTTTTAAGGCCTTTTTAAAAGAAATCTTGAGTGGTTTTGAACCCTCAGATCATTAGATCGTTACTAGTTATCTATACTGGGCAAGCTTTTAGAACACATAAAAGTTAATGCTCAGCTAAATATGCAAATATAGTTTCCTGTTATTGAACTCATCCCATCCTAACCCCTCATATTTTTTCATGAATTTTTAAACTAAATAACACTACATAAATTTGGTAAAAACAAATAGTATACAAAGGAGACAAAAGTCTCCCTTCTGCCCTGGATTCCTACTTCTCTAGACTCTCCCCCGAGGTATCCTCTGTTAGTATTTCTAGTGTATCTTTCCAGAAATAGAGTTTGCATATGTATGCATATAGATACGTGTTAATCTTTATTTTTAAGCAATTAGAGTACAACATAAAGTATTCTTTCTGCACCTATCCTTTTTTTTAACTAAAAATATATTTTGGGGATAGTTCTGTATTACCATATTTAGATTGATCAGATTCTTCTTCATGGCTGAAAGTATTGTGTTATAAGGGTGTACAATAATTTACCATCCGTGCAATAGATATTTAGATTGTTCCTAGTCTTCTACTATTTGAAAACGCTGCTGCAATGCCTAGTGATAAATATTGCCAACTTGTCCATTTAATGTCTGTTTTTAAAGTTTTCTTCAAGTTACAGAACTGAAAACTCACACTTACATTTATCCCTTTATTTTACTCAACTCTCCCATCCAGCTTGTCTGTGAGTCTTTATCCCCATACTAATATTATTAGCTAGGAACTTTTATAAACATAACCCAGAGAGGAGTAAGTACTGTTATTGTTCCCTTTTCACAGAGAAGGAAGCTAAGGCCCAGAGTTGAAAGTCTTGTCTAAGGCCATTAGCTAGCAAGGGACAGAGCCAGGATTTGAAACAAGCAGTGTGGTTATAAAGTCCATGCTCGTAACCCTGTGCTGTGTTCTCTGCTGCCTGTCCTTCCCAGTTCTTTGTGTTACTAATGTAATTCAGGCCTTTACTGCCTTAACCTGGACGTTACTAATAATGTTTTTGTCATTTCTAGTCTTCTTCTCCTATTCTGTATACTGAAACAAGATTAATCTTCCTAAAGCACAACTGTGGTTTTTTAGGATGTTCCTTCCAGATCAAAATCCTTCAGTGGCTTCCTGCTGCATTTAGAATTCAGCCTGATCTCATGCTCTTCCTTTTCATACTGGCTACACTGTCAGTGAATTTACTCCAAGCTTTATCTAAGATACTGTCACTGAGTTGTCTATAAGACTAGATAGTGAAATTAGAAGTATGATGACTAGTAAAAAATGAGACAAATATTCTTTGGAGTTGAACGGAGCTTGAAGCTTGGAGCTTTTTCTTTACTTCCCTTTTTACCCACAGTAGCTCCTGCCATATGGTTTCATCAACAAACTGTCAACTCAATTAATTTGAATCAGATGTGTGATTGTTCAAAAAAATGCCAACCACAAGCATCTTGGTGTCACATAAGACAAATTCCTTAAAACACACACAAACACACAAACCTCATGCACGAATATGGAATTTCTTTCTTTCTTTTTCCCTTTCTTTCTTTCTTTCTTTCTTTCTTTCTTTCTTTCTTTCTTTCTTTCAGATTTTATTTTCGAGAAAGAGAGCAGGGGGAGAGGCAGAGGGAGAAGGAGAGAGAACCTCAAATAGACTCCCCACTGAGTGCAGAACCCAATGTGGGGCTTGATCCCAGGACTCTGAAATCATGACCTGAGCCAAAACCAAGACTAAGCCACCCAGGTGCCCCAGGAATATGGAAGTTGTAATGTGCATTCCAAACTGGGTACTTTAGAAAGACGTAACATATTTAGCTTTAAATACACCTGCATATACAAAACTAAACTTTGAGAAAACCCTTTGGCAAGAAAAATAACTTTTTTTTCCCCAAAGATGTTATTTATTTATTTGACATGACAGAGACAGCCAGTGAGAGAGGGAACAGAAGCAGGGGGAGTGGGAGAGGAAGAAGCAGGCTCCCAGCGGAAGAGCCTGACATGGGGCTCGATCCCCGAACGCTGGGATCACGCCCTGAGCCGAAGGCAGATGCTTAACGACTGCGCCACCCAGGCGCCCCAAGAAAAATAACTTTTTAAAGCTAATTTTTTATGCTTAATTTTGATTTTAAGTATGAAACTTCACTGTGCATTTGTGGAAAAAATGCTACAATGCAAATGTTCTTGTGAAATGGTGTCTTTTGAAATTTTTATTTCTGAGTAAAGAATAGGATTTTGTTTTATTTTTTGGAATGCTGTTATTTTTCCATATAATGCTTCATACATGTATCTTACTGGCAGTCATGTCTACTTTGGCAGTATTAATATCTGATATTTTTTACTTTTGTATTTAAGTTTTTCTTATTGGCTCTCTGCTTGTTACACAATAGGATTGTTACCAGTGTTTCAAAATAGCTTGATTTTAAATGTTGAAGTTATAAAAACAGGTTTAAAAAAATTTATTTGTTAGAGAGAGCGACAGAGAGACAGTGTGTGCGAGCAGGGAGGGGCACAGGGAGAAGGAAAGGGAGAATCCTAAGCAGGCTCCACGCTGAGCACGGAGCCCAACACAGAGCTTGATCTCAGAACCCTGAGGTCATGATTGGAGCTGAAATCAAGAGTCGGACACCCAACTGACTGAGCCTTCCAGGCGCCCCTAGAAGTAGTTTTAAATTAGATAGCAGACATTAAAAATTTGTTATTTGGTGAATATTTTGTTGCTTTTTGCTAGATTTGGTCCAACACAAGCTTTTACTGCCTTTGGTCAAGTCTAGGTATTTTGTTTGAACACACTGCATTTGCCAACAGAAAATGGTGACCCTAGAGAAAAAGTAAGTTCATAAAGAACAGTTGTGTCTTCACTTCAAAATTCATTACTTTTCTAATTTTAATCAGGGAACAGAATCAGTAGCAAAGTAATAAAAGATGTTTCTGAATAGAATTATTTAACTATAGAATTTGTGAATTTCCTTCTGGATGGTTCCTCAGTTGCACTTGCAGAAATTGGGAGGGTTATGTGTTTCTAAAGAGCTACCCATCTTTGGTGGTCCTTAAAGGAGGTAGGTTGCAAAATTTTAGTTCATCAGGCATTGTCACAATGTATTGATTAAACACAAATCTGTTTTTCATATTAGGCTCTTGTATCTACACTCACCAGATACATAGTCTTTCTCTCTCTTTCTCAAGGATGTTTTTGAGGGAGAGAGATCATTCTCTGGGTACTCATTAGAGAGCAGGAAATCCAGAAACAGGAAAGGCCAAGTCATGTACTCTGACTCCCAAGTGGGTTATTACTATACATTTTTATTTTAGTATATTAGGATTCAAATATTTAGTTGTTAGTAAAGAAACTGATTAAGTTATTTTCTAGGGTTGTAGGATGTATGTCATACCATTATTTTAATTTTTTAATTAATTATTTAATTTACATTCTAGTTGACATACATTTCAATATTGGTTTCAGCTCTTTTTTTTTTTTTAAGATTTTTATTTATTTATTTGATAGAGACAGCCAGCGAGAGAGGGAACACAAGCAGGGGGAGTGGGAGAGGAAGAAGCGGGCCCCCAGCGGAGGAGCCTGATGCGGGGCTTGATCCTGGGACTCTGGGATCACACCCTGAGCCAAAGGCAGACGCTTAACGACTGAGCCACCCAGGTGCCCCTCAGCTCATTTTTTTTAAACGAAGTTTTGCTGGAGATAAAAAAAGGTGATATTAAATTAGGAAAAACAGACCCTGTGGCTATGGTTTACATTTTGAGGCAGGTGCATTGACACAGATACACAGAGTACCAGTGCAGGCAGTTGTTTGGTTTTTTAAATCTTAAACACAGAAAATGTCTTATAAGCAGTAAAAAATATATATATATATTTTTTAAATCAACTTTTAATTTTTTTCCTTTTTCCCCCCTTCTAAAACTTTTTAGAACCATAAAAAGTTAAAATTGAAAAAGACCTTAGAAGTTACACTATCTTCTATCCAATATGGGAATGCTTCCCACAATAGCTCTAATCTTTTTAAAAAATCTCTATTTTAATGTTTTGGTTGTTTTTTTTTTTTTAAGTAAACTCTATGTACAATGTGGAGCTTGAACTCACGACCCCAAGATTAAGAGTTGCATGCTCTATCAACTGAGCCAGCCAGGCGCCCCTTCATCTCTATTTTAAAGAGGTCTGCTTATTTTGACCTCTTAGATTAATGGACTGCCCACTATGTTGTGGAGAAAGCTGTCAGATTATTTGTTGACTCTAATTATTACAAAGACTTGCCTTATATTCAGTTGCAAATTCTATGACTTTTTCCCAGTTCTGTCTTCTTCTGGAATATGGAATAAATCTATTCCTTCTTCCATTTAACCACCCTTTGGAAAACATTTATAACATTCTGTGTCTGAATTCTTTTTTGCTTTTTAACCTGGAGTTTACAATTTAACCTGGAGTCTGTGGCTGGTCCTTAGGGAATTATGTCATATGTAAAATTGTGAGTAAAAATGTGCATTTTTCTGGGAAGAGAGCCAGTAATTTTTATTAGTCTCAATAGAACCTCATTTCCCACCAAAATTAATATGCCAGACCTACCTGGATGGACCTGGTAATCTGCTTTTTGGTTTTGTTTTTACTCTTATTGTTTTTAATAAGTTTGCAATGAGCCAGCTAGTCCAGCACCTCAAGAACTATTGCTCTAGGTTATTTCCGAGATTCTCGGAGCATTTCTGATTCCTTTGAGAGTTGTAGAATTTTTAGAGCTTTAGAGACCATCTCGTATACATACAGTTTATGGTATATTTATAGTTAATTCTTTCTATCAAAAGATTAAGCTGATCCAAAAGGGTGAGGTTTTTATTTAAAAATGTATTTCAAAGTCTTGGCAGCCATTCATAAACATTAAGAATGTGGTGGTGCTATTTTAAATCAGAAGTGTTCCCAAGATTTTTTTTTGTTAGAGTTAATATTTTGATCTAACACAGGTTTATGAATTGTGCTTTTTTATTAATTTTTAATCTATAAAATTTTTAGCCTGTTCTGTTTTTACGAATCCTAAGGAAAGACGTATGGCTTAGCATTCAGTCATTTATGAACACTGGTTTCAATATCCTATCTAGCTTTTGGAACAGTTTGAGCCTAGTACAACCCCTGTACCTACTCCCCTTCCCCAAAGACAAAACTCCTCAACCAGCAAGGCTTTTTTTTTCTTCAGTAAAGTAATACTTGGATAACTAATAATGTAAAGCAAATGACAAAGAGCCTCTTAAGATTTGAAGATGTCTCTCAATGTGCTATGATTACTTCACTTTTATAGAAGTCTATGTATATATGATAGACATACTTTTTGCTACAAATGTCAGAGGAGTAAAGTCAGGAGAGACAAGAGACTAACGTGAAAGAAAACAGAAAAATGAAGTGCCGCAGGGAAAATGAACGTGTTTTAATAAACAACAGAAATGGTGAGCAACAGAGATGGCAAGAACCAGCATTTTCACTTGCCATTTATTCCTCTCGTAGTGTTGGTTTATAAACAGAGATACATATGAAAACAATGTTTTAAATAAAAAGGGGCGCCTGGCTGGCTCAATTGGTAGAACGTGTGACTCTTGATCTTGGGGTCCAGAGTTCAGGCCCCATGTTGGGTGTAGAGATTACTTAAATAAATAAAACTTTAAAAAAAATCTTATAAAAAAAGAATGTTTTGAATAAATAGATAAATAAGTAAATGGTGTAAAGACAGGCAGTACAACATATCTGATATCTGGGGGACATATAGCTGCTTTTGCCGCAATATTACAACTCCCCTGGGGCACCTGGGTGGCACAGTCCATTAAGGATCTGACTCTTGGTTTCAGCTCAGGTCATGATCTCACGGTCCAGGGGTTGAGCCCCTCCTCGGCTCCATGCTTAGTGGGTTGTCTGCTTGAGATTCTCTCCCTCCCTCTGCTCTTCCCACTCGTGCTTGATCTCTCTCCCTCTCAAATAAATAAATAAATAAATAAATAAATAAATCTTTAAAAAAAATATATTTTAAGCCAGTAAGTAATAAATAGCTGTTCACACCCTTAAAAGAATCAGACTGCTTGTTTCATACAGTTTCATACATAACCATTTTGACTCCTAAAAACCTAAGGGATGGGAAATACTAGTTAGTTCAGTCATTAAAGTGACTTACTGTAGTTTTTACCTTAATAAGGTGGCAATATGATGGTATAATGGGAGAGAATACCTGAGTCGTGGGAGAGAATACCTGAGTCTTGGGAGAGGAGAGCAATTTCTTTGGGGGTTTGGGAGAATGTACCTTTAGTTGAGAATCATTGCCTTAATATTCATTCATTCATTCATTCATTCAACAAGTATTTATCAAGTGCTCTATTAGACACATTTCTCAGGTATTGAATTGAATTATGACTGAAAGCATTAATATAGAGTGGTTAAGAGTGATTTCGAACTAGGGGCACCTGGCTGGCTCAGTTGGAAGCTATTCGACACTCGATCTCAGGGTTGTGAGTTTGGGCCCCACATTGGGTGTAAAGATTACTTAAATAATAAAACTTAAAAAAATATTTAAAGAGTGATTTGGATCTAAACTGTATGGGTTTGAATCCCAGATTTTTCATTTGCTTAGCTAAGGGACCTTGATAAAATTACTTAATCCCTCCGTGTCTTGGTTTCCTCATCTATAAAGTGGGAATCATAATATTATCTATCTCATAGAGTTGTGATGAGGATTAAATGAGTTCTTTGAACAGTACTGTAATTAAGGGAATGCAGTTGTTTTTATACACACACACACACGTATATATATAATGCTATGATTAACTAATTAAGCCATAACACAGTACAATATAGCACTCTAATTTATATTTTGGTTTGTATTGATTTATATAGCACTTTGTTTCAAAAAGGATTTGAGACAGAACCGAGGCCTCCTAAAGAATACTCTCTATTCAGCCAACACAACAGAACTAAGATATGGGTTCAGATCTTCTTGCTTTGAAAGGCAAAAGGCAGAAACTTAAAGATGAGTGTATTTAAGTGCTAGAAATAGATACTCAATAATTCTAAGAAAGTGATTTAGTTGACAAGTGGGTCACCATTAACCCAAAGTGTGCCATTGTGCAAATTATTTAAAAATGCCTCTTCCAGGCATGCCTGGCTGGTTTAGTCAGTGGAGCATGTGATTCTTGATCTTGGGTTGTAAGTTCAAGTCTCACATTGGCTGTAGAGATTACTTTTAAAAAAAAATTCTTTTTAATCTTAAAAATGGGGCGTCTGGGTGGCTTAGTCGTTAAGCGTCTGCCTTCGGCTCAGGGCCTGATCCCAGCGTTCTAGGATCGAGCCCCACATCAGGCTCCCTCCTCTGCTAGGGGCCTGCTTCTTCCTCTCCCACTCCCCCTGCTTGTGTTCCCTCTCTCGCTGGCTGTCTCTGTCAAGTAAATAAATAAAATCTTTTTAAAAAAAAAATCTTTAAATAAATAAATAAAAATGTCTCTTCTGGGTAAACTAAGTCCTTTGGGTGCATTGGGGAGTAGAGTGCAGGCTGGATTTTAGCCCCACTTAGCCAATTGGCCTAAAGCTCTTGTGAAGTAAGCAATCTACACAACTGCATTGATTCTTTTTTTTTTTTTTTTTTTGGTAAAAGTTTATTTATTTATTTGAGAGGGAGAGAGCACAAGCAGGGAGAGCAGCAGAGGGAGAGGGAGAAGTAGGTTCCCTGTTGAGCAGGGAACCCGAGGTGGGGCTCGATCCCAAGACCCTGGGATTATGACCCAAGCCGAAGGCAGACACCTAACTGACTGCGCCACCCAGTCACGCCTGTGCATTGATTCTGAATACAGTATTAATTTGCTTCTCTTTTGAAATGACACTGAATTATATAAAGCATTAAACCATACCATGTGGCATAGCCACCTAAATCAGAATTTTTAGATCATGTTAAATAATTCTATTTGTTAAAATATTTATAATTGTTTCAGGCATATAATTTTGCATGCAATCTGTCCCATATCAACACAGTTTTTTTCATATTTTAAAATTTTTTTATACTTTTTACTTCGAGATATTGTAGACTCACATGCAGTTGTAAGAAATAATACAGAATGCTCCATATACCTGTCATGTTGTTTCCCCAAATGATGACATCTTGTTACTATCGAATAATAACACAACCAGGAAGTTGACATTGATACCACCCACTGACCTTACTTTGATTTCATTAGTTTTACATGCATTCATTTGTATGTATGTTTGTATTGAGTTTTGTCACGTTTGTAGATTTGTGTGACCACCTAGTCAAGATACAGAACAGATCCATTGCAATGCCTCCTCGTGTTATCCTTTTATAGCCACAGCCACTTCCCCTGGTAAACCTCTGGCAACCACTAATCTGTTTTCCATTTCTATAATTTTGTCACTTCAAGAATGTTATATAAATGGAATCCTACAATATATAACCTTTTGGCATTGACTTTTTTCATTCAGCACAATTCCCTTGGGAGCCATCCAAGTTGTTACACAGATCAGTAGCTCATTGATATTGAACATTATGCCATGGTATGGGTATACCACAGTTAAACCACTCATTCATTGGAAGGTTGTTTCCAGATTTGGGCTATTATTGATGAAGCTACTGTGAACATTTGTGTACAGGTTTTTGTGTGAGCATAAGTTTCTTTTTTTCCAGTTTTCTGGGTGTTGAATTTTATCAAATGCTTTTTCTACATTGATTGAGATGATCATACGGTTTTTCTCCTTATTCTGTTAATGTGGTGAATTATACTGATTTTTTTAATGTTTAATCAGTCTTACATTCTTGGAATCAGTTTCACTTGATCATGGTGTATTATTTTTATATAACTTTGATTTTATTTGTTAACATTTTGTTTGGAATTTTTGTGCCTGTTTATAAGGGATGTTGACCTGTTGTTATTTTTAATGTCTTTATCAGATTTTGATATCAAGGTTCTTTTAGTCTCATAAATGAGTTCCTCTATTCTCTGAAAGCATTTGTGTAAGAGAAGCATCATATCTTCCTTCAGCGTTTGGAGTGAAACCATCTAGTACTCTTAAATTTTTTGCACAGTGCCTAAATTTGTATTTTTCTGTCAATATCTGTATTAATCACTTTCTATTTCTTTCTTCTGAACAGGGCAAAGACTATATCATTCTTCTGCTTTCCCTTCTCTCAACCCCCTTCTTACCCTCACAATTATTCCTGCCAATATCATCTGAGATTGTAGTTTTGAATATTAGTAAACTTGTGTTTCGTTCTTTTACCAATCAGCACTTAACTTCAAGGCCTTCCTGGTTTCTCTCCTTACCCTTTTCTTGTACCTTGTTTATTGTTTCTGGATTAATTTTTTTTTTTTTAGCTCCAAGTGTATTTCTTTGAGTAATTCTTTCACCAGAAGTCTGAGGGAAGCAAAGTTTTCATGTCCTTGTACATTAAAAAATGTCTTAATTTCACTCTCGCAATTGAGAGTTTGAGTAGATATAGAATCTGGACCATCTGTTGAAAAGACTGTTCTTCCCCATTGACTAGTCTTGTCACCTTTGTCAATAGGCAATTGACCATAGATGTTTGGATTTACTTGTGGACTCTCAGTTCTATTCCACTGATCTATGTGTCCTTCCTTATGCCAGTACTAAACTGTTTTGAATACTGTATCTTTGTAGTAAGTTTTGAAGTCGGAAAGTGTAAGTCTTCCAATTTAGTTATTTTTCAAGATTGCTTTGGTTTTCTGGGTTCCTTGAATTTCCATATGGAGTTTATGATTAGCTTGTCCATTTCTGGAAAAAAAGCAGTTGGAATTTTGGTTGAGATTGCTTAATTCTTTTATATCTTAACTCTGTGAAATACTTTCTACTTCTTTTTCCTTCTGTACTGTATTCTGGTGAATTTCTTGGCTCCATCTTTCATTGTACTAATTTAGTTTGTTCATCAGCTATATCTTTTCAGTTCTTCGGTTTTTTAGTTCAATGATCAAAATAATTTTCGAGGGCTCCAATTGATTTCTTTTTAAAATAAATGTATTATTATCTTGCATATCTCTGAGGATATTAATTATACTTGATCTAAGATCTTACCCTATTTAACCTGTCAACTCTCTTTTCTTTGGGTGTGAGTTCTTCTGTTTGTCACTCATGCCTCTTTTTCATGTTTGAGCCTTGGTTTTGTACTCATTTATCTTTATTTAAGAGTCCTTGTTAGCCTTCCTGTAAATGTTACATCGTTACTGCAGGAGGTCTCCACTGATTGTGGGTAGAGATGGAATGGGATGGAGTGTACCATTGCCAGTCTTCTTTGTACGAGTGTCCCCTCTTCTACCTGGGAGTTAATATCCATCCAGGGTTCTGTCTTATCTCTCTGATCCAGTGTTTATACTCATTATTCCTACTAGGGGAGTGACACCTGTGTTGTTTGATGCCACTATTCCCATCTGGGAATACCTCTGTTCCGTAATGCTTGACCCAAAGAAGTAAATGGGGGAGAGGCTGATTTGCTTTGTAACTTCTGTTCTACCCCCAACCTGGAAATTCTGTAAGTTGTTTCAGTTCTTCCTGCTGTTTTCCACCTCTGGGCTTATTTTACTGTAAGGGCTGCTCTGACCGCATGCTCTGGGTGTAGAAGACCATGTTTTTCACATGACTCCTCATAGTGTTAGTCCAGTAAAAACATTTCTTGCTTTCTTTTGATTATGGATTTTTAAAAAATGGCTTTTGTGTTATTTGCCAGGCTTTGGGGAAAGGGGAGTATGCTCAGCCTACCACCCTGTTTCGGTCAATGCCTGTGTCGTATTTATAATGAAATAAATTTAATTGAAAGAAAAAAAATAAAAGTTAGCAAAAAAATAGGGGTGCCTGGCTGGCTCAGTTGGTAGAGCATGTGACTCTTGATCTCCGGGTCCTGAGTTTGAGCTCCACGCCGGGCATAGAGATTTCTTTTAAAAAATTATAAACATTAGCAAAAAATAAAATATTGAAGAAATTATGTTTTTTGTTTTTGTTTTCAAGAGTAGAAGCAATCGCAAATGAAGATTGGCAGTTTGAATATATAAAAATCAAAGCTTCAATGAACAAAACTTCAGACCAGGAATATATCTATATGAAATTGGAAAGGCATATATTTGCTATGTTGCTGGTTTCTCTCTGTTTCTGATCTTTTGGTAAAGGAAGAAAACGTGGGTTATGAAGTCAGTGCCTACTTTGCATGAATAACCTCTGTAGAGTCAACGTTAGCTTGTGCCTATGACAGACTTATATTGGTGGCTGGGAGAGAAACAGGCCAAAGATGTTTGACAGAGCTCTGAGAAAACATCAAAAGGATTTTTTATTATAACTTTGGTTCAGTAATTTTCAACGTTATTCCCTGAGTGCTATTCTTCTATTCTCTATAAGCAAAAAAAAATTGTTTATATTTTTACATTATAAAATATCATGGAATTTTTGGATAATATAAAGGAGGCGATAATCCTCAACCGTAATCATAACCACAGTTAACACTTTGGTATGTTTCTTTACAGTATTTTTTTAACATAGTTTAAAAAAAATAAAGTAATATGATATTATTTTTCTTCCAGTCCAAAAGTAATGCCTACTCAATGGGAAAGCTTGGAAAGTAAAGACCAGCATTAAGGAGAAAAATCCAAAAATCACTCATAATAACCACCCAAAGATAACCACAATTAAAATTTGATGTATATCCTTCCTGTATTTTTCATGAATCTATACAAGCACTTTTTCTTCACTAATATGGTATCATACTCTGGTACTATTTTGTACTTGCATTTTTTGTTTGCAATATATTGTGAATGTTTTCTCATGTTGATAAATATTCTTGTATATACTTCTTGGTGTGTGGAATATGAACATATTTAAGTATGTTTATTTAGCATACTTACTTAACCATCTCCCTA
This sequence comes from Ursus maritimus, assembly GCF_017311325.1. NCBI lineage: Eukaryota > Metazoa > Chordata > Mammalia > Carnivora > Ursidae > Ursus > Ursus maritimus. The sequence continues at coordinate 22,033,330 of NW_024425563.1, read as the reverse complement.
TCATTGGACATGGAAATTGTTTCTAATTTTTTACCATTATAAATAATATCATAGTGAGTATCTTTGTCCATACATCTTTCCATGCATCTGTGATTGTTTCTTTAGGAATAAATTCCTAGAAGTGGAATAGCTGGGTCAAAGGGTATGTACATTTTAACACTTTTGATACATAAAAATGTCAAATTTTAATCGAATCACTTGTTATATTCTGTCTTGTATTGCTATCTAATTGTTTTATGTGTCTGTCTTGTCTCCCTAATTAGAATATAAGCTTCTTGAGGTCAGGGGAAGTTTCTTATAAATCTTATGTATCCTTTGACAGTATGGTTTATAATGTTGGACTTAGGAGTTATCAACAAAAGTTGTATTGATTTAAAGCTGTGGTTCTCCAGACTTTTGGATGTCATTAACTTGTAATTTAAAAAATATATGTATTTGGGGGCTACACATAGGCTTGTAAATGTTCTGTTTTTCCAAGAAAGAATAATAAAACCAAGACCAACTACCCATTTCCTATCACCTTCATTTCATAAAATAAAGCATATTTAATAACAAAAAATTCCTAATCTCTGAAAAAAGGACAGGACTTTAAATGGAACATTTTACCTTTAAAAAAAAAATCACTGCCTTGTCCATTTTTTCCTCCTTTTGTTTTGGGCTGGTCAGTCTTCACCTTAGTCTGGCAGTGGTCTGTAGACCAACATTTGGGCATTGCTGATTTTAAAGACTTAGACCATTAAAAGATAACCCTTTTGCAAACATGAATATTTCTCCCCCTTGCTAAAGAGTCTGTCTTCTCCACACTAATAAGTACATATGCACCAGTAATGCCATTTCATTACACACTATTTGTGTATCTCTATGTACAGGTACTACAGTAAGCAAACCAGACCTTGCTGATTAACATCTAAATATATTTTCAATTGCCAAACCCCAAAACTGTACACTTTCCAAGGAATTTGAGACAGGGTAAGTGTGGTGTAGTATAGCAGAAAGAAGGCAGGTTTTAAAGTCAGACAGGCTGAGCTTGGATGCCCGGTCAGGCATTAAGTCACTTAATTTTCCTTTGGCTTCCTGATTTTTAAAATTAAGATGATAATATCTTTCTCAAAGTGTTTTTATGGCTGCTGTTATGGCAATTACTTCACTGTAATGTAATTATTTGTTTAGACATCTGCCTTCCTCACAAGACCAAGAGCTGTTGAGGGTAGGAGTCATCTCCTTGCACTACCCTAGGGCCTAGCCTAGGGTTCATGGCATAGCAGATGCTTAATGAAATGACTGTTGAATCCATACGGGATTGTTGTGAGGACCAAATGAGGTAATATGTGTGGAAGCTCTTTGTAAATGTTAAAAACTCTATACAAATGTTAATTGTATTGCCAGGAAAAGCTATCTTTGGGAGCTATCAAAACTTTGGGAAGAGACAAAATTTTCCCATTTACCAGTTCAATAATGCTTTGTATTTTTCTACTATATTATAAGAAAACAAGTTTTAATTGGGATTAATATGGAACTGATTTGCTTCCTGGGAAGGCAGATGAATTTCCTTTTTTCTTTCCCCCAGTGGAAGTGCTAAGATATTAAATGTTTGCTTTATTTGGTTGTCACCATAACATTTTAATTATCGCATTTTAATCAGCTTATTTCATATTCAAAGAATGGTGCCCATTGCTTTATCCTCTTAACCATTTAACAATAAAAGACTACCAAACCTGGAAGGAAACAGAAGCCTACATTATGCCAAATTAATTTTAGCCAGAACTCCTTTTTTGACATTCACTGATTTTTTAAAATGTCATAATTTCTAATCTGTTTGTAAAGCTCCTGGTGAATTTTTGCCACAAGATGGCATTGGTGGTTATTGAATGCATGTTCTGTTGAACCAGAATTCTGAAAAATGGTGTACATGTTGTTCGTATTCTTTGGGGATGAGTTGAATACCTTCATCACTGCTTATATATTAATTTAATTTTGTTTTGACTTCTAAAACAGGGTTAAATGCTACTTTACATCACTTCTTTCTGTATTCAAGTATTGTTTTGTTTCCTGTTTTTCTGTCTTTATAACTACAGTAACTATGTATTATTTGCCATGTGTTGTATGTGTCTGACTTATTGCTGATAATTGTGGTAACAGGTAAGAAGAAAATACGATGGGACCCAGTTAGGAGGCGCTTCATTCAGTCCTGTCCCATCATAAGGATCCCTAACAGGTTTTTGAGAGGTGGGTGATAACTAGCAAGAGATCTGGGCTTCATATGGATGGGTTAAAGGGAACTTTGCATTTTCTAAACTCAAATCTCTGGTTTTTAAAAATTGTCTAAACAGCTAAAATTGGAGTAAGAAAAGTCTAGAACTTAATTTTAAACCTTTGTTTCATATTGACCACTGTTGGAATTGTAATTATAAGTTTTAGGGAGTTAGAATCACTTAATGTGTATTAGATGGTGGATGGTAGAAATAAATCATCTAACTGGTATCAGTATTATTCTACTGTAACCATATGAGAAAGAACTTTGAGTGAATAATCTATAAAATATGAGTGTGGAAAAGAATTTTCTAAATATCCTGAGGAAGAGATAAAGATAAATTTATTTGATTATATAAAATTAAAAACCTCTTATGTCAAAAACCATAAATAACGGCAGACAGTTTCTCCTTTGCTGTCCTGCCTGCCGCTCCCTTGCAGTGTATTCGATAAACTTAAAAAAAATAAAAATAAATAACAAGATAAATTAAAGGGGATAATATTTGTAACAAATGGTTACTATCATGAATATATAAAGACCTCTTTTAAATCAATAGTTTAAAAAGCAAATGCCCACTAAAAAAATAGGTAAAAGGGCATGAATAATCAATTCATAAAAAGGAAAGGTCAATAAATATGAACAAATATTTATTTTTACTATTATTAAACATGGTAATTAAAATAATAAGATATCATTTTCACCTATGAGGTTGGCTAAAGACTAAAAATAAGAATACCAGCACTGGCAAGGGTATAGGGACATGAAGCTCATACACTGAGGGAAGTGAAAATTTAACACTATCTGGACTCAGTTTGGCAATATGTAAAAAACCCTAAAAATGGTGACATTCTTTGACCTAGTAATTCTTACTTTTAGAAATGTTGCATTCCTTCTATTTCTTATTTTTTCCACCAAAACATACTCTATACTGAAGAACAATCTCAAAAGAGGGTTGAAAACTGGTTCACACTATTTTTCTAGATATAACAAATTGTCAGACAAGCATGCTGAATGTGGTGATTTAGACTTCATTAAATTATTTATAAGCCACCATATCTAATTTTGACTGAAGATTAGTTAAAAAAAAAAAAAAAGTCTTGCAGCTGCTATAGATGTTCTATATCTAGTACCTAATCTATTTTTAGCAGCCATGTTCCATAGCCTGGAAAGAATAAAATCTAGACTAAATGGGTCAAGATAAGATACTTAGGGCGGTATGCTATCTTTTAGAATAAATAATAATTTTATTGATACAAATTAAGAAGATAAAATTTTAATGTTATATGACATGAATCATTGTGCATACATGGCCACGCAGGCACATCAAATTCTATAACTTTTTTTTTCTATTTATAAACTAGAATGCTAATTTATTGTTTTACAATGAGAAAGCTAATTTGGGCTAAATTTAAGTACAATTAAGAAATTGTTTAATTAGGATGTAGAATTTTAATATAATACCAATTTTGTACAACTATAAATGTAAAAAAAAACAAAGGAAGCAGTGAAATAACATCATATCTGGATGGTGAGATTTTATTTTCTTTTGAATATTCTGTTTTTTAATTTTTTAATCATAGAAAAAAAAGATTAGCAGAGGTAAGTTGCACACCTTTGATTATTTTGTAAGCCCTAACTTGCCTCCAGCAATGGCTGAGGAAGATGTCTCTGCCAGTGCTGAGGGAGGCGGGAGTAAACCCAGCATCACCATCATCAGTCACCAGTGACTGCCTCTAAGTCAGTGGTCTTGTCTTAGTTCTCGCCTTCTTTGACCTGTTTGTAGTGTTTGATGCTGTTGACCACCTGCACCCTCTTAAATTTCCCTCTTCTTTTGGGTTACTTTCCTGTACAATCCCAGATGTTTTCTTCTTCTCTTTGATTGTTCATTCTGTTTCCCTCACTAGCTTCTTTCTTCCTACCCACTAGAGGTGGGTATTGCTCCAACGTTCTGTCCTTCTCTCCATTATCTCCTTTGGTTCTCTCATCAGCTTTCACAGACTTAATTCTCTTTGTTCGTTCGTTCATTCTTTCATTCTTTTAGTATTTCTTGATTGCCTCCCGTGTAACAGGCAGTGTACTAGCTCAATATCTAGATAATAGGGAATCAGATAAGGAAACAATTACAGAAAATAATTTGAGTGTAATTCTTTGCGATAAGTGTCCTGATGAGGCAGTATGGTATGGGATCACACAGAAGAGCTACCTGACTCAGCTTGTGGTGAGCAAGGAGAGGAGTGGCCATCAGCATGACTTCTGAAGAGATGTATTAAAGGCTGAGTGGGTGTTAATGAGCAAGGGAGGGTTAGAATATCTCAGATCATGGGGACCACACAGTTTAAGTAAAGGCAGTTAGGCAAAACGGAACATAGACGCTCAGAGAACTGTAGGGAATTCAGCATAGTGGGAAGGAGTATGGAGAGAAGAAGCTGGAGAAGGCCCAGATCAAGTGGGGGTACCACCCAAGGGCAGTTTTCAGACTCATTTGGTTTTTTAACCAGTGAAGAGATTTAACTGAAAGACCAGTTATCAAGGTGAGCAGTGATAGAGGCTGCAGCGAAGGGAGTTGTCATAGGAGCAGAGAGTAGGGAATTGATTGGGAATGGAAGGAAGAAGAATTTGATGAGACTTGATGGATTGATTTGACTAATAGTGAAGAGGAAGAGCTTTCTGTGTGGACGATTGTGCCCTTTATATGTGTTATATAGGTGAATAGTGGGGCAGATTTGAGGGAAATGATGATACGTTCAGTTTATAATCTCCCCAAACCAGTTATAGTGTATCTTTGAACCCTCAGCGTAAGAGTTTTTTCCGGGGAAGGCTCCTTGGAAGGCCTCTCTGTTCTGACGCCACCCTTGGTGTACCTGCCTGTGTCACAGCACTTACACACTGAGTTAGAGTCATTGGTGGCCTTGTCCGTGCCTGCTGTTAGACTGTAAGCTCTGTAAGGGCAGGGGTAGTGGGACAGTGCCTTTCATTTCTTCATCTCCAGTCTGTAGCACAGTGCGTGTGGTAGGTATATCATGGGTATTTCAGTCCAGTTGAATTATTAAAAAGGCCACTGTCAGGGAATAGGATGGGACTAAAATTTTCATACGTTCTCAACTTCTCTCTGGTGGTGTGACAGTAAACTAATGAGTTGTTGAGAACACAAAAATGCTGTTGTTTATTGTTTTCTTAGATGAAAAAATATGCTTTTGAAATTGCCCCTTTCAAGCCTCTCATTTTGGGAATCCTATGCATTACCTCTGTTGATTCTGATTTAAACAATTTCAAAGGGCTCATTTTCTGTCACTAGATTCCTTCACTGGATCCTGCATTTTCTCATACAGATATCTCTACCAATTAAAAGTGTGGTGTGAAACAGTATTGGTGTAATAAAAACAATAGGTTACCATTACGAAATGATGGCCTAAACGTACCCATTTATGTTTCCATGCTTCTTAATATCATTGCGAAAGACAAAACAGACATAAGAAAAAGAACAAATCATAATTGTAGAAAAGGAAGGCTTTGAAGCCAGATTGTCTATGTCTGAATCCAGGCTGTAGCAACTGTGTGACTTTGGGCAAGTACCTTACTCTTTTTTTTTTTTTGTCTCTAATTTCCTCATCTGTAAAATAAGGGTGATGATAGTAGTACCTACCTCCTAGGGTTATTGTGAGATCAAGAGAGAGATTCTGTGCAAAGCACTTTGAGTTTTTACTTTTAGCCAATGTTGAGTTAATCTTAGCTGCTTTCATTATTAATTTATAATACCAGAAAGTCTAAGGATTTTCAGGGTAATAGAAAGCAGTTGGAATTATATTGATTGAGAAACCAGAACAGAATAAAATGGAACCTAAACTAGGTGCTCCTGCTGCATGCTACAAATTAGAGAATTCTTAGTAGGGCCTCTTTCCTGAAACTCCAAGCCCAGCATCAGCAAGTATGGGAATAGGGAGCAGGTGTAGGAAAAATGGAAAATCAAGGCAAATAATTAAGGGACTTTTCCTCCAAAACAGTTATTTCCCTTACTTCTCTCTCTTCATATAAAGAGCTCTGGCAACAGCATTAGTTCCTAGGATAAAACTGTGAGAACAGCTCCTCAGGCAGAGTTAGGGGATTTGCTTTGGGGGAAGGTTGAGCAGGCTATGTTGTATGGCCTGGGATTGGAGAGAGAGTGGCGGCACAAAGCAGAGCGTTGGATGAGGGAGGTGGAACAGGGACAGGAGAAGGGAGGGAGCTCTGTGAAGGTGTGATGTACATTAAAGGACCATACCATTAAAGTACGGCCTTTCTCACTCTGCCGATACCAAGGCAAAGCTACTTACCTTTTCTCTACTTCTAAAGGGCAAACTGTCAGTGTACCACGTACCTGCAGAGGCCCACAGTGAGAGAGACCTCCCATTTGGAGGTTTGGAGACAAAGTACTACAACTGTTGCGGAAACCCATGTCTTTCACAATTACTAACCAATGTAGTCCTTCATTTATTAGTAGAAATAGGTGATCAAGGCCCATGAGACATTTGAGGGAGATTAGACCTGAAAGAGGATGACTGAGATGAACAAATGAAGCACCTGGCTGTGGTGGAAACAGAGATAATGAGGAGGCAGAATGGAACTTTAGGAAGATCTGATCATAGGAGATCTCCTCAGAGTCAAGGGTGAATTGGGTCCATAAATAAAAAACTAACTGCCGTGGAGAAAAATAAATGATTAAAGAATTAGTTCTGTGTTGGAGTCTTGATTGCTGACATAAAAATGCAGTTGGAGTGTTAAAAGACAAGCTTAAGACCGATTTTTATGAAAATAAAAAAGAGGCAGTATAGAGACCATAAAGCAAGAAGACCCAAAGAGAAAATACATGAGAGAAATTCATACTATGAGGATAAATCTAAGTGATCCAGTATCCATTTCATAGAGTTAAAGAAGGAAAGATCAGACAGTGGAAGGGAGAAAACAAAGAAATACAGAATATTTCCCTATATTGAAGAAAGACTCTGACTTTTCAAGTATAAAGGGCCCACCAAGAACAGGCAGGAAGAACACAAAAACAAAAGCATCTATCTATACATTGCTGAACTCCTTGTGATTCCAGAGACAGAAAATAGTTCCCATTTTCTTAGTCTTAGACCAAGACTAAGAATCAGACTGGTGTTGGATTTCTCACCAGCAACATGATTTGCTAGAAGTACCTTTAGTGTTCTGAGAGAAAATTATTTTGAACAGAGCTCTGTACCCAGCCTCACTAATGTTTAAAAGTGGGAGTAAAAATAAATGAGAACTCTGAAAGTTTACAACACATACCCTTTTTGAGAAAATTACTTTGAAGAGATACTCCCAGTAAAATGAAAACAAATACAAGAAAGAGGGATATAGGAAGCCAACAGTGTGCAAAGAAACCAGTAAAACTTAAGAGTTGTGTCCAAATAGAGGGACCGTGAAGCCAAATTTAATTGTTAAGAAAAGATTTATAAAAATACAGAAGAATAAGATAAATGTGTGTATGTATGTATGTTTTATGTATGTAACATTCTGTAAAAATACAGAATAATATAAATACTTATGTGTGTATGTATGTGTGTGTATATTTATATGTGTGTAAATATAGATATAAGTAACATTCTAAAACATTTCAGATGATTTAAACAGATTGGGGGTAGGGAGAAAGTAAAACTGCTTAAGATCATCTAATTTTTTGTTTTAGAATTTACAGGTGTAATATGGGCTTATTAAAATTCAAATAATATGGAAATGTGTAGGGTAAAAAATGAATGTCCTTATCTCAAGCATATGTACATAACAAATTTGAGCAGATTAGTAAGAAAAAGACAGACATTTCAATAGAAGAATGTGTAAAAGGCTTGAGCAGACATTTCTCAAAAGAAAAAAATCCAGTTGGCCAAAAAACAGGAAAAGGTGCCCAATCTCATTAGTAATGAGACAAATGCCTATTAAAACCACAATGAAATAGGTCTACAAACTAATAGGAATTGCTAAATTAAAAAGATGACAATACCAAGTATTTTGTAAACAGTTTGACCTTATCTAGCAAAGGTAAAGATTTATGTATATTGTGGCTCAGAAATTACATTTCTAGATCTATAGCCAACAAATGGGGGTCCCTGTGTACCTGAAAACATGTACAGAAATGTTTATAGCAGCATTAAGAGTCACTAATTTGAAACAACCCAAATGTCTATTCACGCAACGTAGAGTGGATAAATCGTGGTATATATTCATACAAAGAAATACTATTTGACTGTGGAAATGAACAGACTACTTCACCCCGAACAACATGAATGAATCTTGTAATTAGGAAAGAAAGAGCCCAGAAAGAATACATACTATATCATTCTACTAAAATACACTTCAAAACTAGGCCAAAATAAACAATACTGTTTAGGGATGCATACTTAGGTATGACAAAGCTATTAAAAGAAAGGCAAGTTTTACGATTGCCATAAAAATAGGAAATACGTTTCATCTAGAAGTGAAGGAGGTGGGATGGAGGGAATTGTGACCAAAAGGAGCAGGTAAGGCGGCATCTGGGTGCTGGCAATATTCAATATTTTGACCTGAATGACGATTACCTTTTTGACAATTTGTTAAGCTATGCATTTATAGTTATATGTGTTCCTATACATGTGTATATTTCACAATAATGTTAAATAAAAAAACAAAGGCCCTGCTTCTCATCTTTGCTCTTCACCTTATACCCCTCTCCAGAAGTAATCACTGTTAATAGCCAAGCTTCTTTCTGTGTGTGGTTTGTTTGCTTGCTTGTTTGTTTATTTTTTGAGAGAAAGAGAGAGAGAACACGCACTCAGGAGCCTGTGGGGAAGGTGGGGAGGGGTGGAGGGAGAAAGAGAATCTTAACCAGGCTCCACAGCCCAGCATGGAGCCCCACGCGGGGATGGATTTCACCACCGTGAGATCATGACCTAAGCGGCAATCACAAGCCAGTCGCTTAACTGACTGAGCCACCCAGTTGCCCGTATATGTGGTTTATTCTTAATATTGTTAGGAAAACAAAAGTTTATGGTTTTTTAAAAGATTTATTAGGGAGAGAGAGGGAAGGCGTGTATGTGAGCAGCAGAGGGGCAGAGGGAGAGAGAGAATCCTCAGGCGGACTCCATGCTGAGTGAGGAGCTGGGAAGCCAGGCTTGATCCCAGGGCCCTGAAATCATGACCTGAGCTGAAATGAAGAGTCGGCTGTTGAACCGACTGAGCCACCCAGGCACCCAAGTTTATGGGTTTAAAAAAATATTAGCAGTAATAGGATGTCGATCTTCCTAGGAGAAAAGGAAAGAAAAATAAGAAAGCTTAATTATTTCAATAAAATCAGAAAAGTAGAAAAACCAGTGAGATTTTCTTGATATCAAAAAAATGTTTAATAAAATTTGATACTCAGTGTGTTCATTTTGTTAAAATGCATCAAGCTGTACTCTTGTATGCAATTTTCTGTATGTTACACTTCAATAAAAAATTATTTCAAAAAAACCCATTCCCATTCCTGGTAATGGAAAAAATTTGCAGACATCCAAAAATAAAGGAAAATTTATGTTATGATAGGCTATCTGTAAGAAACCAATTGCAAATATTATGTATAATGGTGAAACATTACCAATATCCTCATTAAAGTAAAAATAAGGCAAAAATGCTCACTATCATCTCCCCTCTTCAACCTTGTCCTGGATGTTTCAGCCAATACTGTAGAAGACAAGGAAAAAAAATAAAAGGTACATATATTGGAAAGAAAGAGCTGAAAGTTGTCATTAATGACATGTACGTGATTGTCTACTGTAAAATTCGAGATAATTAATGATAACTAATACCAGAATTCGGACAGTTGGCTGGATAAAGTTTGAACTTGCAAAGATAAATTACTTCTCTCTATATTAACAACAACCAATTAGAAAATAAAACAAAAGAGAGATCCATTCACCACTGTGTGGAAAATTATAAAGTACCTAGAAATAAAAAACAAGAAGAAAGCAATGAAACTATACTGATGGCTATCAAAGATGAGGCTAAATGGCTAGAGAATTATGTTCCTTTGTGACATAATTTCAGACTCAACAGAGAAGCTACAAGAATGGTAAAAAAATTCTATACCATTCACCCAGATTCCCCAGATGTTAACATTTGATCACATTTGCTTGATCCTGGTCCCTCTCTTCTCTTTCCTCTCCCCTTTCACCTCCTCTTTCTCTCTCTATATAACACATGTATACATATGCACAAGCATATTGTTTTTGTTTGAGCTGTTTGAGGGTAAGCTACAGACGTGATGCCCCGTTACCCCTAAATACTTTAGTGTCTCTGTTCCTGAAAAACCTGTATTCTTTTTGACTGCAGGACTGGTATTCAAAATAGGAAATTAACACTATTAACACTATAAGTAATGGATAAAATTATCACTAGTATCTAATTTACAGACCTTTCTTTCAGATTTTGCCAATTATTCCAATGATGTCCTTTGTAGTAAAAGAAAATCCCAAATCATGTGTTGCATTCAGTTTTCATATATCTTTAGCTTTGACTTTGATATTTTTGAACATTATAGACTAGTTATATTGTGGAATGTCCCTTAGTTTGTGTTTGTCTCGTGTTTTTTCATGATTACATTCAGCTTATGCATTTTTGGTAGGAATACCCTGAAGTCATTTTGTTTTGTTTTTTTTAGATTGAGAGAGAGTGAGCAAGGAGGGGGAAGGGAGAAGGAAAGCGAGAATCTTAAGCAGGCTCCACACTCAGCGTGGAGCCCCATGCAAGGCTTGATGTCACGACCCTGAGATCCTGACCTGAGCCAAAATCAAAGAGTCGGACACTTAACTGACTGAGCCACCCCAGCATCCCCACCCTGAAGTAATACTATGTTCATCTCCATTGCAGATGGTGTTGATTTTTCCCGTTATGATGATGTTAATTTTGATCACCTGGATAAGATGGTGTCTTATATCAAGGGACTTTTCATAGGGTTTTGGTTTTTTTTTTTACTGATTTCAAAATTCATTGCAAGAGTAAATGGAAAAAAACAGCCAAGAAGTTTTTGAAAAAGTAACACAAAGGGGAACTTGTTCTACCAGATGTTGACAGGTACTTCAAAGCTATCATAATTAAAACAGTGTGATAATGGTATAGGAGTTGATAAATAGTGGAACTGGTGGAACTGGATAGAGCCCTGAAGCCAGCGATGATATGTAACTAGGTACAGTGTAACAACTATCTCAAGTATGCTGTGCTCAGTTCCTGAAATGAACTCATGATAACACCAGAGTCTGTCAAAGCAATTTTATTTTATTGCTGCTATCTTAGACACTAAGATTATCTGCCCTGACAAGCCAGATCTTTACATATGCATCTCAAACAGGGCATGGAGTTCCTTTGGTAGGAAATGCTTAATAAACTATGTAATATTGCACGCTGATATGAATGGATTGCTTTTGCCTGAGCAGCTTGGACTCTGAGAGTAGTAAAAAGTCTGCTTGCTGGTCAGGGGCGGGAGCCAGCTGGCTCAGTCTTCCTTGGCTTTCCTGTCCAGTCTTCCAGGTGTATGACAGAAGACCTGTCTTCTCCGGTAGAGGTAATGGAAAGCTTTATATTTGGGGAAAAAATGACCAGTTAAGTGAAACTGAATTTACCCCTTAGGCTATTTGATATTTATAACTAGCTAATACTTTTAGCAGTAAAGGTTTTTAATGGCCTCCCCACAAATATTTAATAGGATATTTAGAGGTGGCTACATCTTGTAAGTAATAGACTTATTAGGCAATAAATGTTATATGCAATTTTATTTGCAAGCTTTTGCATTTAAGATTCTGTGATTTTGCTTTATATTGATTATGTGCATTCTTTTTTTTTTTTTAAGATTTATTTATTTATTAGAGAGAGATTCCCAAGCAGATTCTGTGCTGAGCATGGAGCTGGTCACGGGGCTGGATCTCACAACCCTAAGATCAGGGCCTGAGCCAAACCCAAGAGTTGGATGCTTAACTGACTGCACCACCCAGGCGCCCCAGTTGTGTGCATTCTTAAAGAGTAATAGGTTTTGTGTCCAATTTTGTGATTAGACCTGGATATTAGGATTTTCCTAATTCTGCTCTAGAACATGGCAATTTAGTGTCTGATAAAGGTGGCATTTCAACTCAGTATAGAAGAAATGGCTTTCCGCAAGTGGTTTGAGGGCAAAAGCCTATCCATTTTGGGGGGAAAATTAGAGCCCTACCTCATATAATACACAAAAATAAGTTCTAGATGTATTCAGGTTCTGAGTATTAAAACTATAAAATTACTAGAACTAAATGAAAATATTTTTATAATTTTATGATTCAGAGATAAATGAGATATAGTCTTTTTTCTTTCTTTCTTTTTTTTCAAAGATTGAGAGATTCAGTTACACAAAAACTTCCATACATTAAAAGATAAGAAAAATTAAGACAAGTAGCAGGCTGGATGAAAGAAATATAAATAAATTATTTCTACAAATTTGTGAGATAACAACCCAGTAGATAGAAAAGTAGGCAAAGGGATATGATCAGGTAGCTCCCCAAAGAAGAAATATAAATGGGCTGATAAACATGTGAACTGGTAAAAATCGGGGAAATACAAATACCAGACACCTAATTTGCACCCTTCCGATGGGCACAGATGAAAAAGTTAAAGAGAGTGTGAAGAAGTAAGCACTTCCAGAAATCACTGCTGGGAGTATACGTTGTTCTGGTCTTTTTGAAGAACAATATGGCTCTGTCACATTGCAGCTATGACAGTTTAAAGTGTATATTCCTTTGTGTATATTCCAGAAGTACTCAGTCATTTGCATATGAACATACGTAAAGGAAGCTTTGTTACAATATTGTAATGGTGAAAACATTGGCTAATCACCAAATCATCTGTCACCTTATGTTAGACAGCTAGTTTCTCTCTTCCTTTGGGCTAGAAACGAAAGCCCATTTCTGTGGTTAGCATGAGCTCTTGCTTCTGCCCTGAGGTAAAGAGCAAGTGTTTGTGACAAGGTGACCGCACAGAAGAGAAGATGGCTCAGGCGTCATAGGTACGTGCTCCCTTGGCTGGATGTTGCCTTCTGGGTATTGGGAGTTCACCTCTGCATACAAGTTCAGTTTTAATTTTTGACTTCTTTATGTTTGAAGTATCTACATTTTCTAGTGGAAGTTCCTGAATCAGGTATCCTAATTCAATGGGTGATCTTATTAGTAGCAAGTCATTTTTAGGAAAGTGGGATTTGCACATGGAGAATTTTGGGAGAGGATTCAGAGAACTATTTAACAATCTAAAACCCAATTTTATTTTGGTCAAGGCTGACGAGCCTGTGCTTTATCCCACGTAATGAAAACCAGTGCTTAGTCTCCATGGCATTTACCCTGGCAAATTCCCATGATTTATTCAAAGTAAAATTTGACTTTCTGATACGTTAGTCACTCTTGGGCTATAAATATGTACAAAGAAACCTCCAGTTACTGACTAAAGAGAAAGTAGAGTTACCTCTTTACTCCCAGCTATCAGACTTCTTGACAGCATGTTTAATATTTATCAAACATTGATCAGATACTCTTTACCCAGCAGTTTAATTTGCATAGGTAATGAAATTACTTACGAAGCCAGCAATTGAGTGGGACCAGCCCTGTTCAATAGAAATGCTATATGAGCCACAAATTTAAAAATTTCTATCAGTCACATTAAAAAAAGTAAAAGGTGGCATTAATTTTAATACTTTATTTAACTCAGGACATCAGAAATATCATTTCAACATACATTCAATACAAAATTTCGTAATTTTTACATTCATTTGTGAATACTAAGTCTTTGAAATCCAGGGGTATTTTTCACTGAAATCATATCTCAGTTTGGACCCTCCTCATTTCAAGTGGTCAGCATTAACATGTGGCTAGTGGCTACTGCGTTGGACGGTGCAGGACTAGACTACCCGCTCTAGAGGACAGAAATGGTAGTGGTCCTTACCACATCCCCAGCACCTTACGCCATACCTGGTACATAGCAAGGATCCAGTAATATTTTTGTTTTAATGAATGAATGAATGAGTGGATAAATATAAAACCATCTTTTCACTAACTCCTCAACCTTTAATCCGTTTGAGTTCTATTTGTCACAAAAATAGTTGTCAGTTAACTCGTAATGGAATATCTGCTGTACAGCCATTGAGAGAAATCCTAGAGTATACTGTATGTCTTTTCATATTTGTCCAAAAGCAATTTTAAAAAATTATCTGTTGACTCCAGGGAGTAAAGCAAATGACATTATAGAGATCTTAGAGTTCCCATCTATTGACCACAGCAACTCTGTTATGTTTTTTCTTTAAATTTGTCTTACTAATTTTTAGAAGCAATTCTGTTTTGAGAAGACCATTGCATAATCCAACCCCGGCCCCTGAAATTGTGTATCTCTTAAGTATAATACTATCAAGGTCTGTTGAGAGCTGTACACTATTTTGATCATGCGTGTCACTGTTTACTTTGGCCTGAAGTTAAAAATCAATGAAACTCCTAGTGTCTTTTATAAAGCTCCAACTGTTTTAGGTGTTATGGGTAATACAGGGTAATTGTTATACACGATCTTTGCCCTTGAGGAGCTTATAACCTATTCGGAGAAGAAAACGTTAAAAAAATGAGTAGAGATAAATTAAATTTGTAAATTTTTGTTTAGTGTTTTTTGTGTGCCTTAGGCTTGGTGCTAGAAAGGTGAATGCAGGTACATTCCTCTTTCTTCAAATAGCTCACAGATACTTGGAAAGATTCATATATAAACCAATAAACATTTTAATAGAAGTATGAAAAGTCTGTGAGGTACAGGAATAATATCCCCTTATACAGACGAGGAAGCGGAGATACAGTGAGGGTCAGTGACTTGCTCAAGGTAGCAGTTAGAAAAAACCTGGATTCAAATCTAGATTTTATAGGAGGCTTTGCTTTTTTTTTCCACACCACACTCCCTGTGTTTCAAGATTCCTAGAAAGAGAAATTGAGTTCTTCTGTTGAGGTAAATCACAGCTCATGAGTAAGTTTTCTAACTGATTATAGTTTGCCTAATGTTCTATTCATGTATTTACATAGTTATGGTGTAATAACCTTATTGTGTGTGTATATTCTATTATTTGAATCACAGGGTACTGAACTTTAAGGGCCCTGGGGTTTTATTGACGAGAAAGCTGTAAGGGCTGGACTCGGAGGCATTTCCACAAGTAGGCATTGAAGGGTAGGCGACCAGACCAAGGGCTAAGGGAAGGACTTGGCTTGATAAGCAGAGAGACTAACTTAGGCAGCAGTGTGAGAGATCAGGCCAAAGTTATGTCGTGAAAGGCTCTAAATCGTGGGTTGAGGACTCAGTACTTGAACAGGAAGGAGCCAGCAAAGAGTCACAGACAGGACTGACAGGTCAGAGTTGAGGGATTCAGTGATTGATTCATGGTTTATTTGTTTTTTTAGTTTCTCTAGATAGGTGCAACTTCTTTTCTGTTCTTATTTGAAATTATACGCTAGGAAGTGGAATTTTGATTAAGAAAATACATAAGGTCTATGTTAGGTTGGTAATAAGTGTTTACTTATGTATCAGATGTTTGTTAGGTGTCCAGCATCATCCTAAATATTAATTAACATTATACTAATATCTATTCCTAATATAAGAAAGTAGATACGTCTTTAGGGTAACTATAGTAGCTTCTTATTCCATCCAGTCTGGATTTAAGCATCTTTGATACTGTAGCTATGTAAGGGTTTGCGTAGACTGGTATAAAAAATTGTAAGGATAATAGAAATAATCTAAAATTTTAGGGTTTTTTACTCTAAAATAATCTTGAAGTAATTTTTAGTGAATAGGTTGATGCAATTTAAACTTCAGAAAGCTTTCAAATATAAATTGTAGAAATAGCTTTTCTTAGTAAAGCTCTTAGTAGGATGAAAGATGCTCTTTGAGATAACTATAAAGATATTTTTTGTTAACTGCCATAATGTCTGGAATGGTATTTAATTCTAAATTTTGCTGTAACTCTTTGAAAGCCAGTTTTCTTCTTAAGTGTATAATTATATATTGTGGACAAATCATAGGTTTTATGTGTGTGTATTTTTATTTATACATGACTCATTCACATTTGTGATTATATTTATGTAGTTCTCTAATATTTTCAGTTTAATTTAGTCGGCCTGTGTTTTTGTTCTCCTTTAAGGAAATGAGAAAATTTGTCCTGTTAGTTTTTGGCTTATTAAACCCCTCCTCCTTCTTTTCCTGAAAATTTCAAGTTGTCAGCCATCTTTTTTGAGTTTATAATGCTATTTTACCTTCCTTGGAAAAAAATTTTACAGTTAACCCAAATCTGAAAGTAGTCGTATGAAATAGAAATGGAGACTAGCTCCTTAAAATCTTAAGTAGTGTGTGTGAATGTAAAAAATAACCTAAGCAAATAAAAAGTAAATCCATGTTATAAATTTTCCCTGATTCCCTTTTAAAGCTAAAACGATTGTGACCGAGTTTTGTTTGTGCTTTTAATCTGCTTGGCCGTCTGTGGAAAACGGTCTTCTTCTCTCCTAGGCCACAGACCTCCACCAGCACGAAGTGGACATCGTTGTGTGGCAGATAATACCAACCTCTATGTGTTTGGAGGTTATAACCCAGATTATGATGAATCTGGAGGGCCAGATAATGAAGACTACCCTCTCTTCAGGGAGCTTTGGAGGTACCATTTTGCTACCGGAGTATGGCACCAGATGGGCACAGACGGCTACATGCCCCGGGAATTGGCATCTATGTCACGTGAGTGCCAGCGGCTCTGAACTTTTGACTTTATGACATGTCTGTGAGGACAGGTCACTGTCACGTGCTGCTTGTTAATAATTTGTAATAAATGTGTAATATGATTAAACCCTGTTAAGGGATAGACTTTCTACTGCGGTGATAACGTAGCATGGTGATTCCGAATCACTTGGGTGTTGGCTACTCCTGAGTTTGAATCTAGCTGTGTACCGTTTACTTGCTTGATGATTGTTAGGGTTCGGTGTAAAGTATCATATATATGCTAGGCAAAGTGTAGAGGATCAACAGAGGGGGTTTGTAATGACGATAATAGCTTTTGAACAAAGTGCTTCACACACAGTATCAGTTTACGTCACAGCATCTCTATGATGCACGTACTAGAATTATTGCCACTGTACAAATGAGAAGCTGAGGCTACTAGAGAGGCCCTAAGGGAATAGCTAAGAGTGCAGGCTCTGGAGCCAGACTGCCTGGGATTACATCCCAGCTTGGCAAGGTTCTTTTTGGGAAACCTTCCTCAAGTATTTAAGCCACTCTCCACTTCTGTGTCATCTGTAAAAACGGCGAAGATCGCGTTAGTTCTTACCTCATAGGGTTGTTGTGAAGATGAATTTGGAGAGATTGACTGACTTTACTGAGGTCACACGAGAATCAAAACCTAGCTCTCGCTGGCTCCAGAGCGCCTGCTGACTCTCACAGTAGAGCAACTGAAGAATCGATTTTAAAAAATGCCATTGAAATAATATAGTAGCACGATTTGGGAATATTTGTCATTAGAGAGAGAAAGGATGTGTGTGCCTGTGCGCGTGTGTGTGCGTGTGTGTATGTGGTGGCAGGAACAGAAGAAGTATAGAGAACACCAAAGTTACCAGCAGGCTATTGGGGTTTCTTTTTATCTGGTGAAGGATTAAGGTGACAGAAACATAATTTAAAATGTAGAGATCATTCATTCCCCTGGCAAAAACAGAATGATCCTTTTATCCCTTCATCCAGAGTCCTGCTGGGTCTTCACCGAGGCAAAGATGATACTTCATTTTCCTCTGATTTGCTGCGTACTTGAACTGTCTTCAGAGGCAGTTCATGTCATTTAGTATTGTTAGACACAGTATTTCATGAACTCCGCAAATATGTACTGAATACATGTCACATACCTAACAATGAGCTAGCTGTATGGTATAGTCCATAGAGTGTGAAGTAAACCTTTTTCTGCAGAACTTTGTCGTAGTTAGATGTCAGTGGTTTGAGTTATCTTCCGAGAGCACTAAAGCAGACATTTTTTTAGTTTCTCAGTTATTCTGGGTTTATGTGGGAACATACTGCAGGTCGCCAGTACATAAATGGAATTTGTGAATCTCCTTCCCCAGTTGTGCTGCATGGAAACAACCTGTTGGTATTTGGAGGTACAGGCATCCCGTTTGGTGAGAGCAACGGCAATGACGTCCACGTGTGTAATGTGAAGTATAAGAGATGGGCTTTACTCAGCTGTCGGGGGAAGAAACCCAGTCGTATATATGGACAGGTACCAATCTGTGGCCAATCGTGGTGGATGTATTAGTGCAGATTTTTCTAGTTCTGGGGACAATGTCAGAATATTTGCTACCACTTTTTTTTTTAACAGAATGAATTCACTGTTTAATATTTGATTTTTCCGTTCATTTTTTAAAAAAGATTTATTTGAGAGAAGAGAGAGAGCATGAGTCGGGGAGGGAAAGAGGCAGAGGGAGAAGCAGGCTCCCCACTGAGTGGGGAGCTTGACAGGGGGCTCAATCCCAAGATCCCATGACCTGAGCCAAAGGCAGATGCTTAACTGACTGAGCCACCCAGGCGCCCAGGATTCTTTTTTTTTTTTTTTTTTAATTTACTTGAGAGAGAGAGAGAGAGAGCGAGAGAGCACACGCACGAGTGAGAGAAGGGCAGAGGGAGAGAGAGAATCCTCCAGCAGACTCCCGCACTGAATGCAGAGCCCCACACAGGGCTTGATCTCAAGACCCTGAGATCATGACCTGAGTCGAAACTCAGAGTTAGGCATTCAACTGACTGAGCCACCTAGGCGCCCCCTGATTTTTCAGTTCTGATGTGAAGTCGTAATTTGCAAATCTGGTTGCTTACCTCTTTCCTTTTTTCCCTTACTCTTTATTTCTAATCCAATTTGGGATCATGACCTAGATCTATATATAAGTTGTTTTTTTTTTTAAGATTTTGTTTATTTATTTGAGACGGGGGGGGAGAGAAAGTATGGGGGGGGCAAACTGAGGAGCAGACTCTCTGCTGAGCAGGGAGTCCGATGCGGGGCTTAATTCCAGGACCCTGAGATCATAACCTGAGCTGAAGGCAGACACTTAACTGACTGAGCCACCTGGGTGCCCCTATACAGAAGTATTTTTATTTATTTTTTATTTTTTTTTTTATTTTTTTTTAGAAGTATTTTTAAATGTCAGGACCCACTGCACCTCCACTCCCACCCCCAGTAGAGTTTGGGCTCTACATATGGTCAGGGTGCTGTTGTCTCTAAAATGGTATGATTCTTTGGAGAGCTTTCTGACCTAAGTAGTAGAGTAGATGATCTCTGCACTTGGACTTTATACAGACTAATCTGAGCTAAAACACAGATTATGTGGAGATTAGTTTCTAGTTAGGTTCCAATGCTTCACACCTTAGGTTTGAAAAATTATATCCACAAGATAGGGAGCAACTCACCAACATGAGAGACCCTTTGATAGTAATGGGCTAAGCTTAAAACGACTTTAGCTTCTTTCTCAACCGGCCAGCATTAGTACTGATAAATAGCTCCTGAGCTATGCATAGAGGTGCATACTGGGTAACTCTGTTCCACCAGAGGAGGCATTAAAACTCTGAGAAGTGACCATAACAAAAGCGGAACTTACGCTGAAGGGAGTCTGGTGGAAAATGTGAAGTTTTTAGGACTACCAACTTTAGAGATTTTACTTAAGGGGTTCTGGTGCCTTATTTTCATATCTGCTTCTTCCTGAGAGCATTTTTCTTCACACTGCTTAGAAAGAGAAGCAGCTTTGCATGGAAATGCTCGTGTCCATGATGTATACATTCTCTGGTTGGCGAGGACCCCTAAGCAATATCCAGTCCTCTTGCCTATCTAGGTAGCACTGCTTTCCAGTTGAGCAAAGCTTTACCTTTCTTTCTTTTCTTTTTTTTTTTTTAAGATTTATTTATTTATTTTTTAGATAGTGCACATGGTGGGCAAGAGGGAGAGGGATAGAGAGTCTTAAGCAGACTGCACACCGAGCAGCCCGATGCAGGGCCCAGTCTACCAACCCAGAGATCACGACCTCAGCCAAAACCAAGAGTGGGGCGCTTAGCCAACTGCACCACCCAGGCGCCCCAAAGCTTTTTCTTTTTTTTTTAAAGATTTTATTTATTTATTTGACAGAGAGAGAGACAGCCAGAGAGAGTGGGAACACAAGCAGGGGGAGTGGGAGAGGAAGAAGCAGGCTCCCAGCAGAGGAGCCTGATGTGGGGCTCGATCCCAGAACGCCGGGATCACGCCCTGAGCTGAAGGCAGACGCTTAACGACTGAGCCACCCAGGCTCCCCAAAGCTTTACCTTTCTAAAAATAATCTCTGGGTTCTCTAAAAATCTTTAATATTTTAGTTAGTTATTTTTAAGTATATTTTTAGAAGATTTTATTTTTTATTCATTTATTTGAGTTAGAGAGAAAGAGCATGAGTGGGAGAAGGGAGCAGAAGGAGAGGGATAAGCAGAGCACAGTGAGCACTGAGCGGGGAGCACAATGACCTGGAGCTTGATCCCACGACCATGACATGGCCTGAGCCGAAATCAAGGGTCAGATGCTCAACTGACTGAGCCACCCAGGTGCCCCTAAAATCTTTAATCTTTTAAAGGTCTGATATTTTAGAGGGTTAAAAAGTACAAGAGAATTTTATGAAGTCTGATTTTGGGGTATTTAACGAGGTCATATTCTTTAATCAGGTGTTAATGAGTCAATGGTATTCACCTCTCCTTGCTCTCCAGGCCATGGCGATCATCAATGGCTCCCTTTATGTTTTTGGAGGAACAACTGGCTATATTTACAGCACAGATCTGCACAAATTAGATCTCAATACCAGAGAGTGGACACAACTGAAACCAAACAACCTATCCTGTGATCTGCCAGAAGAGAGGTGAGATTCTAGAATCAAAGAATATTTATTCTTTCTTGCAAAGATTTGACTTTTTTCAGAATATTGGTAATGCGGTTTGAAGAAAACTTTTATAGCCTGGTTGAAACAGCCAGCTGGCTGGTAGATCCCAGGTTAGCATTAAAGGAAGGTCTTCTGGTTAAGGAATGATATTTCCCCCTTAACCGTAGATTGTTTTCTCATGTTATTTCCTTTTGTATGTCGTTTTTTCTGCATTAGGAAGATAGTAACACTTTGAAGAAGAAACCAATGGTAGCAAATGTAATTAAATATCATATTACAGACAAAACAATTACTTTCTAGTTACTTTTTGATTTCCCTTCTTAACTTGCATATTGGGATTCTTTGGCTCATTTGCTCACAGCTGTATACCCAGAGTGTCTGTGGCACTCAATTCCCCTAGTAGAACTCAGTGAATATTGATCAAACGGGTGGATGGATGGGTGACTGGGGGGGAGGGAGGACATTGTTTTAAGTGCCCTGTTAGGCATGCAAACATCACATGGTGCTTCTAGCTGCCTCCTGGGAGCAGTCCTAGGCCTTTCACTTTTTTTTCCTGCTAGGAGTTGCCTCTTAGAATTAAACTCTGTGAAATACTTACTTTTTCCCCCCTCCCGTTTAATAGCAAAAATAGTAAATACTTTTTTATTCACTTTGTTTAGATGAATCCAGTTATCTCTGTATTTCCTTTAAACAAAATGACGTAGAGGTGCTAAGGAAGACTTTATTGTAGATGTCGGTGGGCTGATGATTGCAGAGCTACCAAGTGAGGACTTGGGAGGTGGGCTGCTACTGGAATAATTTTGATGTAATTTACTTTATCAGCATCAGGGCCTTCAGGGAAAGGAGGAAATAGATTAAGTTTTCAAAGCATTTTCACATGGTTGCCTTCTTGAATCATTTTATGGACGTATTATAAATTGTTCCAGCTTCTAGCTAGACTGCTTGGATGAAAGTTCTGGTAGGTGTTTCACATTATATTCACAGTTCTGTGTAGCAGAATTTTTCTGATATCTTTGTATCTATTGAATAAGTATCTTAATTTGAAAGCCCATAGTCTAGGGTTTCTAATGAAATGTAGACAGATCACTTTTAAAAACTCTGTAATATAAAAACTCTGAAACATGAGAGACTATGGACTCTGAGAAACAAACTGAGGGCTTCAGAGGGGAGGGGGGTGGGGGAATGGGATAGGCTGGTGATGGGTAGTAAGGAGGGCACGTATTGCATGGTGCACTGGGTGTTATACGCAACTAATGAACCATCGAACTTTACATCAAAAACCAGGGATGTACTGTATGGTGACTAACATAATATAATAAAAAAAACATTAAAAAAATTAAAAAAATAAAAACGAAAATAAAAATAAAATGCGGACCACAAAAAAAACAAAAACAAAAAACAAAACAAAAGAAAAAAAAACCTCTGTAATAATTTCCCGCCCTTATACAAAGTTGTCACAAAAAGATTTTAGAAAATCTGGAAAATACAAATAAGCTAAATGAAGAAAATGAGAAAATAAAACCTAAATCTAGAGATAACCAGGGTTAACATTTTGGATGTATCTCTATAGTCATTTTCTGTGCATATTTGTGTTTCTATAAATTTTTCATGGGATTAGAGCCTATCTGCTCTTACATAACTTTTTTTTTTCAGTTAATGACATGAAAAGAAGTTCTCAACATATTAACTGTCCTCTCTGCCTACATTCTTACTGGTTGCACACTAATCCATTTTACGTCTATTCTGTAATTCGTTTAACCAATTCACTATTGTTAAACACTTAGATTATTTCCAATAATTTATTACTATGAATAATTATCCAGTAAAAGCCTTGTGGCTAAATCTGAGGTAGATCACTTTCACTTCATTATAACTGGATGTTATGTATGTTTTCAGATACAGACATGAAATTGCACATGACGGGCAGAGGATCTACATCTTGGGAGGCGGTACTTCCTGGACAGCTTATTCTTTAAACAAGGTATAGTTACAAATAATAATAAGGAGAGCGAGAAGGATAGAGAGAGGCATGTTCCATGCTAAGTAAGATAATTCTGTTACTATAGATATTTGAATTTTTACAGTTTCTTCATTAACACCTATTTTGTGTTACATGCTCTTTATAACATACGGCCCGACGCTGTGCCCCGATAGGCTTTCCGGTGGACCATTACCTTGATCACACACTGAAAATACATGAAAATTATCCCCGGCGTAAGCTGGATGAGGAAAGTGACTAAAAGGAAGACATAGCAGCCTGAATGGAGAAACTAATGAGAACAGGAGCCATGATGCTCAGAATGCCACATCTGTGTCATCGTCAGTGCCCTGTACCTAAAAACAACAGTCACGTTTAGGGCTCCGCATCTTTAGGAAGCTGCGCCCTGAAGGGTTTTTATTCATCCATTCCTTTGGCATTGCTAAATCCACGTCTCCCAGGAGAAATCTAGATTTAGGCTACAGAGTTTCCGGGCTGTTTTGGAACCTTATTGGTCTTTTTCAAGTTTTGTCAAAACCGTGTTCTCATATTTTCTTATCAACACTTACTTTTTTCTGGTATAAAAATGATAAGTGTTCATTATCAAAAATGTGGCAGTTGCAGAATTCCAACTTTTTTCTTTTTTTTCTGTGATTAAAAAAAACATTGGAATCTTATATCTGTTTAACTTTCAACTGCTTCATGTAATGTTTTGCCTTCTTTTAGAATTAGGGACAGATGGAGAAAGGCAAAAGAAACAAAGACTTTTCAATGTTTGTATAGGCTGTTGTTAAAAAATCCAGTTATCAGGTTAGCTAAAATCATTTACGTGTGTGTATCTTCTTTTGTTTTTTTTTTTTCTCCCCAAGATCCATGCATACAACCTTGAAACGAATGCATGGGAGGAAATTGCCACAAAGCCCCATGAAAAAATAGGTAAATTTAAAATATTGATTCATTTATGTTTAATAAATAGATTTTAATTTTTACTGGTTTTGGAGGGGAAAACACTTTTATTGAGTTATATGACAAGTAAAATATCTATTGTGCTGGTGTTAGAAATTATTTTCATTCCTTAGTCCAATTATTATTCTTCCTCTGTAATTGTGCAGAGACTTTTAATGGGGATTGTTGATCTGTGGAAGCAGGGAAGTGTGTGGGTGGGTTAGGAAGCAGACGCTTGAATCAAGATCCACCTGTCTTTTTGTGGGTAAAAGAGCTTGGGAAAGCCACTAGTAACCCCTGCCCCTACCACCCCACTTTGTTTCCCTGGCACTTGAACATTGGACAGTTATGGTGAGACTTGGGTGGCTTTATTTTAGTGGTAATAAGGAAGGATTGGAAGAACTAGTCAATGTTTGCTTAACGCAACAATGGGATTGTTTTAAGTGAGTTATTCATAGTACGTCTTTCACCATGGCACATCAGCGTTAGTCTTTCTGTGAATAATGGGATTTCTGTGTTTATTATGTGTTTGGCAGGTTTTCCTGCAGCCCGAAGATGTCACAGTTGTGTTCAAATAAAAAATGGTAAGGTTTCTAAAGAACATTCTAGTTCCATTTTTGTAATTGTGTATGCTGAGAATGTCTTTATGTATAAAGGGCATAATTTTGAGAAGAGTCTGTTTCTTATAGTTTAAACTTAAAGGGAAATCCGTTAAGTTATGCTTCTTTTAGTGGTTTTCTTCAAGTACACGAGAGGGGTGTTTGGGTTCCCTCAGTTACCAGGGAACTCAAAGATTGGCAATAAATAAGCTTTTATTATACCGCCTGACCTTTCAACACCCCACTCCAACAGATATTGCGGTTATGGTGGGTAATACTGATAATCTTGACATATAATCGAGACCTCAGTGAACACAGTATTAAAATTACAGTAACTCCTTCAGAGTGGTATTTCATAAAGTTTATTCTGTGCTCTGTCTGATGCCAAATAGTACTCTTAGCTCATTCTTTGGCCATATTAAAACAGAGGCATTGTATGGCTTCCGAAAGCAGCTGTGGCTGCTTCATCTGAGTGTGATAAATGACTCCTCTTTGGACACCCCTCCTGTCTTTTAATTTACAGCTTAGTTTATAGTTTGGTACACCACCTTCCATTTTTCCTGGGAGGAAGGTGTGTAGAAATGAGTTTGATAGCCCATATCCTTTCAGCAGTTTAGTTGGGATTTAACTAGGATTATGCTGCCATCTCCAGTACAGAGGTGCTTTTCATTACGCTTCTGCTTTCTGGATAAGATGTATAGATAGTGGGGTTGCTCAGCTTTGCCTCTCTAAGAAGCAAAGCTCTACTTTTCTTTGGAGCTGAACTTTTCTTGAATCTTAGCCAAAAAAATTTCCAGTGTATTTTGTAGTTTAATTAAGTATTGACTTAAGCTTGAGCTAGACCTGAATGAAGACATCTACTCATTTGATTCATTGAGGCCAGGCACCGTACCAGTGGAATTCAGCCTTAGTTTGGGGCATTTCGTTTGAATGTTACAAGCTGACCAGTTATAACTATCTAACTTTATGAAAACAAAACAACAACAATGATGAAAAACCTTTGATATTTGGGAAGGTTAAAGAACTTAACGAACTGTATAGATCAAATGGGGCTTCACACTGTCCTCCTTTGGCTGAAGAAAGCTTGGAAGAACCACTTTCGTGCCCCCCAAGCTGAACATTGCAGTGAATGTTTCTCCTCAGGTTAAATGTCTACACAGAGGATGTTTGTGTGGGCAGACAGATATCCATCCTTTCTAGAACATTATTTGAAAGAAGAATTTGCAAACTGGTGGCCTGCAGTTACGTTTTGTCTGGCTCATATATGTACTAAAACTTTTTGGATTAGCAGATAACACTTAAAAATCAAAATGTTTCCTTTAGAAAAAAAAAACATCCAGATTTACAGCTTCTCTGGAAAAATCAGAAGATCTGGCAGTTGTGGACCTTAAGTTCTGCATGGTATCGATCCGCCGGAGCTGCATCGCCGTCTCCTCCTTTAGAGCGTGCGCACTCCTGTTTGCTTATTTTCCCCGGACCTTCTTGTTCATTCACTTCCTGTGCCTGGCACCTGTAGGTGTTTGAATTTGAGGACCCAGACACGAAGCCTGCTTAGAGACTCGCATCCCTAGTCTTAGCAAAGATCCCAGCGTCGTGTCCGTACTTTATTAAGGGACAGGACAGCAGCAGAAGAGGACCGTCCAGCTGCAGTCGCCTGTGGTAGGGGGAGATCCACAGAACTGGTCCCGTGTCAGCTAGCTGGGCGATCTACTACAAAACACGCTGTAAGCCGTGGCTCTTTCTTTTGTGTGACCTGGGGTCTCTTCTTCTCGATAGATGTGTTCATTTGTGGGGGCTATAACGGAGAAGTGATCCTGGGGGATATCTGGAAGTTGAACCTGCAGACTTTTCAGTGGGTGAAGCTCCCAGCTACCATGCCCGAGCCAGTTTATTTTCACTGTGCAGCTGTTACACCGGTAAGTTTTCGTTTTCATTTCTTCCTTACGTAGTTGCAGGTGATAGGGAAAGCCTTTGAGCGACATTTGCAAGTAAAAAAGATTTTGAAATTACCAACCTTGGATTAAGAATGTGTTTCTAAAACTTTCTTCAAGACAAAGCTAGCCCTTCCTCTGAGAAAAGGGGAGAGAAACCATCATACACAGTTTAAAAGAGCAGCATAAATGTGAAAGGAAGGCTGCGTGTGGCATTCAGGCCCTGGCAGGGATAGAAAAGGTATCTTCTGGGAGGGCAGAATAGCTCTGTTGCCCCCCGCCCCCAAAAAATAGCTCTATCCCCATGATGCCTTGTTAAAGATCCCAGTAGTTTCTCAAAGGCAAGGGCCTTTATTTTCATCTTTGTATTCCCAGTATTTGGCACTGTGAATACTTGATATAATGTTAGTTTAATGTTTATTGAAGTAAAAAAAAAAAACAAAAAAAAAAGCTACAGTTTTCTCCTAGTAACTCATTCATTATTTAAACCCTTCTTGATCTCCGCACTGTATTGGGATCGGTGAGAAATTCTTTTTTGCTTCGCCTCATTTCAATTTGGCCTACTGTGCATTTTTTTGCTGACTCTTCAGCCTGAGTTTCTGTTTCTTTCCCATTTGAATTTATCCTCTTTTGACTGCCATTTGTTCATAGGCTGGTTGCATGTACATTCATGGAGGAGTGGTGAACATCCATGAAAACAAACGGACTGGGTCATTGTTTAAGATCTGGCTGGTGGTACCTAGCCTGCTGGAACTGGCATGGGAGAAGCTGCTTGCGGCCTTCCCTAACCTAGCAAACCTCTCCCGAACACAGCTTCTGCACCTTGGACTCACACAGGGACTCATCGAGCGCTTGAAATGAGGATTTCTGGACTGTTCATTGATACTGGAAATGTTAATTTAAAGAGACTCCTTTATTTATGGGCAGTGTAGAATGTGCTACAAAGAGGATTGGTTACCCTGATCAAGGCCTTATTCAGAAAATACATCAGATGCCTTTCTGTAAATTGGTTTTAAGTTTATGGAAATCTCACTTTCCCTTGTGCTTCTTTCTTTGCTTCTCTCCCTCCTGCCCCAACACACACACACATACTCACATACTCCCTCTTCCTTGATGGAGTTGAGGGAAAGTCTGAAGTTACCTTAATAATGTTGTGAATCAAGATAAGATAAAGAATTTTTTAAAGGAACTCTGAAACTATGACCATGTCAGCCAGTGCGCTACAAACTAAAGCAGCATCGTTGACAACAGAAATAAAATAAAATTTTTAAAATGTAAATCCCGCAACAACAATAAGAAGTTTCAGGATAGAGCAAGAAGGCTAACCCCGAGAATCATGTGGATTATATGCAAACCTAGATGTTTCACTTACTGTTTGCGAGATGCTTCTAATTGAGGAGCTGGGTCTGGGGGCAGCACTGACTGACGTCTTGCTGCACAGATTCCCCAAACCCGTCCTCTGACTTTGGAGGAAAGTCAAGCAGCTCAGCAACTCTTGATCAGTGATTTCGTTTCTCATCCTTATGGTGCCAGCAGTGGTTAGGTTTGGCTCGTCACAAGGCTTATGTGTGTGTTGTAGTCGTGCTGTTTATTGTTGCTCTTAGAAATTATGGCACCAAGAACGTTTCAAATCAAGGAATTTATGGTGGTCAGAATTCTTCGTTCTGGGCAGTTTCGAAATTCTCCTGTGCTTATTCTTGGTTTCAAGTATCTCTTTGACTTCTTCATGGGGGGACTTGTAGACCCTAAATATGTGGCATAAATGCCATGGGACATGAAGTAAGCTTGTGAGAGGCCAGAGAAGAGCAGGGCAGGGAGGGCCTCAGCGCCAGGCTGTGAGCCCCGACGGTCATAGTGGCCACTTCCTTTTCACAACTTGTTTCTTTTCTGACACCGGGCCACGCACCTGCCATTTTCTCAGGCAACGGATTTTATCTCTGGAAAGCCAACTGGCCCTTGATTTTTCCCTTAGCTTATTGTCTCCCTTTTTTGTCTGCTTTTAATGTGCATGATGCTGTGAGTAACCGTCTAGTTATTGGATAAAAGGTCTTGTGCGGGGGGGGGGAAGCCACAGGTCATCCTTCCCGATGAACTAAGTATCATTTTAAAAACTAGCATGAGGAAGGAATGGAACTGAGGATCATTAGTTTTTTGGTGTGAAGTTTTCTGGGTTTTTTTGTTTTGTTTTGTATTTTAACTCAAAGGAGTGATCCGAATTTTCACTTCTTTGCCGTCAGGCTGCTAGACAGTTGAGCAAGGCACTGAGATATGAGCATTTGGAAGTCCTCAGGTGTATGCAAGGTGCTGCGGGCATACAGGAAGGCACAGTGCGGATCGTCCCGTTGGTCACCTCACAACAGGAGACTCAGATGGGAGATTTGGGACACATTTTTCCTTTAAGTGCCTCTTTTCCACTTAGCTCTTAAACTTACTCTTCTTTTTTCCTTCATCCCAGAAGGGATCTCTTTAGCTCCTGTGTGGATTTAAAATCACCTTTGAGTTGTGGCTAAAAAGTTACCATCCATTGTTGAGTTCTGGGGAAGAGGAAACTGTGGTCTCTAGAGTTGGACTCATAACTTCCATGCCTTATTAAAACATCCCATCCATGCTGGGTTGAGTTCATGGTGCCCATAGTCTGCAAGGTCTTAGAATACCACTCACCCGTGGTTTGGGTCCTTTTGGGGGACTGAGGGGCATGGGGCAGAGGTAGGAAAAGGAGCAACTCCTCTAGAGGTCCCACCCCCATCTTGCCATAACCAAGTCTGTTTGACATGCAGCCTCTTACCACCCACTGCTAAGCTTACTCCAGTGAGGAGTTCTCTCCAGAGCAAGTCAGGTTGAGCAGCCCCATGAGTTCAAGGCAGAGCTTTGCTGCATGACTCCAGCCTGGTCTCTGGATATTTGGTGGAATATAACCAGTTAAAGAAACTGTGCTATCTAGGGTGGGAAAAGGCCTTTTGTCGGTGGATTTATATAGGGACCAAAGCCTGAATGCTCAGCCTCTGTGCTTATCTTTCCATGCCCCACGGGAAAGAAGCAGGTCTCTAGCTTTGCTGCACTGGAGAGCTGGAAAGAGAGTCTAGTTCAAGCCTCACTTGCTAGCAGAAAAGGATTTAAGCCTTCTGAGGGCAGTCTTCTTTGGGGTAGACTTTGGAGGCCTGACATCCAAGCCCTTGTGTGTGATGTTTTTATAAAAGTACATATCCTTGGTCTAAAGTGTCCTCTTTTAATATAACACTAGTGAAAAGGATGTAGTGTGACCAGCTGTGAGTGCTGTCGAACCACATGTATGCACATGTGCTGGATGCCAAATGAGACTGTGTGTATGATGACTAAATGTAGGTGACTAGAATTTTATATGGGGGGGGTCCCCAGCCATTTAGTATACCTAAAACCAGCACCCTGAATTCCTGACACTGTTACTTGGTTTAGGAAAGTTTATGCCTGCTGCTTCTCTGCCTCTTTGAGGCACTCCCTGCCATCTTACTGCAGTCCTGTAAATTGAAGTGCAATATATAGAAACACATATGAATATATACAGATTATATATAGGGTGTAACTATAAAGCAGGTAGACTTTTTTTTTTTTTTTTTTTTTTAAATCTGCCTTGGGGAAGCCAGCTCATTCCTTTAGAGTCAACTTATACCAAGGATTTGAGATGTGACCAGCTAGCATAAACCAACTCTTGGTCAGTCTGGATCTTCAAGTCTGTGTTTTCTTACTCCAGTTCTTAAGGACTTTTTATTCCTTGGGTTTGTTAGAGTTGAGACTTTTCCCCAGTCATCTTTGTACTATCTCATGTGTGCATATCTTCCTACATTTCTTTGCCCACAAAAAAGGAAGTCTACCTGTAAGGAATTTCCTAAATGGAGAATTAAAACCTAATATTTAATACTGTCAGTTCTCCCATGTACATACTAATTTATCTGTGAACATAATACTTTATTAAATGAAGACAATGATGCTTTCTTCATTTAATAAAATATTTTCCACATTCTGGAAAATCTATAAACCAATATAGAATAGATGGAAATTTTAACTGTTCTTCAGGGGCCAAACTGAAATCCTTTCCACTGGCAGAATTTTTTTCAGGGCCCTAGTGACTTGGTGTAAAAATTTGCTCTAAATTATTCATTTCCATTACATAGCTAGATTTAAACATATAATAATAAACATTAACATTTCTAAGAAAGAGGTTTATTAACAGTGACCTTTGGTTACCCAGAGTAGCAAGGGTAAAGCACAGATAATTGAAATTCATAATTAATCAGTGTTTCAACTTTTCTATCAAACAATTGATTCATTTATATTCTTCCTCCCTAGCCCTTTCCCACAAGCACCTCCTTTTCAGTGGAGTGGGGCTAATAAGTAGTTAGAAATGAAAAAGAAGAATCACGGAGGGCTAGAAACCAGCAAGCATATAAGCAGCCCTATTAGCCGTAATTGTCAATTTGATGACAGCTGTTGAATGCTGAAATTAGGACCCACGGGTGGTAATCCTGAGTTGAGATGTTAACTCTTCACTCCTCTGCTTCGGCGTAGTGTTCCTGCCCTGAGTTCTAGGCTGTCTCTCCTCTAACCACCAAAGAGCTCACAGCGCCTACGGGAAGAAGCAGCTACTGTGTGTGAAGCAGAGGAAACCCCATCATTTGAACACATTTCTTTGGCTCTTGACAAATACTTGGTTTTCCTCTGTTCTTGCAGGAGCCTTATTTTTCCTTTGGAAAGACTTTTCCAGCCATATAGCTTGGCACGTAGGAAAGGTTGAATTCTCCTCTAAGTCTGTGTTGGTCTTCATTCTGTAAAAGCGGTTTGTTTTCATGTGGTCTTACAGATGTTTAGAAAGTGGCACCGTTACTAAGTTATCTAGCTGCCAGCGCTCTGATGTAGCACAAAAAGCCATTTCCCTTCTCTTCATTCTTCTGGCATTGAGCTCCAGGACGGATGAGGGCTTATGGTCCCGTGATCATGAGCTCCCCAGACTGGGCACTGGTAGCTTCAAGTGCTTTGGTCCCCCAAATTCCTCGGGACCCCCGGAGCGTTGGCAGGGCCTGAGGCAGGCTTCGCAGGGCCCCGTACCCTCCGTGTGTGTTGCGCAGATCGTGCCGGCGACAGCGTTTCCCTTCTGAGGTCACTGGATTTGCCGGAAAGCGACCTCTTCTCTTACCTGGTGTTACAAAAAGAAGTTCTGAGGTGGGCTTCAGAAGTGGTACCATCTTTTTAGTCTAATTTTCATGATTTTAGATTTTTTTTTTCACTTGATAGAAGTTTTTTAAAGGCCCTGCTTAGTCAGTGTACAGGGTGAGTCAGAGGCAGCGTCACCGAGGTGTAGTAATTGCTGTTTGACTAGTTGCACATTTAGAATACAAAGGAGGCATCAGAAACACACTGACTTTCTCCAAAGCCACTTCCTTGTACACAGAGTCTAAGCAGGGACAGCGCCAGGCATCTCCCTGTAAAGGCACCTGCCGATGAGGATTTGACTGGAAGAAACTAGGCAAGAAAGGGAAACCTCTCACGCAGTCTCTGAGGGCAGGCCTGGGCTTGGCTCTTCGTACAGGGTATGCTTAGGCCACACACGATGCTTGCCTTACTTTAAAGCTATTTGCCACAGTCCTGTTCAATAGTGTGGAAGTCCTTTTGCAGTCTGGTGTGCATGCCATATGATCAGGACAGCTTCTCCACCTTACCTGGTTTCCTACGGGCAAGTAGGAAAAATAGTGAATTTACCCTAAAATGTCCAATCTGTATTTATGTACCTTGTCAGTGTTTTGCTGTTGGTTTTCTAAAAACAATCTGATCAATAAATCTTATCCAAATCTATTTGGTTCAAAGCTACCTTGATTGTCTGATGGTAATTTGTGTGTATGTGAGCTCACCTCTGTGACGGAAGCATCGGTCCACCCACCTCCACCACCCCTTTCCCAGCCCACCAGGGTCCACTTTTCTCGATAGTAACTGTGAGTCTTCTGCCTCCCACCGCTGCCTGCTGTGGCTCCTTCCCTCTGCTCACCGTCTGGAACTCTTGGACACACAACAGTCCCCTCAACAGAATGCTGTTCCCCGCAGGACACCAGCAAAAGAGTGAGTGACCATGGGAACATGTCACACTCCCTTTTCCTGTCCCATCCCGCATATTCCCCAAACTACCACTGGCCAAGTTTGTGTGGATGTATCGAGACTCTTCTGAAGAGCTGGAGGAGCTACAAAGGAATTTGAAGGGGAAATGTGAATCTTTACGTACGGAGCCACAACTGTGTTTACAATTCAAGGGAACAGCCCCAGGAGGAGCTGAGCCCTTCGCAGGGGTCCCTTGGGGATGAAACCATGGTTCCTAGCTCTGGCCTTGGTCTTCCAGATGCTTCTCTCTCCAGAACCTCTGCTTTGTGTCACTTCACCGTCTACTAGGATCTCTCTCTCTCCCAGCAGTGCTTTTCTGTGAGCTCTGAAGTCCGGCATCGGTGTGGACACTCAAGTCTGGTCATTTTTAAGGTCTCCTATCCAGAATTGCACACATGCCTTTTAGTTTTCAGTGTTTCCACCAACAAACTATTGGATCAAATATACCCTCCTGGGGCTAATAATCTTAGGTATTACAATATAAACCAACCAGAGGAAAACATATAATTTCTACCCCTTAATGTAGAAGGCTCCCCAGCCCACCTTACAGTTAATACACTTATGCAGAGCAGTCGTGTTTCCCTTGCTTGCTTTCTCCTACCTCTTCTGACGGATACTCCCCTGAGACCTACCAGGAATAAGAAATGGACTCTATGCCTTTTAGACTTCAGACCAGCTAGAGCTTTGAAATGAACTCTTTATTTGTATCTGATTCGGTTCTTAGTTAAGCCCCAGCTTGACTTGGGTGGGAAGAGGTTTCAGTGGCTTAGTTGGTTTGGGTGGTTTTGTTCTTCCAGTTACACGTATAAAATCCTAGTTTGTCAAAATGCTGTCACTAAGCTATTATCACCCAACAGTTCTCTTGCAGTTAATCTTCTGCAGTAATTGCTTGAGGCGAGAGGACATTGATAAAACCATGCAGTTTCCACACTACCTTCAAATGAAAGGCCCAGCTTCCAGACCAGCGCAAAACCAGGAGTTTTCTGTGATGATGGAAATGTTCAATATTTGCACCATCCAGTATGTGGTAGCCACTGGCTATTCAGCGCTTCAAATGTGGTTAGTGTGACTGAAGAACTCAGTTTTTAATTCTATTTAATTTTAACTTATTTAAATGTAAACAGTCACACATGGCTAGTGGCCACCATAGCACAGCTCTAGAAGGAGATGATCTGGAGAGTTGGGGGACCAAAGCTTAGCTCTTGGCTCTTGGCTCAGTCACTGTTGTTGTGTGGCTTAAATAATGTGTAAAGTGTTTGAAGAATGCCTGGCGCATAGTAAGCGTGATTAGGTATTTACTGCTACTGCTCTCTCTGGTTGCTGTTAAAGAAATGAAGTATTTACTAAAAGTTACAAAGTTAACCAGTAAAGAAACTAAGAGGATGGGACAGGGGAGGTTGGGTGGTGATGTAAGTGAGCTAAACCCTCATCTTCCATAGCAGGAAGGTAATATATAGAATGTCTCAAATTAAGCAATAACCAGAAAAGCATATTAACTAGAGGCATAAAGGAAGGTATCAAAAACAAAATAACACAAAAAACAGCCCAGAGAGCTAACAGTAGCAAGAATGACTGGGAGGTGTGAAGGGCAACAGATTTTTAAGTATGTTCATGGCTTTTTGTTCACTTTTTCCCTTCTTTCTCCTTTATAACGCCCAACCCTTCACAGCTCTTCCGGTTGAGCCATTCTTCAGGATACTGTGATTCTGGGTCCCTTCTGACTAAATCAGGCTGTAAAAAACTGGGTGATTCATAGGGTAGGGCTGGAGTATTAGTATTTCCTTCCTTCCTTCCTCCCTCCCTTCCATCCTTCCGAAGAAAGAGTGCTCTTGTGCAGGGCGGGGCAGAGGGAGAGAGAGAATCTCAAGCAGGCTCCACGGGGCTTGATCTCACGACCCTGGGATCATGACCTGAGCCAAAATCAAGAGTCAGGCGCTTAATGGACTGAGCCACCCAGGTGCCTCAGGAGTACTGGTGTTTTTAAGCTCTTCATTAAGATGTAGTTTGACTGGTATGTGGAAGTCTTTGATTTAAAAGCCAATCTTGGGAGCAAGGAGGAAAAAATGCAGGGGAAGGAGAGAATTAAAAAAAAAATACACAATTTCTCAAAGTTTAGATGTGGTTTTATCCTGTTGCCCAAAGTCCATTCCTCACCATCCTTTCCATTCATAAAATCAAGCATGAACACTACTTTAGAGGCCTTTTCTTTCCTATATGCCACACCGAGGTAAAGGAGATGAGGGGCTTCTGAGTGATACACAAAGCAGACCCGGCAACTTTGCCCAGCCTGCATAGGCCTCGAGTCTGGCCCCAGAGTCTCAAATGGAACAGTGTGACACTTTTCTCAGATTCCCAAAAACGTGTGTCTGAGCTCCTGTCCAGCAGCCAGCCGCGCAGGAGGGCCTCGGCAGCTCTGGTAGGAAGGAAGGTGCCAAGCACGGCTCAGGCTGGCAAGGCATTAACCAGGGCGACGGAGAAGACAAGGACGCGGGGTGGGGGGGGGGGGGGGGGGGGGCGG
>NW_024425563.1:21985978-21998037 GCF_017311325.1 Ursus maritimus | reverse complement strand
GGGGGGGGGGGTGTGGGCGCTCTGGCCACTTCCTGTTTCAGGAGCCCACCCCAGGCCGGGAGCTGTGGAGCAGTAGGGCAAGTGGCAACTGTGAAAAGAAGAGAAAGCAGCTGATATTCCGTCCTTGTCATCTCAGAGAAGACAGACTGGTCAGTTTATCCCTCTCGAACCTTCCACCGAAAGCTGTCGGCCAGCGATGTCTGCAACATCTCCCCGACCTTACGCGAGTAAACGTACTTGCTCCCGCGACTGCAAAGGAGTCCATGCAGCTCCGGGGTCTTCCTTCCTCCCTAAGCCTCGCGCCGGAGGACAAGGCAGAGTGTGCACCGGAACCGCCAAGATCCGGCCATGGTTCAGGATGCCGGCATCGGCCCCTGGCTCCCCCGCATTGCCCACTCCCGCAAAGGCCGACTTCCGTCCACATGGCTGGGCTCCATAAGCACGGTAACATAGCGGTCGCTCAGAGGGGCGTGCACCCGAGGGGCGCCCTGCTTTTCCCCCACCACAACCTCAGACCCGGGCGTCGGCCTCCCTGCAGGTCCACCAAGCCTTTCCACGGCCCTCTCCCCCCAGCACGTCTGAAGCGGAACGGAAGTCCGGAGGGCGGACCCCGGTTCACAGGTTGGAGGGCCTCCCCTCCGCGAGCCAGGCCCCCGCTTGGCTGGAGCGGGGACGGCCTCGTGCCCGAGACCCCGCGACCCCGCGGCTCCGACAGCCCGACCGACGGCCGTCTCCGTGGCTCCTCGGCCTTCCCCGGGCGGGCGGCGGCAGCCGGTGGAGCTCGGCCGGGAGGGGGCGCGCCCGGCCTGGCCCGAAGGCGGGAGCGCGCGGGGCGAAGGCCGGGGCGGGGAGCCCCCACGAACTGAGCACCTAGTAGGCGCCACGGCCTGCCCGGAGGCGGCGCGGCTGCGGGGAGCTCGCCTGCCTTCAGGGAGCTTGCGAGGGAGGCGGGGAGCGCGGAGCCGGTCCCAGGGAAGGCCGCCGCAGAGGCTGCTGGGAATGACTACGAGCCGCCGGACGCAGGAAGGTGAGGGAGAGCCTCCCGGAGGCCGCAGGAGCTAGAAAGCGCGTGAGGGAGAGTGGCATTGCATCGGGGCAGGGCATTCCAGACAAAGCCAAACCCCGCTCTCGGTGTCTTCTGGAAGGGAAGAAGCCAGGTAGCGGGAGAACGGGAACCCAGGAGAAGAGGCATGGGAGGCAAGGAGGGAGAGGCAGGCGGGGCAGTTGATAAAGAGCTGAGCAGAGGTTTGGTTTTCATTCTGAGAACGACTGGAAGCTGGAAGCCAGAGAGAGGACCAAGCGATCCCTCGGGCTGCCGCAGGGACGGTCCAAGAGGACGCAGGGCCCTCTGTCAGGAGGGCCTGGCAGGGGTGCGGGCAGGGTGAGGGTGCTTTGGGCCGGGACACAGAGCAGGGCCGGGGCCCGGCTCCCGTCACTCCCCACCCCCGGCCGGCGCGCCTGTGTAGTGAGCAGAGGCCCCGCGAGCGCGGGCGGCAGGACAAAGGCTTTGCAGCAGCCGCGCGGGCAGGGAGGAGCGCAGGCTGAAGTGGAACCTGGGGTGGGGGGCAGTCGCACAGTAGCCTGCAGGCCCTCCCCACTCCTCTGCGCGCCCAGAGCCTCCGGCGGCAGCGCACGCCGCCCACGCCTAGTGCGAGAGCCTCTGGGAGTGGAGCGGGGAGCCGCTCGGAACCGGAATGAGCTGGTTTAGAGCGGCCGCCTTTCCCTCCTCCCTCTCCCCCACCCGGGGCCTCCCTCTCCTTCAGCGACTGGCTGGTTTTTGCCGCAGTCCCTGACCAAGGTAAACAGAAGAGGAAAGAGGGAAGAATGCTCTGTTTCCATGGCAACCCAGAGGGCAGTGGATTCGGCTCTCTTGGATGTGCTTCAGGGGAAGAAAAGGCTCACTAGAAAACAACGGGGAGACAGGCCCCTTCACCATGCGCACGGTGGGGGATTGTTCTGGAACATGGTGAGGGCCTGGATGGAAGGGGGAGGGGACGAGAGGAGTCAGGCGCCATCAATGCCATGGCAGAGGAGGAGGAGGGCTGGGGGACAAACCAAAAAAGCAGCTATGCTCGCTATCGTGACAACTGTCCATC
This sequence comes from Ursus maritimus, assembly GCF_017311325.1. Taxonomy (NCBI): domain Eukaryota; kingdom Metazoa; phylum Chordata; class Mammalia; order Carnivora; family Ursidae; genus Ursus; species Ursus maritimus. Next base: position 21,995,941 of record NW_024425563.1, on the reverse strand, counting down.
AGTGGCTCAATCCTCACACCCAGGGAGCAGAAAACAGAGATGGCAGAGATCTCAGAACCTCCCCAAATGCACACCTGGCTGTCCCTTTCCAGAAAATCCTTCCGTGGGGCAGCTCAGCCAAAGGGCAGCCACAGAGGTTGGATCCGGAGCCTCAAGGCCAAAGACAGGTTTTGTCTGAAACGGAGAAGCCCACTGTTCTCCAACTGCAGAGTGAGCTGGGGGGGGGGGGGTGGGGCCCCTTCGGTGCTGCCCTCAAAGACCTCGCGGGCTCTCCCTGAACCTCCTTCAGACTCCTGGAAGGCTGGCACCTCAATATGGCATCGTGACTGTGGAAAAGTCATCCTTTTGGTGAAGAGGGGAGTGTGATGGAATAACAGAACAGCTTCTGCACAGGATTATGGGCATGGGGGGTCCCAGGGGGCTGTCCATTGTCACCATGTCACTGTCCTGCTGCTGACCCCAACTCTCCTGTGCACTGAGGACTTCTCTCAGGAGCAACCTGTGGGCATCAGAAACCTCTTCTGTTTTCCAGGCTTCGTATTAGATTCATTAGAAACTTGTTCCGCCTCAAGAATCGGCCTAGAGGCTTGTGGGGGCCTCTCACCTGTCTAGGCAGGGATGGCAGAAAATCCGGGACAGAGGGTGGTAGGAAGTGATAAGCTTCCTGCTCCCACAAAGCAGAAAAGACCTCGATGGCTCCAGCCCAGAGAAGCAGCAGCAGCAGCAATGATTTGCAGGAAACTGCAGGGAGGTGCCTCAGCCCCCCCCCCCCCCCCCCGTAAGTGCTCACCCACGCGTTGTACAGCCCACACCCTTCTAGCACAAGCCCTCAGGTGCTGTGGTCTAACTGGAGACCCCTCCAGATCAGGACCCAAGGTGGGGAGGGAACGCCAGCAGCAGACAGGATTGACAGACCTGCTTTTCCTTTGCAAAACACCCAGAAGTGCCAGGTTTACTCAACTCTTTCCACGACCTATGGATTCCAAACTTCTGTGACCTTAACTCCTGCCACTGACCCTTTATTCATTCCATTCCAGCTCCCCTTTGCTGTTCCTTGACCAGGCAGGCTCCCACATCAGGTCCATGGCACTGGCTGTGCCCTGGAAGACTCTTTCTCCAGTATCCACATGGCCAATCTCTCACCCCCAGTTCTTTATTCAAATGTAATCCTTTCAAGGCAGAGCCAGGGCTGGGGTGAGTGAGGTGTGTGAAGCAACATGGCCGTCCCTGACCCCTTGGTTTAAAATTGTGTATTGCCACCCCCACTCGTTCTCCCTTATCCTCCTCCCACAGAATGCAACACCCTCTCACTTGTCCTTTCTCTTGTGTATTGTCCGACCTCTCCTATTAGAACGGAAGTGCCAGGAGGGCGGGCATTGTCTCCGTCCTGCATGGCTGAGATACTCGGGAGGTGCACTGGGAGGAGATGTAGAGATGGTGGTGGGGACAAGGTGGGAACGGACCCACCTCTTAGAACCACACAGGCTCTTCTATCAAGGAGCCCTGACACCTGCAACCAGCAGCTCCTGTCCTGCCTCACGAGACTCCCACCGTTTAAAGTGTCCTATAGCGAACTGGCAACAGCAGGTCCTAACAATCCGTCAGACAAACCCCCCACTTGCGGCGTGTCACCTTCAGTTTCCTGCCTGCCTGCCTCTTTCCTGATTGACCTGATAAATTCAGGACAGCTTTTATTGCTTTTGGCAAAAAACTGCCATTAAGATTTACAGAGCCAAAAGCTGGTACAATGTAACCTTCAGAGTAATTTACACAGTGAGTTTCAAAAGATGAAAAGTTAGCATTTCAGAGGTAATTTCATAAAAAGGATTATCAGATTAATCACTGTGTCAATTTAATAGTGGTGTCTCAAATAATTAATTAGCTTTCTTGGAGTCAGCAATGCAAAGAGGGACTCTACGAGGAATAAAAATGGCTGTGTCGGACAGTAAGTGTGTTTTGGGCAATAGATCTTGAGAGAATTCTCTTCGGAATTACCCCATGCAACCCCATGTGTGGGTTCTGTGGCTCAGAGACATAACAAGAGGAGAAAAGCTCTGGGAGCGCCCGAGGCTCCCTGAGACCCTTTGGTTGTGACGGGTGCAGGCTTGTCTACACCTGCTGAGGGAAGCTGCCCCGCCACGTGTTGAATTGCGCTCTGACACCTGGAAGATGTGTCTAACCACACTGTGCGGTGACAGGCTGCTCTGAAGGGAGAGCAGGTGTGAGCTGCGGCGTGCCTGTGAGGTCCCCTGTGAGATCTCTGCTATGGAATACGGTCAGCTCGGCCCGGCCAGTTGTAAACCCAGCCTGAACGGTTCCGTGGCGACGGAGCACTCAGCCACCACAGGTCGGGGCAAGGTGGTGTCTTCAGTGGGTGTTACAGGTTGCATTAGTCCCCCCCCCCCAAAAAAAACCGTTGCAGTCCTAACCCCTCATACCTCAGAATGTGCTCTTATTCGGAGACAGGGTCTTTACAGAGGTCATCAAGTTAAAATGAGGTCATTGGGACAGGTCCCAATCCAGTATGACTGATACCCTTACAGAAAGAGCGTATCTGGAAACACGCCCATGCGGGAAGAATGGCACGTGAACATGAAGCAGAGAACGGGGTGACGCCATCTAGAACACCAAAGATCGCCAGCAGCCACCAGAGCTGGGGGGAGAAGCAGGGCACAGATTCGCCCTCACAGCCTCAGAAGGAACCGCTGACACCCTATCTCGGACTTCTGGCCTCCAGAACTGCATGATAAGTTCTGTTGTTTAAGCCACTTAGTGTGTGGTACTTTGTTATTAGGAAACAATTCAGTGGGGGCATCATGGAGACTTGGGTTCCTGTATTTTGTGTGTTTTTAAAAGACTTTGCTTTTTTAAGAGCAGTTTTAGGTTCACAGCAAAATTGAGAAGGTACAGAGATCTCCCCTGGGCCCTCCTCAGCCTTTTCCACCATCAACGTCCAGCACCAGTTGTACCTTTGTTACCACTGAGGAACCCACACGGAACCATGGTTACCACCCAGAGTCCACGGTCTGCCTTCGAGCTCACTCTCAGGGGCGTGCATTCTGTGGCTTTGGACAGACGTATAAAGACACGTGTGCACCATTGTGGTGTGATCTCCTACAGTCTCCTCACTCAAAACTCTGCTCCATCTATTCATCCTCCCCTCCTTCCAACCCCTGCAACCCTGGGTCTTTTCACTGTCTCCATAGTCTTGCTTTTTCCAGAATGCCAGATCGTTGGAATTACTACAGTCGGTAGCCTTTTCAGACTGGCTTCTTTCACTTAATCAATATGTGTTCAGGTTTCTCCCACGTCCTTTCATGATTGGGTAGCCCGTTGTCTGGATGTACCACCATTTATCCATTTCCTTTTTCCTTAAAAAAACATTTTTTTAAAATATTTTATTTATTTATTTATTTAACAGAGACAGCCAGCGAGAGAGGGAACACAAGCAGGGGGAGTGGGAGAGGAAGAAGCAGGCTCCCAGCGGAGGAGCCTGATGTGGGGCTCGATCCCGTAACGCCGGGATCACACCCTGAGCTGAAAGCAGACGCCCAACCGCTGCGCCACCCAGGCGCCCCTAAAAAAACATTTTTTTAAACACCAGCTCAGGACAGAATATAAAGATATGACAAATCTGGTAGTAGGTACAAGAATATTCTCAATACTTTCTTTTAAAGAATTAAAAAGAGTCAGGCCCTTTCTCCTGGGGTTGCTGACCAGATTGGCTCCGAGCCTGGAGCTGTGGGGGCCAGTGGCCTCTGCTTGAGGAGAGCCTGCGCTGAAGAGAGCAAGCTGGTAGCCCCCGGGGGGGCTCTGATGCCACGTGTGCCCCTGGACCCAGCTGGCCAGGGCACCTTAGTGACATGAGCTTTAAACAATACATGGCTTTGGAGCTCAGTGATTCTACTTAGAATGGGATCTTTTGGGCCTTGCCTTCTGCCTCTCTAAAATGAGAAAATCCAAATTAAGTAATTAATCAAAATGAAATAAAATGAGAAAAATCCACCCCCACAAGTTGTGAAGATGAGACACAAGAAGAAACTTGGGGTGACCTGGAAAGAACATTCATAGCTGTATGGTTAGAAACTTCCAGGGCAATCAATCGCACATTTAACAGCCTGGAAGAAGTTCTGGTCCAAGACTCAGGAGCGGCACCACCCACCCAAGTGCCACTCGCTCTATTCCCCCCGCAAGCCCCTTACTGACCTTCTGAGGGTGTCTCTCTGGGGTCTGCCCCTCACACTTCAGAGAGGATGCTCCCCCTTACTACTGCTTCTTCCCACCACAGTCTGGCCCCCCTAACCCCTGTAGCCTGCGGTGCTCCTGGGAGGATGATGGCCAGGACTTTCAGAAAGGGCACTAATGGCCAAGATGCCAATGACCCCCTGAGTCTGCTTGAGGTGCCCAGCCATTAGAAGGAGACAGAGCTTTCATGGCTATGAAAGAAGATTCTACAGGCTTCCACAGGCTGTCGAAAAGGAGTCTGAGGAGGGGAGTGAGGTGGGAGGGGGAGCCAGCCAAGTGACTCAGGCTGCAACTGTATCCTTCAATGGGGAGATTTACCTCACACTGCCTCTTCCTCCATTCCCCTCTTGGGGAGGAAGAGCCTGAGCCCCTTTCTCACAGCACTCCAGAGTGCAGAGCCCAAGCCTCAGGCTCCAGGTTCTATCCTGCCTGCTGCGGCGTCTTTCCTGTTCCCCTTTGCCTGTTTCCCAGGGACACACCAGGTGGGGCAAGGGCTAGTCGGCCATTGCCAGAGGAGGGTGTGTGGGAATTTAGGGGCTGCCTCCCAGGTCTACACACTTAAGCTCCTTCTCAGTGGCTCCTTGAAAAAGAGAAGTCCAGCCTGCACCACCAGCGCCCTTCTCTCCCCTCTCCTCAACCGTCACCTGCTGGGCACCTTGTCTGCTCTCTGTGTTTCCTTAGCAGATTTAGGCTTAGCTTCTCCTCATGAGAGCAAGATGGCTCCAGGAAGAGGACTGATAAGTCCTAGACTTGGACCTGGAGAAGGAATTCAACTATTTTTCTTGTCTTTTCAATCGGTGTAATTTATTTCCTGCTCTTAGACTTTTCCACGTTTCTTCCCTGGGACCCTTCTGTGGTGCCTTGAACTGTCAGCCCTTCCCAAAGATGCCATGTTGGAATTCTGGGCCTGGAATAGGGAAGAGAGGAGGGCTGGTTTGGGGTGGGGGCAGTGGGATGCAGGAAACAGATGATACATTAGATACAAGCTGTTTTGGGGGCACAAATTTTCTTATTTGGGGAAGTAAATTTTTTGTAAACTTGGATCCTAAAATGGTGTAATTGCTCACTCTTCCCCAGGAGGGAAGTCAAGCCCAGATGATGTGATCCATTTCCCAGGCACTCTGGCAAGGTCACTGGAAGGGCCAGCTGGCGGCTTTCTTGTTATTGTAGAGTTATTTTATTCTTTAACATTTTACTGATTAAAGTCCTTAAGTCTCAAGAGGCCAGATGGAAGCCAAATAATATAGCTCTTTTGGTTTCCTTTTAATGAGCTCAGGGTTGGGTGAGGACTTGGGTAGGATAGAGATGGAGAAGCCGTCTGCTGGGTGCCCTGGGACTGATTGCCCAGAGGGCTTGCTGAGCTACGATTTCTTTCATCCTCTTCCCTGTTGTCAGTCCCTATTTTCCAGAAGACTCTTGTAATGGTTTCGGTGGGACTTTGTGCTTCACAGGCTTCAATTAAAATTTGACTCAGATTGGGGGGGTAGGGGTAGGGAGACTAAGAAGCCTGCCAAGACGGTTGACCCCCAAAGCCCCCGAATCCTTCTGCTCCCCCCGGAGGCTGCTTGGCATAGGAGTGTGGAGGGGGCTCCGAAGATGTGCTGCGCCCTCCCCTAGATCCTGCTGCCTGGGGACCAACGGTGAGGTGCGGCATCAGGTCCTGCTCCCTTCAGAAGGGCTTTGAGCAGCCCAAGAGCAGCAGGGCGCTCCCCGTTCTGCTGGCATGGAAGGGCCGGAGCCCATCCGGCCTAGCTCTCAACCCCGCCGAGGCAAGATGGCCGCCCGCCTCTGCGCTGGGCCTGCCAGGAGCTGCCCCGTCCTCACGTTCATCTAATGAAGGGGGTGAGGGAAGGTGGGCAGGCCGGGTGTGGGTGCTGAGGAGGCAGGGCCTTGCAGAGCACATGTCCAGGAGCCCCTGGGGACCCTCTCCAAGCTGGCGCCATTTTATTTAGCAAGCAGTTTAGCACCAGCTGTGTGCAGAGCCCCACATTAGACCCTGGGGCGCCAAAAGGAAACAAAAGGCACAGGAAATGTGTCTGTTCTCAAGGATATTCTACAAAGGTCAGGTGACACCAGTCTCCCCACAAAATGGCCTGAGGACAAACCCACCCCAGCCGGCAGTGCATATTCATGGTACATAAACCACGGAGGCTTCAAAAGCTGGGGCAGAGGGGGCTAACTGGTGACGTGAAAAGTTCACAAACACGAGCATGCCGGGGTGGACGTGACCCAGGGAGATGTTTGCTGCCAAGTGGAAAGATGGGCCACCTTCACACGCGTGCGCACCTCAGCCGTATGCAGGCGGCCTGGGCGCACACAGCGCTCCCTGCAGGTGGGGTTTTCCTGGGGGCTCCCCAGGCTGGCTCAGTGGCGCTCAGGCTTGAGGGTGCGGAAGAATTTTCCAACGGCCTTGTTTCAAAGTGCAGATCACGAGGCCCCAACAACTCTAGAGGTCCTCCTTCAGTAAATCACCAAATCTGCATTTTCAAAAAGGTCCACAGATGGTTCTGCTGTTCGAGCCGCTGTGAACCACACTTGGGAAATCAGTCCTTCAGGACCTCAAACCAAGGCCCTTCCCTGGAACGGCCTCAGGAAGGGAACATGAAGAGATTTTCCACTGGTTTAGGGCTCCTACGGGGCAGCACCCTCCACGCCCAAAGCCTCCCCCCCCCACAGACCACACCCCCCCCACACGCGCCATACACACCACACTCTTACACACACACACACACACACACACAGAGCACAAGCCATACCCCACCGCAGCCCCCAAATGCTCCCTGCTACACCACACGCCGCAAACATACAGGAGCCTGTTCGCTGCAGTCCTGAGCCGGAGCCCGGGGCAGGGGCCTGTCGTCTGCGACTCCAGGCAGGCCAAGCTGGCCGCCCACGCGAGTGAGGCAGCACGCGGCGGCGAGGGTTTGCAGGATGGCTCCCACCGCACGTTTTTGTCACCAGGGGCAAACTGCGTCATTGCCTCCCGCTGGTCATGGCTGTGCAGAAAGGTGACGGCCTCTGGCTATTGTTCCTTTACCAGCTCTGCTGTGAAAGAACCGCTTTCCTCTCAGCTGAGATTTATTGATCTCATTTTTGCAGACAGAAAATGGATGCAGGGAAGTGATCAGCCGAAGGTGAAAGCAGCTGGGCACGGAGCCTAGTACGTGTTCGATACATTCGCTGACTGACGCTGCACGCAGGGAAATGACAAGCAAGGGTTGTCGCCAGACCCCGTCTTCTGAGGCCTTGTGTGCTGGTCAGGGCCCGGGCAAGGCCCGCCTGGCCCTTCCCTCTCCCAGGTCTGGCCAAGCAGAGGAGTGGCCTTCAGCTTTCAGGGCACAAGCCAGTGTCCCCCACCCCCACCCCCAGGTAGGTTAGAGAAGCTTCTCAGGAAAGGGGCAAACACAGGTGACCGCAGGGTGTGAGGAACTCGGTCCTCCTCGGAGCTGTGGGTGCAGCTGTGCAAAGGCTAACGTCCAGCATGTGACACGGCGAGTAACCCCCTGGATGCGGAGAGAAGCTCGAACAGCCAGGAGACGTCAGGAGCAGAGGCACGTCTGCCCTCCTCCCTCTCCGTGGCCGAGGGGATGGACGGGGAAGTTCCGAGCACACGCTCCTCGCTCCTGGGCCGCGCCGGAGAGGGGCTTCTACCCTGTGCCTCTTCTAAGGGCAGGCTCCCCCGCACCCTGGCCCAGCCCCCTCAGGGCCCACGGGGAGGGAGACGCAGTCGACTCCGAAAAGAGTCTTCTAGAAGCTCGGGCCACGGAGCGTGCCTGCTGCGGCGGCCGTGGGGACCCAGGTGCCCGCAGGAGGAGGGGCCCTGCGGCCTATGGTGGGGGCGGAAACCGCTTGGATTTCTTTTGCCCACGACTCCCCAGGGCACCGGAGAGTCAGTGGTCACCGGCCTAGGCGTCGCGGCGAGGCCGGGACAGCAGCTGTCCGCTGTCCGGGCCGGGAGGGCCTCCGCGAGCGCGGGCAGCGCGCCCTTCCCTCCTGCGATGTGGGGCCCGCCCCGTGCGACAGCCCGGCCGGTGGCCCCGACTTGGTCCCGAGGCTGCGGTGTGCGGGGCTGGGCGGCGGGGGAGGGGGGGAGGGGGGACATCAGGGGGCGCAGGGGCCCGGCGGCGGGGAGGAGGCAGGCCGCGGGGTCGGGGCCTGCTGGGAGATCGCCGAGGCCAGCCAGGCCCACGGGCGCAGAAACCCGCGGACCCTGGATTCGCGCCAGGAGCAGGTGGCCGTGAGATCCCAGGCTCCGGCCCCCACCCCGCGAGGCCCCCGCAGGAAACCTGGCACCTTTCCCCGCGCCAGCTGCGCTGCCTGGCACCAAGTCCGCACCCAGGGGAGTCCGCGGCGCACGCCGCTGCCCGGGGACTGGATGCGTGACTCACGCCTGCTTGCTAATCACTCCCCTCCCCTCCGCCCCGCGTCTCGCACAGCCCTCCTTCCCCTGGAGGGAAGCGTGCCCATCTGACACCCTGCCCGCCCGCTCCCCGTGACACATTCATCTGCCCTTGCGGCTGCCCCGGCTCAGCGCAACTCCCACACCGCGCTCCCCAGCCTGCCGCCTCCTGCTGTCGCTTCCGCCGGGGCCAGCGGGCCGGCGCGGCTGTCCCCTACCCTCTCCAGCGCCGGCACGGTGAGCCCTGAGCGCCTGGCGGTACGCTGTGTGTCCTTCCATAGCCTCTCTGCCCACCTCCACACTGAAGGGCCCAGGCCCCCAGCCTGCAGGCATCTGTGGAGAGGAAGCGGCAGCCCGCAGTGGCCAACCTTTTCAAGCCACCATTCAGCTGTGACCTGTGGCACGTCCCCTAAAAGGAGGCAAGAAGAGAGTGGCTCCTGGTTTTGTCTCTGCCTTGATCGGGCAGGCTGGAAGAAGAATACAGCCCAAGTAGACGATGGGAGGACCTGGGAGGATCAGCGGCGCCTGTGGCCTGACCCCGCAGAGCCCACCTGCTGGGGACAAAAGACTCGGTCCTGCTGCACAGCAGTCTGAGGCCCAGGCCTTGAGAGTGGGCTCTGCACCAGCACCAAAGGGGACCCTGGGCAAGTGGCAGGCCCTCTTTGGGCTTCGAGATCTGTAAAAATTAGTCCAGCTGCTTGGTCCCCAAGACCACGTCTAAGTTTTCTAAGCCATGACAAGGAAAAAAACAATCTTACCTAAAAACTGAAGCAACCCCAAAGCCAACAGGCCGTGCATGTGGTGTTTCACAGTATAAAGAGCTCCTTCCTTTTGTCCGGCTGAATACAGAGCTGGCCTCACAGGCCTGCCACCTGCACGGTCGCACAGGACCTTACACTTAGAAGGGCCTAGTGATTGGCTTAATGCTCTGTGGTGGCTGTCTTGAAATTCTTGGTAATTTTTAACAAGGGACCCCACCACATTTTCACATGCCCTGGGTCCCACAAATTATGTAGCTGGTGCTCGCCAAAAATACTCAGAATGTTGGTCAAGGAGAAGCATTTGTGGATGTCCCTGCCATGTTTTGCTCTCCAGGTCTTGGCATCCGGAATACAGAAATGTGGAATGTTTCCTTATTTCAGTGCCTGGGGACCAGGGAGAGGGTGAGCCGGTTAGGAAGCCCTTGGTGAGAGTTAAATTGTTCAAGGGGACGATGAGTCCTATTACTGTCCTTGGAGTCAGACACAGGCAAGGCTCTATGGGTTTGTGTGGACATGTCCTACAGTGACACGCTGCTGTTGTTGTCCAACATCCAACCC
>NW_024425563.1:21982974-21985968 GCF_017311325.1 Ursus maritimus | reverse complement strand
CAGGCCCACGGGCGCAGAAACCCGAGGACCCTGGATTCGCGCCAGGAGCAGGTGGCCGTGAGATCCCAGGCTCCGGCCCCCACCCCGCGAGGCCCCCGCAGGAAACCTGGCACCTTTCCCCGCGCCAGCTGCGCTGCCTGGCACCAAGTCCGCACCCAGGGGAGTCCGCGGCGCACGCCGCTGCCCGGGGACTGGATGCGTGACTCACGCCTGCTTGCTAATCACTCCCCTCCCCTCCGCCCCGCGTCTCGCACAGCCCTCCTTCCCCTGGAGGGAAGCGTGCCCATCTGACACCCTGCCCGCCCGCTCCCCGTGACACATTCATCTGCCCTTGCGGCTGCCCCGGCTCAGCGCAACTCCCACACCGCGCTCCCCAGCCTGCCGCCTCCTGCTGTCGCTTCCGCCGGGGCCAGCGGGCCGGCGCGGCTGTCCCCTACCCTCTCCAGCGCCGGCACGGTGAGCCCTGAGCGCCTGGCGGTACGCTGTGTGTCCTTCCATAGCCTCTCTGCCCACCTCCACACTGAAGGGCCCAGGCCCCCAGCCTGCAGGCATCTGTGGAGAGGAAGCGGCAGCCCGCAGTGGCCAACCTTTTCAAGCCACCATTCAGCTGTGACCTGTGGCACGTCCCCTAAAAGGAGGCAAGAAGAGAGTGGCTCCTGGTTTTGTCTCTGCCTTGATCGGGCAGGCTGGAAGAAGAATACAGCCCAAGTAGACGATGGGAGGACCTGGGAGGATCAGCGGCGCCTGTGGCCTGACCCCGCAGAGCCCACCTGCTGGGGACAAAAGACTCGGTCCTGCTGCACAGCAGTCTGAGGCCCAGGCCTTGAGAGTGGGCTCTGCACCAGCACCAAAGGGGACCCTGGGCAAGTGGCAGGCCCTCTTTGGGCTTCGAGATCTGTAAAAATTAGTCCAGCTGCTTGGTCCCCAAGACCACGTCTAAGTTTTCTAAGCCATGACAAGGAAAAAAACAATCTTACCTAAAAACTGAAGCAACCCCAAAGCCAACAGGCCGTGCATGTGGTGTTTCACAGTATAAAGAGCTCCTTCCTTTTGTCCGGCTGAATACAGAGCTGGCCTCACAGGCCTGCCACCTGCACGGTCGCACAGGACCTTACACTTAGAAGGGCCTAGTGATTGGCTTAATGCTCTGTGGTGGCTGTCTTGAAATTCTTGGTAATTTTTAACAAGGGACCCCACCACATTTTCACATGCCCTGGGTCCCACAAATTATGTAGCTGGTGCTCGCCAAAAATACTCAGAATGTTGGTCAAGGAGAAGCATTTGTGGATGTCCCTGCCATGTTTTGCTCTCCAGGTCTTGGCATCCGGAATACAGAAATGTGGAATGTTTCCTTATTTCAGTGCCTGGGGACCAGGGAGAGGGTGAGCCGGTTAGGAAGCCCTTGGTGAGAGTTAAATTGTTCAAGGGGACGATGAGTCCTATTACTGTCCTTGGAGTCAGACACAGGCAAGGCTCTATGGGTTTGTGTGGACATGTCCTACAGTGACACGCTGCTGTTGTTGTCCAACATCCAACCCGTCCTTCTTCTGCAGTGCTGGGATTATTAGCTGGCCATGGCCAGGATCGTGGGAAACAAAAACTACTTTTCCCAGATTCCTCTGTAGTTTGATGTATCCATGTGATTGAGTAGCTGGCCAATGGGATGGAGGTACCCAGAAGCGTCCGCCACCTTCCAGGAGCCTTTCTAAAGAAATAGTTGGTATGTGTCCTTTCTTCTAAGTTGCATTAAAAAAAAAAAAAAGATTTTATTTACTTATTTGACAGAGAGAGCACAAGCAGGGGGAGCGGCAGGCAGAGGGAGAAGCAGGCTTCCCGCTGAGCAGGGAGCCTGATCCGGGGCTCAATCCCAGAACCTGGGAACATGACCTGAGCCAAAGGCAGACGCTCAACCAACTGAGCCACCCAGGCGCCCCAAGTTCTAAATCTTTAGAGTAAGATCTGGAGTCAGAAAAATATATGCTCTTTGTTGTTATCATTTCACAATAGAAATTGACATAGAGTGAATCGGCACGCAGTTGCCCATGATGTTCATTTCTTCAGATGCGAAGATGGCACCAGCGTCCTGTCTCTAAAGCGGATGCTGGGGGGGGAGGGTAAGTACAGGCTCGTGTGTGCGCAGTGAAGAGCTGAGCGGGGTAAGGGAGATGGTGAGCGCCAGGGGTGCCACTCCAGGGTGGCAGGAAAGGGCCCCAGGTGGTGGTATTCGAGCAGAGATCCTCCGGAAGACGGCAGCTGTTGCAGATAGCAGGGGAAGAGCCTTCTGGGAAGAGGGGCAGGTTCAAACAGTGTCGCCAAAAATGGGGATCTCTTCCTCAAGATTCAGACTTCTGTTTGCAGCTCTCTGTTGTCCTCTCCATCTGGAGGTCCCAGCAGCAGCTCCAACTCAACGTGTTTAGAATTTCTCTTCTTCTTCCTCCTATTTCTGTTAGTAGTGCCACAATCTTCCTAATCACCTCGACTGAAATCTTGGAGTTGTGTGTACCCGGTTACCAAGTCGTGAGCACTTTTCTTCTACAAATGCTCCCCGATCTTTTCCGCCACATCTAGAGTCCAGGCCTGGGACTGGGCCCCCACAGGCCTCCCTGCCTGCGGCAGTTCCGGCGGCTGTCATTCTGAGCACTGTGGTTAGAGTCCCTTTCCTTAAGCACACCTTGGACCTCATTCTCTGCTCAAAAAGTTTCAGAGTCTCTACTGTAAAGTCTGCGGTCCTCAGCCTCGTAGCGCAGGCGCACCTTTCCTTGGAGCCCCACCTTTCCACACTCCCCTAAACACATCGTGGTTCGGACTCTTGGCACTTTTCCAGAGACAGCTCTTCCTCTCCAGCCTTCATGGCTCAATTCCTGCTGCTTCCCTCCTCCTACTGAAAATTCAATTGCCACCTCTCCCACCTCAGCTTCGCACTCGGCAGAGCCTTCTCTTCCTTTGACCTGTAAAATTCTATTTGCACCACTTCCCCCCGCAACCCCCCCCCCC